>NC_143571.1:8302500-8650000 GCF_054136105.1 Typopeltis vanoorti
TCTGTTTTTGTTTTCCTTGCTTGGTATAAAAGATTTTTAAAGTATGGAGTCCAGTGTTCAGATATATAGATTGGTGTTGGTAGTTTCTTGTCAGTTAGGATCGATGTTGTCGGTCTTGTTTTCTTGCTTGCTGCAAGAATGGAGTCTCTTAGACTTCTGCTGGTAAAACGAGCGATGATTAGTGGCGGTCTTTCTTTGTCTTTTGTGGACCTCGGTTAATAGAGGCGATGTCTATGGACTTGAAAGCCAATTTTGCTTCTGATCAGTTGCACTATGTTGCTTAAATCTTCTGTCTTTTCTTTTGGTATTCCCTCAATTTGAAGTTCTTTTTTTCCTTTCTTATGTGTGTATGTATTGTAGTGAAGTCGGTATTAGTGGAAATGTTGTCTAACCATTTCTGTACCATGTGCTCCATTTGACACTGGAGTGTGTTTACCTCTTTCGCAATTCTTCATGTTCGCGTATGAGTGTTTATTTTGTTTCTATCGCTACCGTTAAGTTATTGGCTTCATTTCTCGCACGGTTCCTAACATTTCTTCAACGGTCATGTTATTGTACGATGTATAATGTTCATACTCCTCGAATTTTTTGTTAATTTGTTCCATGTGTGTATTTAGCAAATATGTAACCATAAGTTTGAAGGAATCTAATTTATCTGTAATTTTAGGATCAGGAAGGGACTTACTTTGATGTGCGTCGTTGCTTTTGCTTGGTGTCTGTTCTTTGTTCTGCATTTTCTCACAGCATTGTAGACAACGCCATTCTGTCCGTTTCGCGGCTCCTTTTGCTCTCCACGTGCTTTCTGAGATCCCGGAGCATTGGTAATGTTGTCTTCGTCCACATCCGGAGCAATGTGGCTGTCCTCTTCGTCACTTAATGGCTTGTTGCACTTGTTACAGATCATTATGCTTGACCTTCGCTGTCTCGGTGACCTTTGGACTTTCTTCCCTTTAGCGATAATAATAATAATAACAGTTTACGCCTGCAATAATAATAATAATAATAATAATAATAATATGCTCAGCGGAACTGATCCTATGCAGTTTGACATTCTACGTTCTTCGAAGATGTTTCCCAACCAAAAGTTGTTCCAAAGGTGAATTCAGTAGATATGTGACGAGTTCTGCAATATCAAAAGTGCCATTTATATGATATCATGCACTAACCATTTGAACGAAGTCTCACCTTATATACTACATCTTTGTTTTGTTACTGCCTCAAGCTGTTACTAGCTTATTATAGTGTTGGGGGTGAAATGTTTAGGAGCGAATCTCTCTCCTAGAAAGTGATACCTATTTATCAGAACTTTTCAAGTGAAGCTGAGTTAACTGGCTTCATGCGGTGCGAAAGGTTTTGTTAGGAATGACTATGGTTTTAACCCCAGCAAAAAAAAAGAAAAGAAAAAAAAAAAGACAGATCAGAGACTAATTCTAACTAATTAACTGATAGCTGTAACAACTAAGATAGCCAAGGCTACCTTACTTGCTTCATTATAATAATACTGACCATTTACATGCCCGAGGAACAAGCAGGATTTAGGAAAGGTAAGGGCACCAAAGATCAGATCCTTTGCCTTAGATAGGTCATAGAAAACTACAAAGAATTCAGACTCCTTCTGGTAACGTGTTTCTTAGACTACTCGAAAGCTTTTGACTGTGTTGAGCATGTGAAACTGTGGGAAGTAATGAAAAGAATGGGCTCCTCAACACACTATCAGGTTGATAGCCAACTTGTATAGGGAGCAAGAAGCCACAGTAAGAACAGGTGTTGGATTGACTGACTGGCTTCAAGTTGGAAAAGGAGTTAGGCAAGGATGTTTACATTCTCCTCACTTCTTTAGTATATATATGAGGAGGACATCATGGGTGAAGCATTGGATAAGCTCAAGACAGGAATTAGGCTAGGCCTGGTGTGGCACATCACCGAGCATCGGAGTGACCATACGGCACCTGTGGATGCCCAGTGAACATAGAGAGAGAGAGAGACCTTTTGCAGATTCCTTGAATAGTAGTGGATGGATGAAAACGCATACAGTGGAACAACGTTTTAAATTACTTTCAGCGAATTGTATGAATAAAATATGTATCAAAAAAAGATATGTATGTTCTGGTACTTAAAAAAAAAAGTCGTTAGTTAACCAGGAAAAATTTATCAGTCTTCCAGTTTTTATTCTATTTTCACTTGTAATGGTAGAGATCAAATTATCCCTTAATGAATACACTGAATAAAAGAGTTATTGTTACGAGTGGCGCCTTCTAAAATAATATTCGCCGAAATGTTTGTTTCTTGAGACCTTACAAATGCCAAATTTGTTACATGCCATTTCCGCGTCCGTAAAGTATCCAATTTCGACTACTTCCTTCATGAATACTAATGGACACAGAACAAAATCCAGGGAAAAAAAAAAAGAAGCAATGATCTTCTAATGCATAATGCACGAAAGAAAGGGATTTTATCGACATGAATTTTTCTTAATGCTGCTGATACCTAATTTCCTTGCTGGCATCAGTCAATGAAATTTTCCAATGACAGAGCAGTGCGTTGCTTCCGTCATCTAGGGTCAAATTTGTTGTCAAAATGCTAATTTGGAAGCAGTCGGATGTTATTCTTTTCATATTCAGTTTCAAAACAGGAATGTTTATTATAACCGTTGTGCATCTACTTATACTACAAATCATACTCAGTCAGAAATTTCCTTATAAGATTTGGATGATAAGGGAAACCATAACGAAGCAAGACAGGTATGCTCACGGGGAGGCTCGTGCATAGGCACTGCGGAACTGCAGTACCCCCAATATATAAATATATTTATTAATTTATTTATATTTGTTTTATTTGTTTGTCATTTAATTTTATCATCGACAATCCTATACAATGCTCTTATTTTGTATAAAAAATAATAAAACTCCATCTTGTAGCACTTAGGAAGGGGGAAGGACGCTAGCAGCACTATGCTTACCACAGTGTCATATTGCTAGTATTTGCTGCGCGCGCAAGCATATGCACGTCATAGTGACATGCGAGCTATTAGCATAATGGGGCACTGTCCGTCACGCAGTTCCACTATTGTTTATATGCAGTTTGCGCCAGTAGTAGAGTGTTCATAGTGCTTATTGTGTTTACTCCGTCTCTTTAAATATTTGGACATTACAATTAAAGACAACATTTGTTATAGTTTCTATTTTAGAACATTATTGGGGTTATGATAATGGATTTTATTTTAAAGTAATTTTGAATTATACCAAACACTATCATTTTATCGATAATAAACAATATTTTTTTGTGTTTATTTTTTTTTTTAATTTTTACCATAATTTTGATATTTTATCCAAACACGTATACACTGTACTTACAGTGTGTATGTATATTTCGAAAGTTGCAGCACCCCACGAATTCAAGCTACGAGCCGCCACTGGATATGCTGTAAACAAGTACTGTATTAGAAATGATCAATATTATAAAATAATTAGGATCGTACTAGTACATTTTTTGGTCCCATAAAGTGCACCAGTGGTGTGGTCATTGCTCATCCACAATTAATATACTCTCACACAAGGTCGTCGCCAGATTAGATCACACCCCGAGGCAAACAATTAAATATCGCCGCTGATATGGATTATGAGACAAAAATATAAGAAAATCCCCAATTGCTATTTTGTTTTTATTACAATAGAAATATTAATCCAAAACGATTACATAATAATATTTATGAAATGTTTCTTCAAATAAATCTATTGCATCTACATCAGATGTAAAATATCTTGTTGCCGTCATCCGGCGCCTACCGTAATATGGCTGAACAAACGCCCTTATCACCTTACCTGCTCTCACTTAATTGCTAACGGCAAGTCGACGTTCATAACCAGTGCAGAAAGAAATCCATAAAGAATATGAATAGCATGAAAACGTTAAAAGGAAAAAAAAAAAAAAACAGATAACCGACGCGACATGCAATGACGCATAAATTTGGTCCCGATAAGTGAACATCTGAAATAAATTATGTGCCTTGTCGGAAAACGAAATGCGTGCTGAGTCACTGTAAATTTATCTCGAACTAAACAGTTTATGCGTTGCTAAGAAGCCAAAAAGCAGTTCAGAGAACTAATATATTATACAGAAGTTATTAACTTTTTTTCATTCCTCCGAAGCTGATCGCGACTACAAGAGTGGACATCTTTTTAGGTGACATCTTTATTATTTGACCCCGACATATTAATCACGAGTGAAAGTATTGTTATGTACAGAAACGTCAAAGCGCTAAGATATTTACGTCCCCGACAAAGGCGCTGCCTGACAACATTGGAAGTATTATAAACAAAATGAACAGGAAAAAGGAATACAAGTCATTCACTTCTTCCACAAAGACTGGCGATAAAATTAGACGTGTTACTCTTTGTATCAAAGTGCTTCTATTTTAGATGCAAATTAGGAAATCCCTTTAAAGGTCAAGTGCAGTTTGACATTATTTCAAAATGGAAAAAAAAAAAAAAAAGACTTATAAGAGTTTCATTGTTGATGTTTGAAAGAAGAGAGAAAGTCCATCACAGGAACTATTGAAATTATCGAAAGGTACCATTGCGAACAAATACCACAAATATTTGTAAAGAAAACACTGAAGCTAACTTTTGCAAATCGATCTGGAAGGAAATGGCAACGCGTGTATTCATTATACAGGATCTGTGTATTAGTCATTAATAACTAAACGTATCTTCGAAAGTATCTCAAAAACATGCCACCTGAAGGAGAATAAAGCAAACTACTATTTGTTCATTTGTAAATTTCTCTCACTTTCCAAGATTTCAAATGTTTTAGGTGAGCAGTATTTACTAAGTGGCGATATATGACAATATATAAGTTTGTTCGCTATCACTGAAGAACTATTGCTGCAGGAATGTCTTCTAATTTGTTCCTCACGCGAAGCCTAAGAGGTGCTAATAGAATCCATGTGACGTCGCTTAGGTTGCTATTAAGACATAGTTTCTGTCACGATTTACCAGGTTAGGTTTCTCATTTTTTTTTCTAGCTTTGTATACACTTAGTTCATGTGAGTTTTCTTTTCTCTAGATGGAGAGAACACAGACTTAAATCACGTGATATATGGTGTTCCCACGACTGGTTACGAAATCTGGTATACCCCAATTTGTTAGAGCCTTCCAGTGGCGACCCGTGAAGTTTTAAGTGGGGCCTATTCAAAATAATTTTTAAAAAGATTCTTTTTTTTCCTAATCAGTAACCAAATTATTAATAAATAAATTTATTTATTTATTATTTTGCATGGACAGCACCCCCACTTTAAACTTCACGGCCGGCCACTGAGGGGCTTCACTACAATATATATAGAACAGGGTTTCCCAAACTTTTTCTACGACAGAACACTTCACAAATCCTGAAATTTTCACGGAACACCTTGGTTATTTTGTAATGTATTAATTAATAATTAATTGTTAATTTTGCTGATTTTTATTAATAATTTATCATTAATTAATAATTAATTAAACATAAACATCATTAAATTAATTTGTGCTAATTTTCATTGAAATATCCCATTCTGATCGCCAAAAATTTATAATATTATTATAAGTACTTACGAGTGAATGCAGACTTTTTCTCCTGTGGGCTGGCAGTTTTCCCCTCCTTTTATACATTCAGGAGATCACTTTTGTAGGCTGGAGGTGGATGAATCACTATCTGTTGCATTACAAACACCTTCAATAAGAGATTTCTTAACGCCAAAATTAAACAAAGTCCATTGTCTCTTATTCATATTAAAATTTAAATCTGTATTCCTATTACTTTTAAAAAAATCACGGCACTTCGGTTTCAGAACAAGCACTTACACACTACAATACGAACTTGCGAAGAAATTATTCAGTATTAATAGAGTTTAGAACCAGATACAGACTACCTTGATCTTCAGTTTCAGTGAAAACATTTTCTTTATATTTCCTTGCTGATTGGTCACTAACATTTGCAACAGATGTCATTTCTTTCAGTTTTGAGAACAGAGGATACGCAGCCCATTGTTATAATCCGCTTGCAGGCAATTTTTATGATCGGTCATAAACAGCGGTATTCCCTTTCCCAAATGTTGAAAGGTTTCGATGTGTGAAAATTAACGATACACAGATGTTATTAGGCGTTCTGGGTCTGAGCTTTTCAACATATTCACGAATATTATTCTCCTCAGAATAATTTCCACTATAAAATATTTATTCATGAAAAATGCTTAGAAAACTAAAATGATAAATTCCAGAACTTCTCGAGGAACACTTATTCACCTTCAGCGGAACACAGTTTGGGAAACCATGCTGTAGAACATCTAATCAGTGCCTGCAGCAAGATAGCTCAAACACTATAAATACCGCCATGATCAAGTGGCCAAAATAGTTCATTGGCATGTATGCAAAAAATATGGCTTTCCTTCATCCGATAATTGGTGGTAGCATAAAATAGAGACTGTATTGGAAAACGAAACAGCAAAAATTCCCTGGGACTTTCGAATACAAACTAATCCGCATTTGGAACACAATAGACCTGACATCACAATTATCGAACATCGACAGGTTTGGATTATCGATATCGCAGTACCCAGTGATAACAACATTAACAACAAAGAACTGGGAAAAATGACTAAATATCGAGATCAGGCAATCGAAGTTGGCCAACTGTGGCTTAAACACATTAAAGTCATCCCAATAGTTATCGGTGCATTGGTGCAACTTCAAAGCAGTTATCCAACTATTTACAGCAATTAAACATCAATGAAGTGACCAGATATGACCTACAAAAAACAGCATTACTTGGAACAGTCCATATTTTACGACGCTACCTGACGGACTATTCTTAGATTATTGGGTAGAAACTGAATTGTTCTGTATCACCATTCCAATTTTTGTTTATATGATGTCTTGTTTTCACTGTGTATCAATTATGCGAATAATAATAATAATAATAATTTTTTTAAACACTTTATTATGTCTTGCATACATATAATAATTACATTATAAAATTATAGAAATTAAGAAAAATATAAAAATTACATTTTTTTTCCAGATAAATTACATACATTATATGAACACAATTATGCATAACAAATACTTTCTCGTACATAAAGTTTTTTTTAAATAATAATAACAATAACTGTTTATAACGTATATTATTATAATATTCCTAATGATGATTATTACAGATGTTTTTAATTATTAATTAATTTTTTTAATTTTTTAACATTTTATTATTTCTCATTTGTAATAATAACAATTAATAATAGTAATAATTACAATTATTATTTCTCATTAATTTTTATTTATATATATTTTTTATTTTTAAAGTTTGAGAAAGGGTGATTATTCATACAAATTTCTGCATCTGCTTATAAGGATTACTTGTAGATGAGTGAGGCAAGTTAATCCCACCTACTTCGAAGCTTGGGTTAGCTTTTATGGAGAGAGTGGGATTTAGCCTTCACTATTTATGTTGTTGCTACTGTTTATGTATGGGGTGTAGGCATTGGATGCTAGTGATTTATAATGTGTATATTAGTGTTAATGGTTTCTTAACTTTGTTGGTATATTTTCCAGTTCGTTTTTTAATGTTCTGTAGTTATCTACGTGTTTTAACTTTCTTGGTTGGTTGTTGAGTTGCGTGGGTATTTGATGTGATCTCACAAAAGAACCGTATGAGTTGTTGAAGGGTGTGGGGATGTAGAGAGTTGTTGTAGGTCGTGTTATACGATATGTGTCTCTGTTGTTTCGGTACGTGATGTTGAAATAATTCTTTGTTAATGTCATGTAGTGTTTCAGGTTTTTAATGCTCAGAATTTTGTATATCGCCATGTGCTTGTCAATTATTAATAATAATAATAATTTTTTTTAAACATTTTATTATGTCTCAGTATAAGTTACATACAATAATAATATTTACAGTATTTACAATAAGGATTATACAGAATTTTTTTTTTTTTATGTCTCAGATGAATTGCATACATAGTTGCTGTAGTAATTATATATATATATATAATTTATAACGCATTACAAATGTGTATAACAGATACTTGCAAGTTAGTAATTTTCTTCCTCGAAGCTTAGCAGAGCTTATCTGAGGAAGATAATAGATGACAGAGGGTGGTGGTTTCATGGTTGTGTTCCTATACTGGTCACAAGCCAGGTGTTGATTTTACTGTTTTTTGGTACGTGCTTGAAAGACTTCGACTGCTATTACAGTTTAACTTTTTTTTTGTGTGTGTGCAAATAGGGTTGGATTTAGACATGGCGTGTTTGTTACTTTGTGTTCTTGTAGTGATAGTTTTTGAGAGGTTTTTACCTTGTATTGTTTATTTGCAGTTTTTAATTTTAAATGGTTATTGCTGCTTAAAAATATTTCATTTTAACTTCATATTTACACTATGAATAAAATTTATGTTCTGTTTTATATAAAACTACGTCATGAATTCGTTTTATGTTGCAACAATCGATTATTAACAATGTGCTAGCATAAACGACACTGTTATCGATGACTGTTTCTGAATTGCTAACGACCTCGAACAGAACAATTAGCTTTTTTATTTGTTGCGCTTTTAATTACGTGCAGAAATGTGTCCATCAAAGGTATATGAAAAGACTAGGAAAGTTTTTGACTACATGGACAGGTCCTTAATTCTCCACAAATTAGACTTGAAAGATAGTGAGTATATTGTTTAAATTGTTGCTCATTACTCGACTAGAATCTAAAAAACGCCATCATTTTTATAATTTAGGAAGCTCGTATCCGAGATGCAAAATATATAAAAAAGCATAACGAGTACCAGGATTGCCAGTTTTTATTGACAGAAATGGTACATAAATTAGATAGAAGTTTTTCACTCTTAAAAAGTGATACAATATATTTAAAAACACAAGTGGGACGAGATGGTAAGAACGTAATATATGCAAATGATATGACAAAATTTGGACTTTAAACATAATTTTTTCTACCGTACTCTCAACACTGTCATAAAGTACCAGCAAAAATGTGTTTCGTAACACGAATATTTCTAAATTAACACCTTGGCGATACCACGAGAAGAAATTACTTTATTTACATCTGCTGATGGATTGCAGCCCTCAAAGGTAGAGATTAAAAATGATACGGATAAGGTCAGTTATCCAGAGATTAATACTGTTTGTTGGAAATTTTATGTTTACGGCAAAATAGGTAGTTAGTTGCTGCTGTATTCACCGGGTCAGCGAATACCACTTGGAAATGCACTCTGGTAGATCAAACAGCCTTGTGGATACTGAAGGGCTATTGTTATCATCAGACACAGTCCTAACTACATTTACTATCCACAAATCATTAAAATATCTTAATACAGACACTGTTAAAGGTTTCATAAAATTTAAAATCATTTATACAAGAAAACATTTCTGAAGATTTGATTCTAAAGAATAACAATTATGATAAACAAATATTGAAGAATTTGCATATTTACAGTCTCCATAATAATATAATACCAGATTTTAAACGTGTACTTATTGTTATGTGCACGATTACATGAGAATGTAGAGGCCACATAATTTAGAGTTAAAAGTTAATTTGTATTAAACGTATTATATATTATATAACTTATTATATGATATAAATTATTTTAATATATACTATATAATATATAAATTCTGTATATATATATATATATATATATATATATATATATATACAGAATTTATAATAGGTATTATAATAACATTATAATACTTTTATTGTGTTTTATTGAATCCCACTGTAGTCTCAAATTTGTGTTTTTTGGTTATTACCATATACATGTACTTGGTTTTAGCTGTATTATCATTAGTATAAATATTGTACATGTAATTATTAATTTCTGTATACATAATTTATACGTTTAAAAGCACATAAAATATTGATATAATTTATACCTTTATGAAGCACTGAAGTGATGTGTTGGTTAATTCTGCAGTGCGTACTTTTTAATTGTATTATATTCTGTTGACATTTTTATGCATGCGTTGATTGTAACGTAGCAATCGGAACAAGATTAGTTAGTGTTAGTAATAACATTCATATTTATTAGTTAAGGATACAGTAACTTTTAAAAGAGAAGCTTTCTTATTTATTTATTTATTTTATTTTTTATGATTTCTCTTTCGTTCGATGAAGTCATTTATAGCAAAGCGTATGTTTTATGATATATTAACGGATCTTATTGTTTCCTTCTTGAGAAGGGGGGGGGGGTTTAATACATTTTATAAGTGAGGATGCTTGCATTCGTTTTGGAAATCATTTTCCAGTCTGGAAATAACATTTCTTTTTTCCTGTTTAGTAACTTTTAAGTGGATCAGTTTGTTCCTAAATTTATACTTTCATTTATATGCGTTTTCCTTCTCCTGTTGTTTCTGTGTAACTGCGTCAATACGATATCGTTCTTCTCACCCTCCCCCACTATTCATTGGTGATTATTTCGATTTCTGTAATTTGTGGGTAGTAATAACGCAATTTGTAGTTTAACAATCAGTCAATATATAATTCCAGCTCTGGGATTGTTATTACAGTTGGAACAAAAATATTACATTTCATTGTTTCATAGCTGTCAATCGCTTTAGCGACATTTAGACACTTTTGCTTTACACTACACGACGCATATCTATCTGGAACAGAGAAAGGAAATATCAACAGTAACAAATCTTTCCAACTAACTTATTGGGTACGCTAAACATCATATTTTCTTCTATCTGGATTTTTTTTTTTTCCTCTGTTAACCACAACGAATTTATTTGAATTAGTAAGTTGAAAGTAGAAAATCTGAAGGCCAGTGCTTACTTCTGTGTACATTACGGCAAAACAAGCAATTAATTTTTCAATGAATATAATCACTTAATTGGAATTATTAAGAGGAATATATGAGCGAGTACATATTAAAGATCACGTCAAATATTACAGTAAAGAGTGAACTTTAAAAAAATATAAAAAAATCGAAGCACCAGCACTGTAGATTGTCTAAAGATAGAATAGCAATGAGAAATTCAAGGGATTTTGATTTAAATCTCTGATTTTCTATCTTCTGAGGAAATTATAATTTTTTATATATTTGAATATATTCATTATATATTTCATTGTATTATCTATTTAATATTCATTCGCATAATAATGCCAACATAATAGGTTTAAGAAAATTAATTATATGTAATATGATGTTTATAATCGTTATACTGTAATAATTATGATCATGGTTAGTATTTGAATTTTCATCGCTAACCAAAATTTTCATCGATAACTTTGCTTCTTCCGTGATTTATCGTCGCTAGATGGCAGGACTGTACATCGTCATGGGAAATTGTGAATTGCCATAGCTACGCACAAACAATAACATTATTAGCGTTAGAATTAAAATTTCACAAAAACATTGTTATTTTATCACTCATTCTTCTAACTTTCTTTTAATTACTAATTCAAATATTCTATATATTTTATGAAATAGGCCTTTATTTTTATTTTTTTAATTAAATCACTTTATTCGATTGTGAATTTTGTTTTATCAACCCTGCTCACAAACACCAAATTGTCTCAGTAGAGTCGCCGTTTACAAATATTCTTCCCCAAAGCATCTCGATTGAAAGGTGTTGCTGGTCTCCAACTTTAGAACTTTATCAGTTTAATTAAATTTAAACATTTAATCCGCTAAATGTATAAATGAATCATATTTTATTTTGAAATTATCTTTACCAATTAAATGACGCAGAAATTCATGCTATCGTATTTTTACAGTGTAAAAATTTCGGAACTGAATTCTTTGTACAGTTAGTTATAAAATATCTCTTCAATTTCTAAATGGGTGTACTAAATCTAAGACACAATTTTAATAACATTTTTAATTATTAGTATTATTTAAATTTAAATAATTATTTGTTTTAGATTTATTTGCAATTTTGTTTAAAATTTAGTTAGAAACGTTTATCCTAATTTGTATGGATTTCACATTATAGTTTATGGTTTCTTCATCAATTAATCAAATCAACTCTACATTATTTTCTCCCTTTTTTACTAAATTTCATCAAATATTTCTTTCTCTGAATGCATCCATGTCTTATGTTTTTCCGTTACTATTTTGAATTAATTAATTCCACCTTTATTGTCATTCTAACTACTTATACAATTTTGTCCTCTTTTGCATTCATTGTTTTCATATGATTCTGTTATATTATCATTTCTTTTATTTTGCCTGTTTGTAATAGTTTAAAGGAGATATTCTGAGCAAATTCTTATTTTGTTTTATCCGCAAGTGGACCAAGGGATAGATAAGTCGAAGACACTGCTCTGACGCGTTTTTTTTTTAGTTTGCAAATCAGCTATCTTGAGGACTTTATTTATGCCCTTCATTGTGAATAAGAAATTAATAACTTGAGTATTATTTCATTAATCCACCACATTTTCTCCGAAGTATATATTTTTTCAGTTTATTTGTGAAATTTCCTTCTTCTGTATTTTCCATTTCTGTTCAGTCAAAATGGGCTTCTTTATAAGAACGCATTTCATTCTTTCGCAGATTTCTCACGTACTGAATGGTTGCAATCGCCTTAAAGAAATTCTGGATTATTATCAAAAAAATAAAATAAAAATAAATAAAGTCCAGGCTGGGTTAAAGAGAGTCAGATGACCATCTGTAGTCATTAATCTATGTTATTTTGGAAACTATTTTAAATAAACATATGCGTATTGTTTTAAAAGAAAAAACACCTTAAGTATATTATAAGACTTTCACAATAGAATAAGTGACGAAATAGGATGATATATTTAAAATTACTCTTAAGATTCTCGATTGTTCAACTCAGCGGTTTCAAAAAATCAGCATTTATTCATCTCCTTCCAACATTTTACATTTTCTCCATTTCTCAAATATTTTTTCTATTATTTCTTAATTCTAACTTTCAAGCAGACAAATGAAGTCGTAGAAGCCTGCGGAGAATGAACAAGTTCTGAGTCAAATATTCCGTTAACCAATATTCTTTTATTTATTTGGAGTTTACATGTTGTATGTTTACAAGTTATATTTTTTATATAAACGTAAATTATACTGAAATTAGTCTGCTCATTGCTAGAATGATCAGAATTAATAATGAAACGGGTGTTATTTAATAGTGAAAACCAGCAGAATGTACTTGAAAAGAGAAAGAACGCTTTTGATATCTGGTGAACCTCTTTGGTTCCAAACGTTGCAGAAAGATAAGTGATTTTTTTTTTCGATTATTTACTAACAATACTGATTTACTAATAATTCTAATAATACATGCTGCTTCAGATAATTAACTCTCAGCAGATGCATAAATTCTATTTTCTTGTCTCCCTGTGACCATTCCTTCTCCCATTCTATGTCCCCATAGTTGAAATCCCCGTAACGATCATTCGACATGCACTCATCATGCTGATATGCCAGTGATTGTCATTTGCATTCTCCCATACGCCCACTGGATTATGGCAACAATCAATTGCATGTTTCGTCATGTTGGCCCTTCTATCTCACTAGATAGGCTCATATGAACTTCCCTCAGCATTTCTGTCCCCCTGATGTACTTCTACTCTTTTTTCGACTTAAATTCGTTCGCTATTATTTGCAAAACCCCTTTCCCGACCTTGTTCTTTCAGTTTTCTCCGAAGATATTCTATCCTTTGCATTCTATTCCTATGACTATATCATCTTCGGTCACCAAGTCGAACTGATACCTATAACTTTTGGCCAAGATGACTAACCAATGGCAAAAACTGCTCACCTTATTTCGATTACTTCTGGCATTAGTATACATAAACTGCAACACCTCTTAATCTCACAACCTTCTTTACACTTTGTGTTGCTTATCGCAATAAAATTAAGAACCTGGGTGGCTATATTTGGCGTCATGTGACCACTCTCCGACTTACTAATCGCTAGGATGATTGGACCGCTGCATACTTGCATTCTCCCCCTAAACATTCTACTCTCCCTGAATGTGCACTTCCAAACTCTCACTGAGCACACTTTCTTTTGATCGCAAATCCATTCAAATGAAGTCACCCGCCTTGTATAAATCCTTCCTTCCACCAAAGTCATTTCACACATCAACAAAATTCACACCAATCCTCATGCGCAACTGCCATTGACTCATTCGCGACCCTTTCTTTCTTTCTCAGTTATCCTTTATCACATTGTAGCAATTGTAGCAAGAGACTCTCAACTTTTACTTCGTCGTCCTTCTCTTTCATTGCACCAACAAACTGTTTAATGTCTTCTCGCATACCACTCTTGTCACCTTCTTAGTCATTTCTCCCATTAAAAATGAACATGTGTTTCACCTTCACGCTCTGCATCCTTATCTCATCACTACCATCCTTAATCTTAGCACCAGGAAAACACGATTTCTTCACACTCTCCTCAAACACTTCTCTTATTAATGAATCACCATTCAAACTCCGATATTTCATTCCCTTGTTTGTCATACCATCCGTCAGGTGTTTCTTCAACCACTCAATCTCACGTTTAGTTCTTAGAACAACTGTAATATTTTTGAGGTTCCCATATTTTTTTTTTTATATTTGTACTACTGTTCTAATGTTACTGCGCCTTTGTAATATTTCTATACTGTTTTCTACTCCTCTGTAAAATCTCTATGTTTCCTTTTATTTGTCGATTCGTTTTCGATATCGATTTCTTTAGACTTGTCTTCTATATTTTAATTCGTTAACTTTATTATACTTTATCGTTATCCGTTACCTTTCTATATAGTCAGTTAATCTTAATTCCTTTTCTCTACTTTCAGTATATTAAACTTATACTTGATTTCTAGAAATGTATTTGATTATTCCAGACTGCACCACTAAAAATCTCTAATTGGCATAAGAAATTAATTATACCTCCAGTAAAGCACCTCTATACAGTTAATTACAGTCCTGGCTAACTCCTAACATAAAGTTCGTACCAAGGTTTAATTTCTTTCCCGCTTACAGGATCGGATTTTTTGGGAACAGTGCAGTTGCTAAAAAGATCAGACGGCACTTTTTATAAATAAAACAAACATGTTTATTCACACTAAGACAATAATACAATGTATACACTTAAATGATGTTACTATTATTTCCTCTCAAAGCTAAGCATCAAAATTAAAACATCACATAGGACAACTCTTAGGAATGTTATAAACATCAAAGACGTAAATCACCAAACAATTAATTCTATATATCAAATAACTATCAGCCCATTTACAATCTAGGAATTATCATGCTTTGACTAATAAAAATCTCCAATTCTAACTTTCACAAAAAGAATGTACCACTCACTTAGCAATCAACCTTTCACACCATTACAATTCTAAATTCTATAATTTTCTTATCAGCTCTTTTAAACTATTTCAATGTAATACAACGTAAGCTTAAACTTTCATTAACATCTTTTCAGTTATTCTAAAAGCAGATTTACTTCATACGAATTAGTTCTCAATCTATTACATCTTTCAATCCTAAGAATTCAGTCTATCTAAAACAGTCCTTCACATCATAAATTAAGAGAAAGTTTTCGACAAAAAAATTCAACTCACATCAATTCTTTCACAGGCACAACTACACTTTAATCGTATCTTCTCTTCGGGCTTATTCTGGATCCCTCTCTATTTTTACGGCTTGCTCTATCGCTTCAGATGCATCATGGAAACCGTGTTCACCTCTGGAATTTCTCGTGGGGCCGGAGATCGATCTTTCGGTGTTGTAGGTACTAGGACGTACGGTCTGATGGTCAAAGCGTTGTCATCCGGTTCCTGAGCCGCTACTTGCTCGATAAGGATTCGCTTCCAGTTACCCTCCACGAATTCATCCAGGATTCCATGGATCGACTTCTCCCTCTTCTCCCTACGTCACGTCTCCCGATGCACGATAGTCGAAGCACGCTAGTCCATTTTTCCCAGTCGATCCACCTTAGTCCATTCCTGACCTTTTTATTTCGCCTCTCTGGACCTTGCTCGAAGTTTCTTAAACCCCAAATATTTCCGCGCAAACTTTGAACTAAGGTCTGAGATTCCCGTACCTATCACGTGCTAACTCCTTTCCTTCTAGATAGTTCTGACTTCTATCTCCCTGAAGTGTAGTTTAATCCCTTTTTCAGCATAGCATAGCATAACAGCTTCTGATGTATACCGCTCCCCCCCCCTCTCTGCTATCGACCTTGATGGCGGTGTCGGACTGCTTTGGTTACAATGGGTTTCCATTCTACCCTATACCAAGTGATACACATCAAATATACTTCCGAACTCTAAGGTAATTGCCCCTCAACTTCTATTTTTAGATACTTGTTTACTTTATTTTTGCATGTTTAATTCCTTGGGGTCTCTACAGATGGGAATTTTTTGTATTACTTATGTAGGTAATTCTAACATACTTCTGCTCTCTAAGGGATTTGCTTTTGAAATACACACTCATATATCTGCAGTATCATGTAAATTTTTCTGGGCTAATTTTATATGGGCTGATATCATTGTTTACATCTATTATACACAAGTTTATAATTCTTTGAATTTCGGATGTGACTCCTGTAAAATCGATGCACTTAAACATTGTAAGAATTATGATGTTGGATCGAATTTTACAGAACTCTATGTAAGTGGACTATCTCTCATCTACCATCTATTCATTCTCTACAATTTCCACCGCTTCGTTCTTACTCATGTAACTTTTAGCACCAAATATTTTAAGAACATATGTGTAAAACTGCAATCGGTAAGTTGTGAATCATATTTATTTTATGTATCAATTTAAACAAATTACAAAATGTTAAAAATTTCAAGTTTAGTGGATTACAGTGGATTAAAGCCTTTACAGATTACAACCTCAGATCGCTAGAGAGATTGAATTAAAACAGAAAAGTGCAATACTTCTTCTATTCAAGTATTTGAAGGAAGTACTATATATGTAAAACTATAATTGGTAAGATTTGAGTAACATTTATACGAGGGTGGCCTGACAAGATCTCGGCCTCGACGATACATGGCAACACTATCAGCAAGACTTTTTTTCCAAGTTTGCACATCTGTCATACGCATTCAAGTGAAATTGCAAGTCATTCTATCAAGTAGTTTGTCTTACACAGCTGTCTGAAACAAAAGTGTTGTCCGTATCCCTTGAAATGGATAAAATTGAGTATCGTGCAGTTATGAAATTCTTTGTAAAAGAAGGTTTAACGCCAAAAGAAATTCGTTCGAAGTTCATAAACGTTTATGGGCACTCTTCTCTTTCGTTTTCGAGAATTAAGAAATGTGCTGCCGAGTTTCAACTTGTCCGTACCAGCCTTGAAGATGATCCACGTGAAGGACGTCCAAAAAGTGTAACAACACTAAAAATCATTGATGAAGTGCACGATATGATATTGGATGACCGGCGAGTCAAAGTTCATGAAATTGCTGAGATCATAGGCATTTCAAACGAACGTGTAGGATATATTTTGCAAGAAGAATTGCAAATGAAAAAGCTTTGCGCAAGATGTGTGCTTGCTCACAGCAGATCAAAAAAGCATTCTCATGAAAATCTCTGAATAGTGCTTGAAACGTTTTAACAAAAATAAAACTGATCTCGCGCGCCGATTTATTACTATGAATGAGACTTACAGCAGTTAAAACAGTGGACAGAGCCGGTTGTTCAGCGCCAAAGAAGACAAAATAGGTTCCATCAGCAGGAAAAATCATGGCATCGGTGTTTTGCGATGCTAAAGGCATTTTGTTTATTAATTATCTTGAAAAGGGTAAAACAATAACCGGGGTATGTTATTCCGATCTTTTAACCAGACTAGACAAAAAATTTCGTGAGAAAAGACCCGGTTTGCAAAAAAAAAAAAAAAAAAATATCATCTTTCATCACGACAATGCACCTGCCCACAAGTGTTTTGGGAATGGGAAAATTAAGGGATCTGCACTATGAATTGTTGGAACATCCACCCTATTCCCCAGGTTTGGCTCCCTCTGACTTCTATCTCTTCCTCGCTGGTCAGCGTTTCTCTTCGAATCAAGGGGTGATTGCAGCTGTAGAGCGGTATTTTGCAGATCTTACTGAGAACCACTACAGGGACGGGATAATGGCGCTGGAGTATCGCTGGAATTTAGTCTTTAGTAATCTCCCTTAAGTCATTAGTCTTAAGGGAGATTACGTTGAAAAAGAAAAATAATTTTGAAATTATAAATTCGTTTTATTCATTATTAGGCAGAGAAGTTTTTAGACTACTCTCGTATATACATATGTAGATATTTTTTCATTGTTAGGAATATAGTTGTTGGAACATCCACCCTATTCAGCAGATTTGGTCCCCTCTGACTTCTATCTCTTCCCTAAACTAAAACTAATATATATATATATATATATATATATATATATGTTAAAGATACCAAGCTGTTTTAAACCTGGTTTTACTCCATTTTCCAAGTAAGTAAACAGACAAACAAGTCAAGTTTGCAACTGCAAGTGTTGCAAGTCTAGCTGACCCTGCACTTATTGCAAGACCACTTGCAGGCGCAAACTTGACTTGATTGTCTGTTTGCTTACTTAGGAAATGGAGTAAACCCAGGTTTAAAATAGCTTGGTATCTTTAACATTTATTATACCCAAGGTAAAATACTTTCTACATCTGTTTTCTTACTTGGGAAATGGAGTAAAACCAGGTTTAAAATAGCTTGGTATCTTTAACATTTATTATACCCGTGGATTAAGCTCCGATCACTTTCCTTATTATTTTTCCCCTAATGCAAAGCACAACCCCTTGCTGAGATGTATGATTGTATGCATTAATCAGAGCTTAATCCACGAATTGCCTCAGTCCTGCACTACTTGCAGGAGTTGCCTCAGTCTTGCACTACGTGCAGGCGCAAACTTGACATATATTTGTCTGTTTGCTTACTTGGGAAAAAGGATTAAAAAACCAAGTTTATATAAAATTACTTGGTATCTTGAATTCATATATATATATATATACAGGGTGTTCGGGATAAATTTGACAGTTTCGTAAGGAAAAAGAAAATCTTCTTTGTATCTATTAAATTTAATGAATTGACAAAAAAACATTACAGGCAGAGTTAATTACAATACTATCAACAAGATTTACTCAAAATAACCACCATTAGCATCGATCACAGCTTCAATTCTGCTTCGGAACCTCGAACAAGCTGATGCTACAGTCTCCCTGGGAAGGGCCGCAAAAACTGTTTTAATTTTATCCATTAACTGGGCTTTTGTATTACTGGAAGTGCGATTGGTGTCTTTTTCAACTGCGCCCCATACAAAATAATCCATGGGGTTAAGGTCTGGGGAGTTTGGAGGCCAAACATTTGGACTGGTGAAGTCGTAGAAATTTTCAGACAACCATTTTTGACTTTTCCCAGAGGTGTGGCAAGGGGCCGAATCCTGCTGCCATACATACGGCCTACCATTGGCTACCCTTGTTATCCAGGGCTTGATTACAGTTAGCAACTCCACGAACAAAGCCCGAATTCCAATGCCAGGGTTCTTCAACACCTGTTCCTGCAGATTTGCGAGGAATTCTGCTGTACGAACGCAATCAGATCGTCTACTAGGGATCTTTCTTCTTGCTACATCCTCGTAGTCACCATTGCAAGTCTCTAGTTCATGCCTGATTGTTTTTACTGTATTCAGGGAGCATTGGGCAGCAGTCGTAATATCCTTATTTTGATGGCGGGCACGAATCATCATGATACAAGTTATTCTCTTCCATGATTCAGGTGGGTTCCAGCTATCCATCCTTTCTGACATCTTGTATATGAATGAAGAAGGGTCCAAACTTTTAAATGAAGAGAAGTGTGTGTTAATATATGTAACTTACGGAAAAATATAATTAATTATAAATATGTCAAATTTATCCCAAACACCCTGTATATATATATATATATACAGGGTGTATATATATATATGTATATATATATATATACATATATATATATATATACATATATATTTATATATATATATATATATATATAAAATTATATATATATATATATATATTATATATATATATATATTATATATATATATATATTATATATATATATATATAGATAATATATATATATTATCTGGTATAATTGATCATATAAATCTGAGCCAATATAGCTCAAATCTGTTGAGATGTTTTTACATATCAAATTCTCAATCAATGAATCTACTGCCGAACTATTTGGAGGAAGCATATGTAAAACTGCAATTGGTAAGATTTGATTTGAATATTATTTGTCTAATAAAATTATTGAAAGAATACCTAAATAGTAATTATATTTCATTCTTATAAATGATTTAGTAAGAGTTATATATATATAATATATATATTATCTGATAAGGGGGAGACCTGACTGCTCCTACCAGGCGCGTCCCTCGGGTGGCGGATGAGGGAAACCCCAAAGGGTTGCTCCGAATAAAAAATAAGGAGTTGTGGACCAAAGGATGCAGCAGAGGAGTGGCAAGCCGGATGCATTATTCTGCCATTCAATCCTATGAATCAGGATTCTCCACTGTGTCAAGAGAATGTTACTGCGTCCGAGGAAACCGACGCGACTGATCCTAGATCACAGGGAGCAGTCGAGAAGTTTAGTATGTGGTCAGCCAAAAGAGTTTCGCATCGCTTAACCTTAAATATAAGGACACTGTTAAAACCTGGGAAAATAAATTTGATGTAAAAAGAACTTGCTAGGATTAAATGGGACATTGTAGGTTTGGCTAAAACCCATTACACAGGAGAAGGAGTTATAAATCTAAATTCAGGAAAACTCTTCTACTCGGGCAGAGAGGACAATATACATAGAGGAGTCGCCATTTTAGTGAATAATAGTCTACAAAATGCAGTCATGGCCATAGAACCACATGGCCCAAGAATGATCGCTATCAGATTAAAAGGTAAAGAAAAAAATGTTCACTTTAAAATTATTTAAATCTACGCTCCTGACCAGTCACATGAAGATGAAGAAATCGATACCTTTTATGATAAGTTGCAAGATCTAATAGACAAGACCAATAAGAAAGATAAATTAATAGTGATGGGAGATTTTAATGCCAAAATTGGGAAGTTCACCTGAGGCATGGAGGATGTGATGGGCAGGTTCGGAGTTGATAACAGAAATGAAAGAGGAGAAAGAATATTAGACTTTTGTAAAGCAAATAATCTATTTATCTGTAATGCCCTTTTTTTTCCATAGACCTTCCCTACCAGATGGTACTATAAAGAACTGTATTGATTACATTTTAATCAAACGCAATTGGAAATCATCAGTGCAAAATGTTAGAACTTTAAAAACTCCAGACTTCGACACTGACGATGAACTGCTTGCGGCAAAAATTAAACTAAAATTCAAGTATCGTAAATCACGAGCTCCTATCAACAAAGTCAAAACTGAAAGAGAAATCTATGCAAGATAACTATCAGACACTAATAGGAAATGAGTTTAGAAGATTATCTTATGACAATATAGAAAATACATGGAATCGAGGTAAAAAAATTGTTACACGTACTGCAAGAAACATACTTGGTACAACATCAAGACCAAATCATGAATGGATAACCCCTGAAATTCTAAATACTTTAGAAGAAAAAAGAACAGCAAAGCATATATTAAATATAAAAAATACAGAAGAAAATAAACAACATTATAAGGATTTTAAAAACAAAATTGATAAAATGTGCATATCTGCCAAAAATAACTGGTTAGAGGAAAAAACAAAACTGGGCGAAGAAGCTAATAAAAGAAATGATAATAAAACGGCATACAAAATTATCAAAGAATTAACTAAGATCTATAAAGATAAACCATTAACAACGAAAGATAAAAACAATCTAGAAACTGGATCAATACAAAATATTAAAATAATTTGGAAGGCCTACTATCAAACATTATTTCAAAAAGAACAGGAGGAGGAAAGTATAACAGAAAAGATGATATATGAAAAGGCACCACCCATACCTCCAGCAGAAATTATAAATGCAATAAACCAAACGAAACTCTCGAAAGCTACGGGCAAAGATGAAATATCTATAGAACTATGGAAATATGGTGACAAGGAAGCCATTAATTTCTTAATGAATTTATTTAATCAAATTCTTTATACTAGAGTAATTCCAACTGACTGGAAAATAGGGATTATTATACCAATTCACAAAAAAGGAGACAAAAGAATATGTGAAAATTATATATCCATAACACTCTTAAGTCATAGTTATAAAGTATTCATTCGAATTATACAAAAGAGAACACACGTGCTTACAGAAATAATCATAGAGGAAAACCAAGCAGGATTCAGGCCACATAGATCCACTATAGACCATATCTTCGCCATTAATAATATAGCAGAAAAATATTGGGAATACAACCTGCCCATATACTGTTGTTTTATAGATTTTAAGCAAGCCTTTGATTCAGTTAATAGAAACAAATGATTACTATCCTAAAAAACGTAAAAATGGATTCTGATATTTTAACATTTATTACAAATTATTATGGAGACACCAAAGCTTTTGTTAAAACGAACAACATTAAAACCGAGGATTTCAGTGTTGAGAAAGGTGTAATGCAGGGATGCCCTCTCTCACCTCAACTCTTTACCATCTTCCTAGAAGAAGTCTGTAAAACCACAGCTGATGAACCAGGTGTAAAAATCAATGGTACCAACATTAATCACATAAAATACGCGGATGGTACCATTATTTTAGCAGATTCTAAACCACAGCTAGAAAAAACTATTAATATTTTAAATGACTCTTGTAAAACTTATGGTATGAAATTAAATCTTCATAAAACAAAAATAATGAAGAAAGGTGGAGAAGAAGAAAATATTTCTATACATCTCGAAAATCACCTGCTGGGACAAGTTAATAAATATGTTTATCTTGGCAGTCTTATATCTAGTAATCTCAACAATATGGAAACAGTAAAACACAGGTTGTTAAATGTTGGTCCAACCTAGGGTTGGACCAACATGAATAAATTAAACAAAATATGGAAAAATAAATAAATCCCAACGAGTCTAAAATTAAAATTATATAAAACAATTATTATCCCAACGGCTACTTATGCTTCAGAAGCTTGGAGATTAACTCAACGACCAATCAAGAAACTTCAAGCATTTGAAATGAAATGCCTCTGAAAAATTAGTAACACCCACTGGATGCAACATAAGACTAATGATCAAGTCAAAATAGATTTAAACTTCCCAGATAATATAATAGACATAATCATTAAGCATCAACTGAGATGGTTTGGTCATATTCAGAGAATGGCTCTTCATAGACTCTCATATTTAGCTCTGAATGGATATAGGAAGAAAAAGACCTAGAGGCAGACCAAGAAGTATTTGGATAAAGCTGCTGAAAGAACATTCCCATCTACCCAGCTATAGAGTCATGATTGAAATGGCTAAAGATCGCGATAAGTGGGGAAGCTTTCTTCTTAGTGGACTCAACCCGTTATCAAGCGGATGAGATGAGATGATGATGATATATATATATATATATATATCTATATATATCATCATCATCTCATCATAATAATTGATCATATAAATCTGAGCCAATATAGCTCAGATCTCTTGAGATGTTTTTATTTTTACATATCAAAATTCTCAATCAATGAATCTACTGCGGAACTATTTGGAGGAAGCATATGTAAAACTGTAATTGGTAAGATTAGATTTGAATATTATTTATTTCATAAAATTGTTGAAAGAATCTGTAAATATTAATTAAATTTAAATCTTATAAATGATTTAGTAAGAGTTTATAAAAAAATTTAAGAAACATTTGGAAATATGACATATTATTTATATATTATTGCGAATGCTCTCTTCGGTATTATAATGTAACTGCAAAAATATTCTATATATTTCAATATGATTAGTTTTGTAATACATTATGACTAACGATCCTGTTTATTAAAAGTTTTATGAGTGGTGTTCGCATTAAATAAATAAATAAATAAATAAATAAATATATATATATATATATATATATATATATATATATATATATATATATATATATATATATATATATATATATATATATATATATATATGTTAGAATCTATATAATAATATAGATTTAATTATACTTTTTATAAAATTTATTTCTTATACTTTTATGAAATTATTACAGAATAACAGAATATATTACAGAAATTCTAAATACGTAATAGTTTCAAATCCTATTAATAATTTAATAGGAGTTTCATAAAAATTTTAAGAAAAATTTGGAAATATTACATTTCATTTATGCGATGTATTATAATTTTGTTGTTGATTTGAGAGAATAAAACCTATTACAAAAAGAACACTTTCGAGCAATGGACAACCTGTATTCAAAATTCGAGGTTTTTTAAACGATTTCTTCCATCAGAAATGATTCGCTGAAAACAGAAAATTCATAATAGAGAGAGATGTATCAAAGATCTTAAAGCATATTAAAAATAGTTTTCTTCAGAGATCTCAATCCATCTTTGAGGAGGAGGTTTCCATTGAGATAATGAAAATGGTCGCTACACGAAAAGTTTACCTTAACATTTATTTGGCCATTTTAAATCTATAATGAAAGTTTTTTTCGTGTTTCTGATTACGATCGTAGTACTTCTAATATTAATTTTTCACGTGATTGAATTTATATTACAGAATAACAGGTTGGGATGAACTTATTAAATTCCTCAAATGAAGGTATTTATTACCGATTTTGAAACTTCTTTTGAGGCGACAGGCGTAGCATTTAAATATACTTATTTTGCTTAATTTATTTACTAATCTGTCATTAAGTTAGGGCAGGTTTAAGGGTGTTTTGTCTCCCCTCCTGCTTTATGTGCATTTTGCCATAGTTCTTAAGTCTGTTACAAAACTACACGAAAATTTCTGTTGTTATAACTTCTTTATAAAATATCATAATTACGATAATATTTTATGGTAATATAGAATTTTTTTTCATTAATATGAAATATGAAAATGAATCATTTGTTTATTGAATTCGGCAGTGAAAAATTTTAAAAACTAGTTTTTTTCCCCCATCATAATATGAATTTCGAATATGGATCTTTGATATAATTCGCATTGTTGGCTAATGTAATGAATGTAAAGGGTGTCCCAAAATTCACGCAAGATTTAAATTTAGCGCCATTTGTGCGGTAAAGTGTTGCCAAAGAGAAAAAAAAAACAGTTCAGGGTTATTAAAAATGGAGCGCTACACGAAAGAACAACGCATTTTCATTGTTGAGCAATATTTTAAAAATAATGAAGGTTTGGCAGCTACAGTTCGCAATTTTCGTACAAATATGGTCGGAATAGTGATTTAACTTCATCAACTGTGAAAAGATTAATTAAAAAATTCAAGGAAACTGGATCAATTAGTGATCTTATACACTCTGGCCGTCCTTCAACAAGTCGTTCAACAGAAAACATGGAAGCAGTTCGTGAGAGTGTTGCTGAGAGTCCAGGAACATCAATTCGGCACCGTGGTCTTGAATTGGGCATTTCGAGAAACTCTCTACAGCGTATTCTCACGAAAGATTTGCATCTTTATGCTTACAAAGTTCAATTGACTCAAGAACTGAAGCCTGCTGACCACACACAGCGAAGAGAGTTCGTTGAATGGATTATGGAACAACAACAAGTGGATGCTTATTTTTCGAACAAAATCATCTCCAGCGATGAGACTCATTTTCATCTTGATGGCTTCGTTAATCGACAAAATTGTCGCATTTGGGGTTCAGAAAATCCACGAGTGATTGTTGAGAAACAAATGCATCCACAACGTGTCACTGTTTGGTGCGGATTTTGGGTTGGAGGCATCATCGGTCCATTCTTCTTCGAAAATGCGGCTGGTAAGGCAATAACAGTTAATGGTGCTCGCTATCGCGACATGATAATCCAGTGTTTTGTGCTTAAATTGCAAGATATGGATGTGGACGACATGTGGTTTCAACAAGACGGTGCCACATGCCATACAGCCCGAGAAAGAATTCAATTACTGCATGAGTCATTTCATGGTCGTGTAATTTCCCGTTTTGGTGATCAGAATTGGCCGCCCAGATCATGTGACTTAACGCCGTTGGACTTTTTTCTTTGGGTTTTTTGAAATCTAAGATTTATGCCAACAAGCCCACCACTACCCACGACTTGAAGGAGAAAATTGAGCGTTGTATTAACGAAATTCAGCCACATTTATGCAAAACGGTCATGGAAAATTTCGACAAAAGAGTACGTATGTGCCAGCAAAGCCGTGGAGGCCATTTACCCGATATGCTATTCCATGCATAACCCTATACTGTATGTTTTATGAATCAATAAGAAATTACAATTTTTAATTAAAAACCTGTGTTTTCTATCAAAATTACTTCTTGCGTGAATTTTGGGACGCCCTGTATAAGGTCCTTTGAAGAATTTAGCGTTTGCTTCAGCAATCAGGCATTTGTTTTTTGGTTTACATTACAGCCGATTCTGCTTATTATTATTATTATTATTATTATTATTATTATTATTATTATTATTACAACGGGTATCTCCATGGAGTCAGAAGACTCATCGCGTGAGACTTTATGTTGACCCACTAACCATTATTCACAACAATACCTCTTTTTAAATTCATTCACAGACGAGGCAATCACAACGACCTGTGGAAACGCATTCTACCCATCCACCATCCTCCTAGCAAAAAATCTAGTCGTAACATCAGTGTTAACCACACTCTTAAATAATTTTCCGGGGATGACTCTGCTACTACTGATTTCGCTTTCACTTATTTTAATAAGTGAAAGTGAAATCAGTAGTAGAATTTACTGCGATGTATTTTGGTTGTTGTACATTAAATTTCTCAAAAATATATTATTTCATGTGGATGCTATTGAGAATGTTCCCTTCTGAGAATGTATTGTGTGACACTGAAACCACATCTTTAAATGTGATTAGTTTTGTATTTTTTTTGATTAATTACTCCGTTTATGAAGCCTTAAAATTCAGTTCTCTTTTCTATATTATGTTTCACTCTCATATAATCTTTTATATCCAAAGTAAGAACTGAATTTTCATTAAGACTATTGTTTCATTACTAATTTATTTCGCTGTTTATTTTACTATATCGTTTACCATAACTATTGCTCTATGTAGGCTACTTTACCTGCCTGATAATATCACCCCTGATCACAAGGAATTTCTATATTTTGCTGCTTATTCAGAATTATCTAGTGCCCTTTCTCCCCCCCCCACACACACACACTAGCGCACGCGCACATACTCCACGACCCAGATGTTTCTCAGTTTACTTAACACGCACAGTGTAGAGTATAATGGAAGTGCTTCATATGTACACCTCGATAGAGGAGGGATGTGAGTCTACAAGATCTAAGATGACCAGTAGTGTCCCTATCCCAAGGATTAGTCCTTGGTCCATTGCTATTTCAGTTTTTATATTAATAATATCATTTTTATATGAAAAATGATATTCAGCTCTTTTGTGACTAAACAAATTGACAAATTTTTAAAATTATTAATTCGTGGATTAGGCCTACTGGGGATACCACGTTAAAAAAAGCGCGCCTCATACTCTACCTCTGAGGTGGTGTGGAAAGGAGTACACCTTCTATCTCTTTTATTTTCTATCAATTCTCATTAAAACAGAAAAGTCAACATTATTCAGAGACGCTTTTCTGGCTGTGTTTTCTTGTTTTATGCGTAATCAAAATAGTTAACTATCTGCCTTTGCTCCAATTAATAGCTAACAATCTTCTTTTACAAGTCGAAATACTTTAGAGCTCCTACGAATTTTAAATCTCAGATTAATAAGTTGATAATACTGGAGAAACTTTGCATTAAATAGATAGGCAAACTTAATATTCAAGTGAAATTTTTGTATTATAAAATATTTGACAGTAAAATGAGTAAATTTTTGGCTCTTTCAAAATTACCTTTTTGTTTTAACAATAAGTTTTGTATGTGTATAGCATTTGACAATGGTTTTAAAAAAGCATCTGTGTGGAACCCAAGATGATTTTGTAAGAAGTTTTACAGGTGAGAATATTTGTCATAATACTGGCACACCGCCGAAAGGGATGAACACTGAGTGTGTTTGAGTTGTATCACAACTTCTACCTCATCGATATGGACTTGCGCTTAGGCTTGACTTCGCAATCACTGTGAAATTAATCCTGCTTAGAAGTATTGCAACAAGTGGATCATGGTTGTTCGGTGCAACAACTCTTTGATACGTATGATATTAAGAAGAATAAGGGAAAAACACTGAGGTTCTTTGCAGACAGCCATTCGAGGAGTCAAATAAGTTAGAAAAACGAAAAAAGTGGTAAGAGTAGGGAGCATTAACGTGTGAGTGCGGAATAGTTTCGACAACTTCGGGTTACACTTGCAGGATAGCATGTTAAGTTATTAAATAAAGAAATTAAATAATTTAAATTGATATATGAGTGTGACTATAAGGAAAGAGGCTTCACAGGTTTAAGAAATGTGAAAGTGCATGATATTGACAGCGAATGCAATTGAAGCAGAGGACCAAGAAGGGTCATCAGGGTTCAGACAGTCTAAGGATATGTTTACTCTACAATAGCGTTGCTCCTATACACAAAAGTCAGCTCCAGGTGAATAGGAAAATATAGACGCTTTAAGTCCTTGAAAGGCGGTAAAATTTGCAGAACAAATTTACACAACAAAAAAAAAAACCTCTTTTCAAATCATTATCAATACCATCGATAATGGTTTGAAAAACGTTTCTGGTTGTAGGTATTATTTCTGAGAAATTCCCATGTTACTCCTCTAAATAAATATTATTTTTATAGCTATTCAGCCTATTTTTGTTTTGGAGTGACCTTTTTATAATGTCATTGTCTTTTTACTCAGATTTTAGTCATTACTGATGTTTTTTGTACAGACAGATATATGAAGAATATATAGGAGGAAAACACAAGCTCGTTCAAAGCAGCTTTTACAAACATCCACGCCTTTGGTGGGATTCAAATCTACAAACTGTTGGTTGAAGAGCAAGCATACGCTATCACTAGGCTACCCAGACCGGCTGGTTAGCCAGTCTGTACCACTACATGAAATTAAATCGCATTATTAAATATAATTAATACTTAATTACGAAATATATAATTATGTAATATGTAATAAATAAATAATTATTACAATATAATTATCTATTTAATAATCCAGTCACTAAATAATAATATAATTATACATATATATTATCGATCAGATAAATCATAAATAATAAATGTTCATAAACCGTAACCTAAAAATAATGGAATTAATGATATAATATATAATGAACAATCTGCTCACTAAATAGATCATACAAGAGCCTTTCAATTTCGTTGCATTTTTGTTAATGTAGTTTTCGACAATTTCGTTTGTTCAAAGCTAAACGGAAAAAGATAATTTACTGGAAGAAATAGCTCTCAGGTTGTTAGAAAAGATATATTATATCATAAATATAAAAATATACTACATAAAGGTATATAAGTACTATAAATAAACAACCGTCACTTCCCTCATTGAAAATCCGTTGCCTTGATGCGTTGACTTGATTAAGAGAACTAACATAATACACGGAACAAACTGCTCAGAGCCACAGAATTTCGTTGTTGCAATTAGCAAACTATTTTGACTAAAGTAAAACATGTTGTAAATTACTGAGAACCCTGCGTTTAGATGAATTGTCTTAACTCAACTTTGGAAAAGATGTTTGAAATTTTATAATTCTCAAACTTACCGCCTGCACTGATTATTCCTTTCTGTAAAAACATGATAAAATTTTATGTAAAAACATTTTAATAACAACATTTCATTAGAATGAATCCATTCTTTGATTAAAATGAAAAAATATAAATATTAATAAGTGTAATATAATATATATAATGTGAACTTTCATATTTACCATCAGAAATCTGTGAATGACAACATTGAAATGGTACAGTACAGTTCAGTGAAGACCAATGTCTGCGCAGTGATACTCGCTGTTTGTCATACTGGCTGTTTTCTGGAGTGAGAAGGATATAATTTAGACCAACTGACATTCATCATGCATTTATTTATTAAATTTTTCTTCGACACATACAGAAAAAATACATATGTTTGTATCTAAATAATTATAAACTTCTTTATTTCTTACTGCAACTTGACACTTGACGGCGTTTCAATTCTGATAAAGTTTGTAGCCTTGGAGAAAAATTACTAGACACTATCTTCATCACGGATTGTAGATGCTCATCGGTCAATCGGGTTCTTTTCTTAGCTTATTAATTTTCAACTGCGAAAAAAACTGTTCACATATAAATGTGCTCCCAAACAAAGCGATTATTTTTATTGCAAAAATTCGTAACTGAGGATATTTATCTTTTGACAAGTATGAATAAAAGTTAATCAAATCTGTATCTTCAAATCTTTGAATAAGATTTATATCACACTGTAAATTAATTAGCTCCATTTGTAGATTTTCTGGTGCGTTATTTACGTTCGTTTTTAATGGTAATGAAAATAATGCAAAATCGGACTCCAAATCATTAAAAATCTTTAAATCTTTCTTCAAATTCTCGTCGTAATAATGCTATTTTTCTTGCATATTCTTGACATTTTTCATTTGAAATAATAAGGCAGGATTTAAGATGTAGGAAATGTAAGAAATTTTTTGATTCCAGTTGTATTTCAAATAATTGCAATTTAACTTTAAAAGCTTTAATACAAGCATACATGTCACTGATAAGTTTATTCTTTCCTTGCAGCTCTTTATTGAGAATATTTAAATGGCCGGTTAAGTCAACAAGAAATGCTAAATCTGTTATCCATGTATCATTACGTAGCTGGTCGATGGTTTTATTTTTTATGTCATGAAAATTTTGATTTCATTTATTAAATCAAAAAACCATTTTAATACAGCTAATGACTTAACCACCTCACCTCTTTATAATAAATCATTTTTCGGTACTCACTTTCAATTTCTTCAAGCAATGCAATAAATCTCGATGATTCGGAGCTCGTCCACGGATAAAGTTGACTGTTTTAGTTACTGTTTCCATAACATTATCCATCTGCAAACTTTTGGCACAAAGTGCTTCTTGATGAATAATGCAATGTATAGTGCAAAATTTATTCTGAAATTTTTCTTCTTTCACTATATTTCTTAATTTTCTTTGGTTGGATTTGCAAGTGCACCATCACTTGCAAATCCAACCATTTTATCCCAACTTAATTGATATTTATCTATTACAGTTTTTATTTCAGAAAAAAGATCCTGTGCACCAGTTTTTCCTTTCATAGGAATTATTTCCAATAATTCTTCAATTACTTCAAATTCATCAGTAACACCTCGTACGAAAACGGCAAGTTGTGCTATATCTGTGATGTCAGTACCCTCATCAACTGCTATTGAGAATGCTGCAAATTCTATACTTTTTTTCTTTTAACTAACATCGTAAATCACTAGCGATTTCGTTAATACGTTCCGCTGCCGTGTTGGCTGACAAATTAATATTTTTAAATAATTTTTGTTTGTCAGGACAAAGAAGTTCAGCAGACTTAATCAAACAATCTTTAAGGAATTCGCCATCAGTAAATGGTTTTGATCGTTTTGCAATGATGTGCGCGAGAGCAAAACTTGCGTGAACTGTTGCTTCACTGGATTTATTTGCTTCAGTAAAAATTTTTTTTTTTGTCGTTGTAAGCCAGATTTCAGAAAATGTAACTTTTCTTCCATCAATTTGCCTTCCAACATTTCAAATTTTTCTTCATGATTCGTTTCGTAATGGCGACGTAAATTGTATTCTTTTGGAACTGATGTTCCCTTATTACAAATAAAACATACATTTTTATTGCGCACAACACCACAAAAGTACACAATTTCCCATTTATCTTGAAAAACACGTCCTTCTTCGTCCACTTTTCTTTTACTCTTTGTTAAAGACATGGCTTGCAGTTTAATCTCTTAATTAAAATCACTATTATAATTTCATTTACAACTTTAATTCAACAAGATGAATTTTCGTATGAAAGCAACACTCAAAAGTTATGCACAATTCTAAACGATAGGTATTGATATAATGTAGATCTAACAACAAGTAAAAATAAACAGGTTTTATAAGCCGTACGATAGTTTGTCTCCATCTATATTGCAATATGAACTGCGCAGCTGTGCATCGCAAACACCAGAAGACTGAAGCGCCACCAACTGTCGGCTGGCGAACTAAATTTACTGATTGTAAATTGCAGATATGGACTGAGCTTATGCGCACATAAGCTCAGTCCATATCTCTATGTCTCTAAAACTATAAGCACCGTATTTACAACAAATACATAATTGAAATGTATTCGTGGGGCCGTGTAAAATTGCTTCGGCGACCGGATATACGGCCCGCAGGCCGCCAGTTTGAGACCACTGCCGTATAACAAGACCTCAGACAACTAATTATATCACATATAAATATAATAATCACTACGGAAAGGTCACGCGAAATTTCTACATCCCAGACATGATAAACCAATTACCTTTTGAACACAGAAACCTTACAAACTACAATAGCCTGAAAAGGGCTCTAAGGACATATTATGAACAAGAAACAAAATACCATACAAACGCAATGAAACACAATATATTCGTCAGGCTTCCAGTTCAGCAACGCATCAAGACATTCCAAGTTGTCGTGTGTGTGCGTGCGTGCGTGCGTGCGTGCGTGTGTGTGTGTGTGTGTGTGTGTGTGTGTGTGTGTGTGTGTGTGTGTGTGTGTGTGTGTGTGTGTGTGTGTGTGTGTGTGTGTGTGTGTGTGTGTGTGTGTGTGTGTGTGTGTGCGTGTGTGCGTGCGTGCGTGCGTGCGTGTGTGTGTGCGCGCCGCGCGAATTTCTCAATCAACGGCTGCAGTGGAAATCAAGCCAATTAAACATAGATTTGATTTCATAGCTTCCCAACACAGCAAATAAACCAATAAATAATAACGTGTCATCCTCAGATAAGCTCACAAATAAGCTTCGAGGATGAAAGCTGAGAAAATACATCTCATCTCATCCAAGATAATAAATTAAAAAAATTAAAAAAAAATAAATGTATCATATGTAATCAAATGCACGTAATGTACGTATCACATGTAAACAAATGTATGTAATGTTGTATCATATGTAATGTATGTATCATATATAATAAATTATTATATTATTAAAAAAAAAAAGAGACCTCCAGGGACACACGGACTCATCGAGGGAGGCCACATATTACACGCACCACCTATCGTACTTAGTTTTGAATATCCATTCACACTGCTTGCACTCACAACATCCAATGGCAATCCATTCCAACCACGCACCGCTCTCTGAGAGAAACCTAACCCCCCCTTCTTGGCGGCATTCATTCTCAGCTTCCAAGGATGCCCTGCCGTTCTTTCCCCACCCTCCATAAATTGAAAAATTCCATCAGCTGATATCCTGTATGAACCTTTCAAAAGTTTGTACTCGTACATCTCAATCATATCAGTCCCCTCTTCCTCCTTTTTGCTAGTGTTTGCAGTCTGCAAATTCTCAATCCGTCTTCGTAATCAGTATTCCACAATCCTGATATCATTTTAACACTCTCCTTTGCACTCTCTTCATTGTATCAGAATCACAACGTATACCAGGAGACCAGTCCTGCACGCGCAATAGTCCAAGTGAGGACTTATTAAAGCCTTGTAAAGAGGCAAAATAACATCCTTATATTTACATGTGAAAGTTCGTTTCAGCATTGCAATTTTCTTTTGAGTTGTATTTGCAATCTTTGCTACATGGCCCCTGAACTTCAACTTGCTATCTACTAACACTCCAAGATCCCTACCCTCATTAGTTTATTCTATCATAATATAATGCTAGAATATTATATTATTCTTCTAGCATTATATTATGCTAGAAGTTTCAAGGTGATTACTTCTGCTTGATAGTCTACATTCGTGTAGGTTGGTGTGCTGTTTCCTTCTTTACGACTCGTCGATGTTCCTTTTAATGTGGCAGCCTGCTGAGGTTTTCTACGGATTTTATTTAGATTGGTTTTGGGTCTTGTGTCTTTTTAAGGAATATTTTGCTGTCTCTTATCAGTATAAACCGGTAATTTTTTTCTGTTTTTACTTTCCTTGTTTGGTAGAATAGTTTCTGATAATATGGCGTGAAGTATTCGGACAAGTATATTAGGGTGTTGTCGTGGGCTCGATTCAGACCCATTAAGTTATGCTCCATTCAGTTATGACAAGCATCACAGTAATTTTAGTAAAGAATTTCCTCTTGGCTCTGATCTGAGGCGAACTAAACTTTCAACTTTGAAAGAACAACTCACTGGTCAGAGTAAATTGATGTACATGGTTACTAAGGAGGCTGATGTTACAACCCGAGGCTGACTTCATTTTAGCGTTTAATATTGCAGAGGCAAAACGTCCCTACATGGAAGGAGAATTTGTCATGAAGCATATTGCACAAATAATTTCAGTTTTAGACCCGGATAATAAAAAAAAAACTACTGAAACTGATTGAGCAGATACCAGTCTCTTGGCATACAACTGAAAGGAGAATTTCCGTTTTCAGTGCTGACATTGTAAATAACACACCTTAACTTGAAAAACTGTACTGCATTTAGTCTGGCTTTGGATGAATGTACAGATATTCAGAACAAACCACAACTAGCTACATTTGCCTGCTTTGTCTCACGACCTGGACATCAAGGAAGAGCTATTGAACTTGATAGCGTTGAAAGATGCAACATGTGGCTTTGACATCAAAGAAGCTCTCGATGTTGCACTTACAAAAGCATCGGTATCACGTGAAAAAATCACTAGTATTGCATCCGATGGCGCTCCAGCTATGAGGGGTAAAACTAAAGGGCTCATGGGCTCCTTGAAAATGATGAATCATATCCTGCTTTCCTATTCGTACATTGCATTATTCACAGGGATCAACTAGTTGTCAAGTGTTTTAAATTTGAACACGTAATGGAAGTAGTTCTAAGAATTGTAAATTTTATTCGTTCAAGTGCTAAAACACACTGACAATTCAAAAGCTTTCTCGATTAGGTGAATTGTTAAGTATTATGGTTTTGCTTAGAAGGTGGCTCTACAATTAATAAATAATAAACAACAAAAAATTAAACAATTTTGTTGTTGTTGTTAGACCCAAACAAACAGTTTCTTAGAGCGAAAGAGAAATTTTTCCCTCATCTCGAAGACACTCAGTGGTTGTTAGACATTATATTTTTCACCGATGTTTTCGCATCTTCAGATATTAAACGTTTCACTTCAACGGAAAGAAAAACTAATAACCGATCTCGCACAGACCGTGCTCAGCTTCCAAAGCAAACTGCAACTTTTCCAGAGAGACCTGGAAAATAAAACTTTCAATCACTTCGTTTTTCTGAAGAAAATACTGACAAATTCGCACGAGTGGAATTAGAAACGGGATCTTATGTTAACAAATTAAATGATTTGGCCGAATAACTCAACCATCGATTTTGCGACCTTCGCCAACATTCACTTTTTTTGAAAATCATTTCCTCGGGAACGTGCTTGTGCGCGGTTGTCCTATTTCAAAAGCAATTGGGATGGATGTCGCAGTTGCAAAAGTGGAGCTTTTGGAACTTCGAGAGAACGAAGGACTGAAGCTAGTGAAGCAAAGTGGATGTTCCGCAATTGAGTTTTGGAAGCAAGTTCTGGTCCAACGGTATCCAACACTTAAGCAATGTGTAGAAACCTGATCTCCATTTTTGGGACCACGTAATCCTGTGAAGCGCTGTATTCGCCTCTCAAATTTATTAAATCTAAATAAAGATCAGTTTTAAATTCTGAACATTTGAACGAGCTTGTAAGAACTGCTTAATTATACACCTAATTTTAATGAGCTTACTAAGAAAATAAATACAAGGAAGGCCTCTACTAGTAAATAAGTAACTAAAATTATTGTTTCGATCTTAAAATTATTCTAATTGTTCAAAGTAAACTTCATTTAATGTGTTTCGAATTAAACTTTTTTATTGCAGTAATTTTTATTGACCCTGTTTTTCTCTCCCTCTTCTCTTTTTATTTTTGTCCTAGTAAAGAGTGAAGAGCCGCGTGATGCGAGCCACGTTGTAGCCACCCTTGTAATATACTTGGTATTTTCACTTTCTCACTCTTCATAATTATATTAAAGAAAATAACGGTAAAATGAGCTAAAAGCAAAATTCCTAAGAAAGGCTGAAATCCTAGTCTTCTCTTTATTTCCCAATACTAGTATTCATGAAATAAAGACATTTTAAAATTGATATTGGATAATATTTGTCTATAATATTTCTGTATTATATATGTTATTCGCAAAGTATGCAAACCGGCATTCTATAGAATGCCGAAAGTGAGACGTCAAAGTATGAAACGCTTAGATTTTCACACATTTCCTAGGCATTCTATAGAATGACAAAAGACAAATCGGCAAAGTATAAAATACTCCCGGCAGTGACTTTTAATGTCGCAAGGCAAGTGACGTGACTTTCGACGCACGCCTCAAACAGAGAGCCAGAGCACTTCCTAACCTAACCAGTAATGGTTAGGTTATATTCGAGAACAAGATGCTACGACGTATCTATGGAGGGGTCATGGCAGACGGAGTCTGAAGGAGGCGGTTCAATGTTGCCATACACGCAGGGCCGGATTTAGACTTGCTGAGACCCTAAGCTATACAAAACCCAGAGGCCCCCTACTGTTTTAAATTACATCAGCTGATCTCAGAAAAATTTAAAATATATACGCCTTTTTATATATGAAAATATATTGTCTTTTAATATTTATTAAAAAAATAATAAAGTATGCGTTTACAAAATCACAGAAATAATTATATAATTAAAGGGTTTTAAAAACGACAAAAAAAAGAAGACAAAATATCTCAATCACTTTTATGCGCCAGAATTATTTTAATGTTATATTTTGTATATTTAAAATTATTTAGAAATTATCATCGTGATATGTCTGACTTCGTTCGAGTGATTTTTCTACGAATATTTTTTTTTACCAATTTTTATATATATATATATATATATATATATATATATATATATATATATATATTTTTTTTTTTTTTTTTTTTTTTTTTTATTTGAGGCCCCGGCAGATTGCGAGGCCCTAAGCTGTAGCTTTTTTTAGCTTATACGTAAATCCGGCACTGCATACACGCTTTATACAACTCAGCAGACGTCTTGATGGAGCTGCGCGCCCAGCGTATTCAGTGGCTGGGGCACCTGTACCGTATGGGCCCCCGAAAGGACTGTGAGACAAGTGTGGGAGGCCCGACCCCAATCAGGGAGACCGAGAAGGAAATGGGCGGATCAGGAGAAGGAAGCCCTGCAGGCTGTCGGGTTGGAGACCAGGACGTGGCGGACAGTCGCAGAGGACCGTGCCCAGTGACGACATGCTTGAGGCCAAAAGTCCCCCTGGCTGATAGCGCCTGGCTAATATAATATATAATATATAGGTTAGGTTAGGTTCAAGCCGCCTGTGGACAGGAGAGTAAGACGATGGAAATGAGAAAATAGAAGGTTAAGATGTTAATATTTTGTGTACTCTTTGTTTCAATATTGAGAATGCTGTCGAAGGTAAAATACGATCTAAATTGAATCTGGAAATACAAGACGAAAAAATGAAAATGGATTCCAACAATAAATTTCCTCCTGCACCTTTGGGGGCCACTGCGCGAGTTCCTATCCCAGACATCGACAAGGGACGGGGTGACTCACGCAATCTGCTGGCGGTTGTTATGATTGTGACAGACGATGGTTTTTACCGACTTAGAACTGCTGAAGGAATTTTAAACCGATTCTATGCCAGATCACAATTCACTTTATGTCCCAAGGACTTACTGAGAGTTGGAGACATTCCTGACCATGAAATAGTTCTCCGGTCAGCCGCTTCCGCTCTGTCCACGGGTAGCGGCCAAGGGTTCGTGAGGTGTACTTGCAAGACCAAGTGCCGTGCCTAAATTTGAAGCGCTTTTGTATGAAAAAGGCAGTTAAGTGCAATTCAAAATGTCATTCCAGTCTACCTTGTAGCAACAAGTAGTTCAGCACTGGTCTTTTTCTCTTTTTATAGAAAAATCCGTTATCTTACATTTTGTACTTCTTACATTTTCACATGCATCTTTTTCAATAACAGCCTTTTTCATACTTTGCCGAAATAGTATTTGTCATTCTTTTGCCTAGGGAAAGTATGTAAAATATTAAAATAAAACAGACATTTCATACTTTGCCTAAAAACGTCATGCATTCTATAGAATGCCTGCTTTTCACACTTTGCCGGTAACATATATAATGGTAAATGCTCATAAAATGAAACAGATATTTAATTAACTGTATATTTCACTTTGGTGGTAGCATGCACCACCAAATTTTTCAGTCCACGTAATAATCCATATTATTTACAGACTTTTACAGCCCACAAACTACCGAAATTGGGTTTCGTAATAATCGATTTTCAAGATGAAGTGTGCGATCTTATACCGAGTATGTAATTTCTTGAGTGTAAACAGCATGTATTGGTAGGCAGACAACTGCTGCCATCTGATGGCCTCAAACTGTAACAGTAGTATCACTATCAGTAATGGTGTGAGTTATACGTTCTTTTTAAGAGATGCAGAATAAAAACTCGAATTTCCGGGAGGCAAAAAATAAATACTACTTTCCCGGCAGAGATCGACTAACTAGGAATCCGATCGACGAAACGGAAAAACTTCTTCTAGTCAATGACTTGAATCAAACTTATAATGGTTTTCCTTTTGGCCTGAGTGACTGATTTTCCCTTTTCAGTCGTTTCCGACCGTACATGACTTTATAGGTATTGCCCACAAAGTATTCCTGGTGAGATTTTTTTTTTTACAGGGTAGTTCACCATTGCTTCCAATTTTATCACCCAATTTTATCCGCGCTCGGGACCGTCATTTGGCTGGAACGTATTCATGACTAGTCCATGTGCATTCAGGGGGGCCAGTTTCCCTGTTTTGCGGGAGGGAAAACCCTGCTGTCCACGCCCAAGACCGGCTAACTTAGCTATGGCTGAGAAAGATCCTAAGCTTCTAACGTCAGCGACGAGAATCGAACCCAGGACACTCCTTTCCCAGGCATATGGTTCCTTTTTGACCAAGAGATGAAAACACATTTGAAGACTTTATTTTAATTTTCTTTTCAAGTAAAAGACACGATTCCATCTAACGTATTAAAAAAAAAAAAAAAAAAAAGCATGGTATTTGCGAACTACTCAGGAAAAAATATATAGGAAAAAATTGTTTCGACTTTTTATACATATACACAATACACATATACAGCCAATAACCGAACCGCTTATGGCTAAACGCAAAATCTCGAGCATTAAAAATCTGAATCACTATGTAATGTTACGACAACCAGTGCCGCGCCGTGGGTAGGAGGCGCCCTTGTGCAAATTTTCAGCGCCTCCCATAAAATAAGTTTCCATGAAAAATTTTTGCGAAAAAATTTTACTTTGTTAAAAGTACAAAACAGTTTATACGCATACATAAAAATATTTTATTTAACAATAATAGAACATTGTAATCACTAAAATTCATTAATAAGGAATTTTTAATAATAAAAATTTTCAAAAATGTTTATTTCGTTAATATATAAATACGACAGAATATATATATATATATAAACAAAAATTACTTTTATTTTAATATAAAAAGAAATATTATTACATAACAAAGATAATTTGGAGATATGCTTTTAACTATGTAACAATTAGGACAAATGTAGCTTTATTTCACATATTCGTCCGTCTTGCTTTAGCCGCCACAAAACGTTTAATAATATCTTTAATGTGTAATGAATCCATAATATTATTTTCAATTGATATAATTGATAAATCTGTTAGATGCTCTCCAGACATTGTTGACCGCAAATAATTTTTTACTAGTTTCAGTTTTGAAAAACTTCTTTCCCCTGATGCTGCGGGTATTGGTAATGTTAAATAAATACGCATCACAATCGCAGTATTCGGAAACGTGTCGGTTAATTTATTTTCGTATATATAATTTAAAACATCCTGAGGAGCTGACTCTTTTTTAATAAAACATTGCAAAGTTTTTAATTCCTCAAATAAACTCATACCATCAATATCGCGATTGTCGGAATCTTGATTGTCGCTCAGTTTTAAGTGCAAATCTTTACAATGTTTCATTAAATCTTCATCGCTCCAATCTTTTAATTTGCTAATGTCTCTTATAACTTGGAATACTAAAGTTACCTTTTATAACACAATTCTATTTGTTTTTATTATAGCTCTGACAAATATTGGAATTTGAATATTATTGAAAAATATTCAATAATATTCAAAAGTAAACAGTTCTTTGGCTCCAGCTAAACTTCGTAAGCAATCAATGTGCTTCGAAACGAAACACACTGATTACAAAGGAAAAGATATACATTTTTTTTAAGAGACGACGTGACTCGCTTGAAAAATCTAAACTTCAAATGGCTACAATTGCTACAACTGAAAATGCAACAGAGGCGTCTTTTCGCGTGAGTTACCGCATTGCACTTCATGGTGAAGCTCATACAATTGGTGAGACGCTAATTAAGCCTTGTGTGAAAGACATTGTATCATGCATGTTAAACGAACAGGTTGCTAAAAAACAGATGCAGTACAATTATCAAATGATACTGTTTCACGCCGCATCAAAGATCTTTCTGCTGACATAGAATAAGAGCTAATTCATCGACTTAGACTTTGCAGTGAATATTCATTGCAAATGAATGAATCTACAGATGTTGCAGGACTCGCTGTATTACTAGTGTTTGTTCGTTACATATTTGATAAAAAGTTGAAGAAGATTTACTCATGTGCGAATATCTACAAGAAAAAACTACCGGATAAGATATATTCAACTGTATTAATAATTATATTACAAAACAGGAAATCGGTTGGTTGGGAGAAGTGTATTGATATTTGTATAGATGGTGCTCAAGCAATGGTCGGAAAGATGAAGGGAGTTGTAACACGTATACTGCAAATAGCCACAAGAGCCACCAAAAGTCATTGTGTTTTGCATAGACAAGCACTGGTAACAAAAAGAATTCCTACATATTTAAAAACTATATTGGATGAAGCCGTAAAAATGATCAACTATGTAAAATCTCGACCACTTCAATCCAGATTATTTAAAATTTTGTGCGATGAAATGGGTAGTGCACATAACGCACTTTTATTACATACTGAAGTGAGATGGCTATCCAGAAGAAAAGCATTATTGAGGCTTTTTGAACTTCGTAATGAGTTAATGGTCTTTTTGATGTCACATAATTTAGGATAAAATTTTATTGAATTATTAAGAAATTTTTCATGTTTGATGAGTCTTGCGTATCTGGCGGATATTTTTACAAAGTGCAATGAAATTAACTTATCATTACAAGGAAAGTATATTACAATTTTTAATAAAAGAGATAAAATTGCATCTTTTGATAGGAAGTTGCAATTCTGGATTTCTACAGTTGAACAGAATAATTTTGATTGTTTTCCCACCTTGCACGAATTTTTGACTGAAATAAATTCAAAAGTAAATGAAGAAGTATCTAACGTAATTTTAGAACACTTGCATGACTTGCAATCAACCATTTTGCAATATTTTCCAAAATTTAGTGAGGAAAATTCCTGGGTTCTGAATCCATTTAGGAGTCACCTGCAGTGGATGACCCATTACACTCACTGAATATGACCATAGGATGCTACAAAGGAAAATATGTAAAAACTGTCATTCGTCAGCTGACACATTGAATGCAATGTTCCGGGCATCGATTGGAGCATGAATCTGTGCAAAAACATCCAGAACTGAGGCTCCAAACATGGGTTTCCATGGTAGGACCACAATATGCAAGTCCCACATTACCCGAACCAACATGCAGTGTCATTTTCACTGCAAAGAGCATGTACAGTAGGACATGGAAGCTTAGAATCACGCTACTCGGTAGAAGATGTGTGATTCTAAGCTTGGAAAACTATGTTATGGAGCAATGAATTGTGCTACAACTCTCTACCAAGCAGATGGATGGGTGTGTTTGTGACGGACGCCTGGTGAACGTTTCTTACCAGAGTGCGTAACCCTAACTATGAAATGGAGGTGCTGATATGATATGGTCCTGTTTTCCTGGTTTGGTCTCGGGCCTCTGTTTGTAGTACCATTGAACTCAGAGAGAGGTATATGAACATTCTGAAGAATGCAGTGCTTCCTATTTTGTGGCATTTCTACAGAATTTCTGTAATTGCGTAGCTTGTAAACATGAATGTTATTACCACATTTTACTAGCTTCCACAAAGCCCTGATCTGAACTCTTTTGAACATCCGTGAGCGAGATGAACTGGGGCATTGGTTGAGGTCAATGAATGTCTCTCCCCCACACACACACCACAGTCCAGGTCATTGCCTGTGGAAGTAATGGTCAAAATTCCCATTGATTGCAATTTTATGCTTGTGGAAAGTATGACATGTAGGATAGCAGTCATCATAATGAAAGGTGGGAGCCATGGCTCTTTGTTCCTCACTCTATGGCAGTGGTCGCCAAAGGGGTCGATGTGACATTGTTAGGAGTCGATTCGGGCTCAGGGGTTGATTGGGGGTCGACAGAAAAATATAAGACATCATTGTATGGGTAATATTTAATTCGGTTAACTTGGATTACCTCCATAACAAAAGACAGAGGTAATGACAACGCAATTAAGAGTGAATCGTGGGATCAGTACCTCCGTCTTACAGGTCCAAGAATAGGACCTGTAAGATGGAGTAAGGTCATGAAATTAGTTACTGAGGCCAATCAAGTAGGCCAAAATGACGTATTTACCAATAAACGGATGTTGGTGGTTCCTGCTGGCTGGCGCAGTGGGAGCGAGATTGCAACACCTGCGTGGTTCTTATTTACTGATGCTTACAAGTATTCTATCCCAGTCTTATTTTTGCACATTGACATACAATTGAGCGTTAATGTTCTAAAATTCATCAACATACATATTATAATTCAATCGTTATTCATTCACGAACTAAACTTCTCTATGTTGAAGAGTTGAGCAGCGCTGGTAGTAATACCAGTGATATTAATACCAGTAGTTTATTAATATCACTAGTAATACCAGTGATATTACTAGTGATAGTAATATTAATAATATATACTATATTATACATACAATAAACACTGTAACTATAAAATAAACAAACAATCTAAAAACTCACATAAGCGTCTTTTTTTGCTTGTCCTATTATAATTACGTAATAGTAAAATATAGGGGGATTGATAAAAAGTCAAGAAACGCTTGAAATGGTCGACAGGCAAATGACTTTGGCGACCCCTGCTCTATGGTGTCTTTTGACTTCTTTCCAAGCAGTGTACATCTGTTATGGTTAAACAGGTCTAGCAGACTATGCCATTGACACAGAATCAAATGGAAAAAACTGCTATGCATCACTACAATAAAGTATAAACATAAGACACTTTTTTTTTTTTTTTTTGTGGAATCAGCAGTGGATCTTAAAAACCAGCCTATCCTTAATAAAAATGGTTGTTTGCAGGGGAGAATGCTGGTCTTGAAATTCACGCTTGCTCTTGTTATCATTCAGGGAGTTGATTGAAGTCTGATTAGCGAAATAATGAATTACTGACCATTTAAAACTATATGTTTAGAAATTTATGTACATTTAATCATACAAATGCAACATTTATTTTACAAATGAAATTCTACCTTTTTCAATTTAGCTACTTGAATACAATTTCTACCCTACGGGTTCCTCTTTATGCACTGGTCAATAATATCGTCATAAAAAGTTGGTTGTAACTTAATTTTCCCAAGCAACACACACACACACACACTTGTAAAGGCTAGCTGAAGCTCACTGGCTAAAGCTACGTTGACTGCGTATGGCCTGTGTTTAAGCAACAGAGTGAGCCGACGTGATATGACTATGAATGCGCATGAAATCAGAGTGCTGCTGAGAGGACCTGGAAGCTCCTACAATCGAGCAAGCCAAGGTAGCTTGACTAGACGAGCAAGTGTTGGCCTTCGATACACAATGCAAAGCTCAATTATCTCTGCGCAAGCTTAAGATGTCTTCTGTCTACAAAAATAAGCCTAAATGGAATGCTTATAAATGCATGCATTTATTAACAAATAAATATTACTTCTCAATTAATGAGCTTGCACAGCAAGCATGGAGAATTCGCCCCTGGTTGTTTGAAATTTCAAGATATAGAAAGAAGTGCCTAAAGATGGACTTGAGAAATCACTTCTAATTAGTCTAATCTTGATTTCTATATTGTTTGTGTGTGCATGTTGCTCTTATACAGTTACCCTCTGAGTTACGTAAGTAATGCATTCCGTAAACCTTTACGTAACTCAAATTTTATGTAAGTTGAATGTGTAAATTACATACATACAATAAAATGTTAAATGGCTACTTATACTGCTGTCTTACATTAATTATTTTGCCATTAATCGGATATTTTCTATTTTTAATATTTTTCATTTTTGGAGTGATTAATAAAACTTCAATTATAAAAAATTTATCAATTGTATTTGAATAATATACATACTGAAAGTATGAAAAATACATAATATAAAAACAAACTGAAATATTTAATTTTCAAATAAAAAAAATGTCTTGTGTTGGCTAAGTTGGCTTTTCTAAGGAATGCCATTCTGCGGGAAGTTTTACCCTTTTCGATGTTGAAGGCTGAGGGTAGTCGGGGTCGTCTGAGTTATCATCTTGACTTTGTTGTGAACGGCATCTCACAAACATGTCTAGAGTAGACTGTATGGTCACACGCTTCTTGTTCTCATAGATGGCCTTGTAGCTAGACATATCGGAATAGGTACAGGGCTAACATTTTTGAACCACTCAGTGTTCGAATCCATCGATTCTAATTTTGCTAATGCCATATCTATCAAGTTAAAAATTTATGGAAAGTACATTTATAACACTATCTTTAAATGTACTCTCCGCATCCGTAATGCCAGCCTGTTCTTTTATAATAACAAGTAACTGAGCTAACTGCGCGAGGCATCTAATACTGCACTGCAATAAGGCTGTCAGAGACACACCTGTGCAAAGCTGTAAATGTGTTCATACGCACTAGATTTAGTACGTAACTGTGAATTTACGTAAGTCGCATGTTACGTAACTCGGGGTGTAACTGTATTTGTATCTCCAGTGAGGTTTTTGTGAGAGAGATGAAATATTGGAGTCATTTAATTCAGTCCTTGCTGACTTCATTCCATTAAACTTAGAAATGAGGGAATTTCATTCTGAAGACCATTTATAATATCATTAATATGCAAGATAAGTGGACCAGTGATAGAGCCTTGTGGCATTCCACAGATGCCTCCAAGACTTAGCCACAATCGGCTTTTCATATCTTTCAGTTATTTTCTATCTAGACCTCCATATATTCCTATCCACCTTAAAATACAATAACTTGCACGTGGCACTCTGCTATATACCTTAGAAGAAACTAGAAATATCTCAGTATATGCATCTTCTATATTCAGTAAATAAAAGTATTAGCTTGTTGATATTCTGTCAACAAGCTAATACTGTCTGCCAAATTCATAATCCTACCTATCCAGTGCTGAGTTTTAATTTGGTAATTCTCATGGGTATCACTCCTTTGCAATATTTGGCATTTCTCATGGGTATCATTCCTTTGCAATAATGCTAGTAATATCCTATTCAGTTCTGTTGATTTGTTTATTTACTGTTATGTTCTCTCTCTCCTTCTGGTTTGCTTTTAAGGATTTGTAATATTGTGTGAACACCACTTATGGTGTTCGATCAGGTCCTTAGACCAGTTAGTAAATTGGCTAGTGGTAGGTATTACCTAACCCACATATAGAACTGTTAGACACTGCAGTTACTGAAAACTGATGCATTGTTTTTATTTTCCTTTTTCATAATGCTTCAGTAATTATTATTTTATTTATGCTAAACTGAATAACACTGATATGTTAAACTTAAATGTTTAATTGGCAGTACCATCACCCTTCATGCTGATGAAATGTCATTTTTCTTATGCATAGCCTCTGAATAAGATAAGAATTATAACAAATTGCGATAAATTAGTCATCACATAGTTCATTAACTGAGAACTAATTTTTCATGCAACCAAAAACACCACGAAAAAAATCCTTGTAAGGAAAATCATTCATGAAATTGAAGGTAGCTTTCTTTCATACCAAGTTAGCTACAACCAGTGCCTTTTATGTTATTATCATCACTATGTGGAACACTTGCATCCAAGGGCCAAAACAGTTATTAGCTAAGAAGAAACAAAACAGATCCTCTTGCAAGCTTCTTTGTTCTTCCCAACTATGCATCATTGACAAATAGCTCCTTATATCTAGTTAAGCCAGTCCCAATGTCATTAACTTTTTTAGTTTTATATTTTCTACATATATTTTTATTTTTTTCTATACATGCAAATTATTATAGGTTGTTTGTACTCTTCATGACAATATTTTATGTAGTAACAAAAGCTCATGGGTACATGTTTTTTGATAATGATTTTATATATTTTACTTTTTTTTTACTTTTTTATATATTTTCTATAATATAAATATATAAAATAAATATATATTTTATATATTATATATTAAATTTGAATCTAACAATAGATTCAAATTTAGCATAATTACAAACGGAACTTTCTTAAGAATTATTAAAATGTTTGAAAATAAATAATGTAATTTGTGAAGCTGTTTCATTTACTTTAGGTAATGTAACTTTTGTGGAATTATTGTTCTTCTGTACAGTTATGAGCAGTTTTTGCTTTATGATTTGAAAATTGTTAATCTAATAATCTGGATATATCTTTTATCCAGCAATGATGTAAATTTCTTCATCTTTTCCTCCCATCCACCAAATTCACACCTGCCCAAGACAGGCAAATCTCCTGATTAGGGATTATAGGCAAATAATGCAGCCAGCTTGTCATTTGACTGCTGCATTCCCTAAGGGCAACTATTTTATGTCTGTATACAAAGCTGTAATAAATTTAGTTTGAAGGTGATACCACCTTACCCCAATCCTGAAGATACTTTCAGGTGCAAACTTTGTTTGCTCACACCTGGATAAAGGATCAAACTAAATTTATTATATTCTAACCAAGCGAAAAATAAACTTTCAACATCTTTCTCTAAATCCAGAGTAATTTATTAAAAAGGCGGCACACCATTTGGCAACTCCTATAGGTAGAGATGACCTTGCTGATGCTTCTGGCTGGTACCTCCGAAAAAAGATGGCGTCTCGCATAGTAGTCTCGCATGACGGTTGTTGTTGTGAAGAATGTTTTTTGATATCAGTGGTGATTAGTGAGTTTTAGATATTGTGAATCTGCTTTGTTTACAGAATAGAAAGTAAGAATTTAACTTTTGATACAATTTTCTGGCCCTAGCCCGTTCTATTCGCCATCATACCTTTCCGAAATATATCTTAATATTTCGTACACAAGAATGGAGAATGTAAACGATATCAAGGACGCCATTCAACAGCTAAACAAAGATATGTCACTTGACATTCTCAAATTCATCCTTAAGAAATTTGATACAGACTACCCTGGCTGCTTGAATCTCTTCACTCAAGTAAATGACACTGAAGATGATGATTTAGACATAGAAGAGGACATTACACCTGTTCTACCTACAAAGATTCCCCGACAGCTCGATTGTTCTCATGAGGAACAATCTAATAAAAGACGAAGAACATCGGGAGGTGAACTGGAAGATAATGTAACAACTCAACAAAATCAGATCTCCCAAGACAGAAAAGAAAAGGTCCCTCCAGTTATCCTTCGAGACAAAGACAAATGGACCCCAGTCTCAAGATCCCTAGGAGAACATAATATCAATTTTTCCTGGGCAAGAAATACGGAAGAGGGTGTAAAGATCCACCCTACCACTGTCACCGATTATCGCTTGATGACCAAAATGTTTGATAACTCCAAACTGCCCTTCCACACCTTTGCGCTAGCAAGCGAGAAGAACTTAAAGGTAGTTCTAAGAGGAGTGGCTGAAGGCATCTCAACTGATGAGATTACAGCTGACCTCATCAATCAAGGACTGACTCCAACAAAAGTCACTAGAATGTTGAGATCAGATAAAACACCAATGCCACTGGTGTTGGTCGAAATCTCTAATACACAAAAAAGCATCTATGAAGTAACGGACATCTGTAAGCTTAAAATCACAACCGAACCTCTAAGGAAGAAGGCATCGGCAGGGCAGTGCCACAGATGCCAGAGGTTCGGGCATGCCCAAAAACTGTGCAGAGCTGCATATAGATGCCTAAAATGTGGTGAGGGTCATCAAACCAACTCCTGAACCAAACCCAGGTCGACACCTGCCTGTTGTGCCAACTGTAGAGGACCACACCCCTCTAATTACAAGGGTTGCCTTTTCCATCCAAAAAACCGCGGATCATTAAGAAGTAACCACGCTCCTCCAAGAAATGACACAATGCACATCCAAGAAGTTCGCCCTCCAGAACATATTACCTCACATTCAACAACACAGGAAGGCACTAGACCCTCAACCATGTCCAAATCATATGCAGAAGTGGTAAGAACCCAGACTTCATCGCAAGAGCGAACAAGCTCTAATCTCTCACCTCAGCTTTAACCTCGTCACTTGCAACAATGCTGCATGAATTCAGCAAAGCAAGCAACTCACCATCCTCCAGAAAAAGATTCTACCTAGAAGCCCAATCCATATTAACAGCTCTCTATAATGTTTAAAAAATTTAAACCAAATTCTCTCATGATAACAGCATGGAATGCCAATGGCTTAACAAACAAAATTCTCGAGCTGCAAGAATTTGCAAAAAGATACAATCCAGACATAATCTTGATCAGTGAATCCCACCTCAGACCATCAAACAATCCAAAACTAAGAGGTTATATTTTATACAGGACAGACAGACTTAACTCTAGTGGAGGTGGAACAGCTATCTTTATCAAAAATTATTTAAGCCACAACTCGCTGACCAACCCCCAAACTCTAAACCTTGAGGTGACGGGTGTGGAGGTGCACACAAATAACGCTGGCAAACTCAAAATCTACGCAGCGTACAATCCTCCCAGTATTCCACTATTGACAGCAGACTTAGACTCCATCCTCGGCTCCACGGATTCCATAATTATAGCTGGAGACCATAACTCTAAACATACGGCCTGGTTCAGTTCGTCAATCAACACCAAAGGCCGTACCTTATACAACTACACATTACTCAACTCATCAATAGTAGCTGGACCCACTGAGCCCACCCACTACAGCCCATCAGGAAGTTCTGATGTATTAGACATAGTTATCCTCAGAAACATCAAATATCAATACCAGCTGGAGACAGTAGAAGAGCTTAACTCAGATCATAATCCCATCCTACTCAGGTTAGGACTTCAAGACCAACTCTCTCCCCATCATTCTTTCATACCATGGGACAAGCTCTCTAAGGTTCTTCCAATCCACATCGGTCCTCCCCCTGTCATTCGTAAAAAAGAAGAAATAGATCAAGCTGTAAACAATTTAACTAGGCAAATCAACACAGCAATAGCATCAGTCACTCAAACCACTGTCTTCCACGTTTCTAAGATCCCAGAAGAGATAATGGACCTGATTAGAGCCAAAAACAAGGCCAGAAAGCGATATCACAACACCAGAGCCCCGCAGAACAAAGCAACCTTAAACACTTTGAACAGACAGGTTCGAGAAGCCCTCCAGGTCCACAGAAACTCCAAATGGGAAACCAAACTGAAAGAAATCAACCCAGAAGATAACTCCATGTGGAAGTTTGTAAAATCTCTTCGTACCAAAAGACAACCACTTCCCCCTTTAAAGACCAATCTTGGAGTTGCACACACAGATGAAGAAAAACAGAAGCCCTAATTGACAATCTGGAAAATCAATGCAGCCCATCTTATGCAAACTTAAATATCAATCTTATTTACAAAGTTCATCATAAAGTTAGAAATGCACTAAGTCAGCTTAAGGATGATTCAGAAACCATCACCCCCACATCTCCAACAGAAATAATAAATATCATTTCCCATCTGAAGAATAAAAAGGCCCCCGGCCCTGACGGCATTACCAATAGAATAATAAAGCTACTCCCACGGAAAGCCATAATTCATCTAGTTAATATTACCAATTCCATCTTAAGATTCCAATACTTTCCCTCTGATTGGAAAGTCGCGGACATTATACCTCTGAAAAAACCTGGTAATAACCCACAACTTCCCCAAAGCTACAGGCCCATCAGTCTTCTTTCCTGTCTTGGCAAAGTAACAGAAAAGGTCATCCTATCAAGACTACAATCAGCAGTGGACCAACAGAAAATAATCCCAAATGAACAATTTGGGTTTCGCAAAGCTCACAACACGGTGCAACAAATTCACCGACTAGCAGAACATATCACTCATGGCTTTAACTGGCACCTTCATACTGCTGCTGTATTTTTGGATGTTGCCAAGGCCTTTGATAAGGTCTGGCATCAAGGCCTTATCTTCAAACTAATTGAAAACAATATCCCAATTAAACTAGTGAAACTCATATATTCATATATCAATGAAAGATACATGCAAGTAAAACTCAACGGAATTGTTTCTTCAAGGCGCAAAATCCTGGCGGGAGTACCTCAAGGTTCTCTTCTGGCCCCAATACTTTTCACAACTTACATGGCAGATGTTCCTCTCAACCCAAAAACTACTACGGCTCTTTATGCCGACGACACCGCTATTCTAGCCAGATCGCTCAGCCCTCACCTAGCAATCACTAGACTCCAAGGAAGTATCAATGAGCTAGCAAACTGGTTCACCAACTGGAGAATTCAAGTAAACCCCCTCAAAAGCTCAGCCATGATGTTTTCAAGATAATTTCAGGAGAATTCAAGTAAACCCCCTCAAAAGCTCAGCCATGATGTTTTCAAGAAGAAAGATCTTCTTTGTTGCAGATCTCTGGTCAAAAGATCCCATGGCAGTCAGAGACCAAATATCTTGGGGTATTGATGGATAAGAAACTCCTTTTCAACAAACACATCAATCTCGTTTGTTCCAAATCTTCCAAAGTCATAGCTCAGCTCTACCCATTGATCAACCGCAAGAGCAAATTGAACCTACATAATAAATTGCTTCTTTACCAGATGGTAATACGTCCAGTCATTACCTACGCTTCACCAGCATGGAGTCACACTTCAAGATCAAACATTTCAAAATTACAGAGAATCCAAAACAAATGCCTTAGGATGATCCTGGATGCACCGTGGTTCATCAGAAATTCACAAATTCACCGAGAAACCGGCACTCCATACATCTCCTCTCTTCTTCGTGATCTTGCAGAAAAATTCTTCGTGAAGTCAAGTTCACATTCAAACCCACTAATCGTGCAAGCTGTCAATTACAATGAGACTGATTACTACAAACACAAAAGACCGAAGGCTATTCTTCTCTCAACTGATCATAGCTAACACTACTGCCCTCAGAGGGCGAGCTTAATTGCTCACAAATCTCCCATTCCCAAATAACTCTCATTACAGATAAAGGGGAATATGAAAAGCACTTGTGCTTCACCCATCCTGTCAGTAACGTCAATGGGTCAATGGGGGCTGGTACCTCCACTTGGGCCTGGCTCCCACTGAAGAGACCTCAATAAAGGTCGAAACTAGTCTGGGTAGTGGCCCTTCCCTTAATGCATAACATTAGACATATCCGCAAGGAGATGCGTTTTGCATTATGGGAGATACTGAGATAGGAGTGTTGGTAGCTTGCTCCACCTTTGTAAGGAGTCTCCCCCTGGTGTTGTACCACCTTACCCCAGTCCTGAAGATACTTTCAGGTGCAAACTTTGTTTGCTTACACTTGGATAAAGGATAAAACTAAATTTATTATATTCTAACCAAGTGAAAAATAAACTTTAAACAAACTTTCAATACAAAGCTGTGTTCACAGGGCATGTTTTGAGGGACCAAAAACAATTATTTTTGGAGAAAAGTCCTTTACCTCCATATGACACCACAAACTCACCTGAAATTGAAAAGCCCTGATAAAGGTTTCTCATGTTGTAGATGGGATTTGAATCCTGGTCTTTCCAACCACACTGCTCAGTCAAAACCAGGTGAGCTAAGGAAGATCTCTTCATCTTTTAGATAAAATAAATGAACATGTTTCATAATTTATTTTTTGTTATTATTAGTGGATACACATATCCCTCATAAATAAAAACATATCTTTGTAAAATATTGTTTCGTACAAGAAACTAAACATATCTTCAGATTTAATGCAGCTGGCATGTCACTCCTTTGCTGCATCCTGTAATGGCAAGTACTTTTTGGCTGTAAATCTGTGTTCAAAGGGCCAGTTTGCATATTCTGAGAGACGAAAAAAGTTTCTGGGAGGGGGCCCTCTACTTCTATATATGAAACTGGCTAACTCACCATTTGATTGAAAAAAACCTAATAAAGGTTCCTCACATCATAGATGAGTCTTTCCAAATAAAGGCTTGTCTATACCAACAGAGCTACAGAGGATCAGATATTATCATTAAGAGAGACTAGGTAGTCAGGAACACATCAAGGGAGGCCATACTATTTTGCACCAGCTGTCATACCTGCTCTTGAATTCATTTACACTACTTGAACACACAACATCCAATGATAGCCCATTCCAATCATGCAGCACCACTCTACGAGAAAAAAAATCTAGCCCTTATTCCCTTCTTGACAGCATTTATTCTCAACTTCCAAGGATGCCCTTGCATCATTTCCCCCCCCTCTATAAAATGAAAAATTCCATTTACTGAAATTCTGTAGAACCCTTTCAGAAATTTCTAAGTTTCAATCATATCACCCCACTTTTTCCTGTTTGCTAGTGTCTGCAAATTCTCAATCTGTCTTCATAATCAGTATTCCACAATCCTGATATCATTTTTGACACTCTCTTTTGCATTCGCTCCACTGTATCAGAATCACAGAAACCAAGAAACCAGACCTGCTCTCAATAGTCCAAGTGAGGTCTTATCAGGCCTTGTAAAAATGACTTCCTTATATTTACATGTCAAGTTTTGTTTCAGCATTGCCATTATTCTCCGAGTTATATTTACAGATTTTGCTATATTACCCTTGAACTTCAACTTCCTATTTACAAAAACTCCAAGATCCCTACCCTCAACAGTTCCTTCAAGCATAATCCCACCCATATAATACACGTTGTCCCAGGAGTATCCAGAATAAAGGAGAGGAATTGGTGGCGCTGATAGCATCATCCTAGCTAATGATTATTGGGATCACTGAGACATGATTGACAGAAGAGGATATAATAACATGAATAGAAGTAGCTGCTACTTCTATTCATGTACAGCATTTTTCGGCAGGATAGAAAGGGAAAGCATGGTGGTGGAGTACTGCTTATGATAAGTGATGACTTATGTTCTGTATGATTGGAGGCTTTGTAAGGCAGTGACACTAATGATTTTGAAAGCATATGGTGTGAGGTAGAGGTGGGCGAGACAGGATATTTAGTTGGGTGTTGCTACAAACCAAGGAGCACAGGGGGTGGGGACCAGGAGATGTTGACACAGTTGAGCGTGGCAAGTACAAGAAGAATGATTGTTATGGGAGATTTTCACTACAGCAGTATAAATTGGGGAGAGGAAGATGCATGTAGCAATAAGGGAATGGAATTTCTAGAATTCTTGAGAGGCAAATGTCTAAGGCAACATGTAATAGAGGGAACAAGAAGTTCAAGAGTTTGGATTTGGTCATAGCATCAGAAGAGTTGATAATAACTGAGATAACATCTCTCCCACCCGTTGGAGAGAGTGACCATGTGGTTTTGACTTGGAAGATGAATAGACATGCAGGAGTCTCAAAGAGACGGGAACGTATGTGGAATTATAAGGCAGGTGATATAATAGTCTTAGATATCAACTTGGTGAAATTCCATGGAGGGAGAAACTAGAAGGCTGGGATATCATTAGTGCTTGGGAAATTGTAAAGGAATATTTGTTAGCAGCAAGCTGTATTCCACAAGTGAAGCAGAGGACACAATTTGGTGTAAAGTGGATGACAAATAATATTAAACAAGAACTGCAAGTGAAAAAGAGGCCATGAAAGAGATATAAGGAGACAGGTGAAGAGCAGATGCATGAAAAATATAAAACACAGGCCCAGAGAGTGACTAGTATGGTAAGGAAGGTGAAACTGGAATATGAGAAGAGATTGGCCCTAAGATCCAAAGAAAATCCTAGGGAATTTTTTAACTATGTGGCCAGTAGGAGAAGAAATGATTGTGGAAGAATGACATTGTGGGATAAAAATGGGAATTGAGTGACTGATGCAGAGGACATAGTGGAATTGTTCTTTATTGGAGTATTTGATCCTGGAGGGGTAAATTTTAATACTAGTGACTCCTGAGACACTACTATGACTTTCCTCTAGTGACTAGACACCTAGACCGCTAGTGGCTTTCCTCTTCTGAAATATTGCTCCAAGATACACAAACTTGTTGATACTTATCAGACAGCCAATCTAATGCACTAGTCTAATATTCAACCCCATCTGCTTTAGTTTGCCTAACAACTTATGTGGTAACCTATCAAAAGCCTTTGCAAAGTCTAAGTATACTACTGTGTATCCATCTCCCACCTTATTGTAATAAGTAAGTAAATTACTCAAGCATGACTAGCAGATAGGTGTTGTCCATCAAAGATAATACTATTGTTGTCAACCCAATTCTGGACCCTGATTCTCACTAGCCTCTCCAACACTTTAACCACAACACCTGACACACAGATTGGCCTATAATTTGATGCCTGGATTCTGTCACCTCCTTTATTAAGTGATACAATCTGGGTTTCCTTCCACTAATTTGGAACTTGACCTATTAAAATACAAACTTATTTAATACTGACCATTTATAAACAAACTTACATTATAGCCTACCAGTTTCGCCAGCAAACTGTCTGGCTTTTTCAAGGCGTTTACGGAAAGACATAAAAACTAATAAATGCAAATTGAAAGGAACATAAAAAACGTTGTAAACCAGCAAGTAGCTAAGGTTACACATTCGCGTGACAGAGAGGACTTATTGTTCTTATTCATTATCACGCATGTGTGTTTGTTGTAAACATGTAATGTGATTACTGGCTAGCTGTAGCTCAGATTGATTTAGAGAGAGAATCAAGTTTTTCCACCAACTGTTTAGGATTGCGCCCTGATTTCTGTTGAGGTTTCCGTCAGTTATTAACACTATTGTGGCTTCCTTGAATAAACAATGTCTGTAGTCGTCACCCAGCTATGGCATGGAGCTGTTTTGCCACTCTATCGTGTGGTTAAATGTACAGATATGATGTGCTAAGGCGGAAGAGATAAGGCCTCTCTGTCACGCAAATGTGTAACCTTAGCTACTAGTTGGTTTACAACGTTTTGTACGTTCCTTTCAATTTGCATGTACTAGTTTTTATGTCTTTCCTTAAACGCCTTGAAAAAGCCAGACAGTTTGCTGGCGAAACTGGTAGGCTATAATGTAAGTTTGTTTAAAAATGGTCAGTATTAAATAAGTTTGTATTTTAATTATAAAAAGACCAAATATGTTTAGTTTGAACTTGACCTATATTAAACAAATATGTCAAGGCAGATTCAACTCCCTGGCACAGTCCTTCAAAATATGCAGTGATATATCAAGTCCCACAGTCTTCTTAAGATCAAGTTTGCTTAATTCCCCATATCTCTTCTTCACTCACAGTCAATCTATCCTTCTCATCATTCACTGCTCTCAAACTCTCCATGATGTCACGTTCATAAGGATGAAAGACCTTTATGAACTACTCAATAAAATATCTCAACTACAACCATCATAGCAATTGTCCTCATACCATTTTCTCCAATCAATGCCATCCTACTATAAATCATTCTTTTTTTTAAGGAAATTTCCTTACGAAATTTTTTTTGGCTTTACTAGCTAATTGCTGTTCATACTGAATTTTTTCTACTCTTACCAATCAAGTCATTCTCCTTGCCCATTCTTCATATTCCTCATGGAATTGATTATTATCACTCTTCTTTATGTTGCTTCCATAATACTTTTTTTTTTCTGTATTGCAATACTTAATCTCTTCATTCATACATTTTACATCTACCTCATTTAGCCTTCTGACCTTTGGATTACATTTATACATTGCTTCTACTTGATAGTTCTTGAACATAACCCAAGCAGCATTGATCTCCTTTTCACCCAACTCCTCATTCCACGCTACAGCTGCAAGCTGTCTCCCAAGCTTCTCATAATCACTAGGCCTTGTAGTTCCACACATACCGTTTAATCATAAAAGTCCTCACATGGCTGGCAACCACCCAGGTATTCACTTTATGGTCATTCTCAACCAAATGGATTGAGATTTGACACCTCATTTATAATAACCTCTGATGAGATAATCAAATCCTAGCCACTCAATTCTCATATGACCTCTGTTACATAGTGCCTGAGGTAGTTGTTATCACTTAAAAACACAAGTAACTCATTTTCTTGGCTTACCGTTGCTATCTTGTCATCCCAATCTATATTGCCATAACTAAAATCATCCTTTTCCTATATGCTCGGCTAATTTGCTTATACATTTCCAGGTCACTACCCTCCACATTACCATTTCTACAGCAACATCTAATGTTGTATTTTGTTCTATTCACCTCTCTCACACCATATTGTCTTAAAACTACTACAATTATTTTCCCCTTGCATTTCTACTTTGTACGGGCATAACTCTTTTCTATCATTGATAGAACTCCAACACCCTTTTTATCCTTTCTATCTTCATGAAATACATCACACCCTTCCATCTTTATTCCTGTCAGAATGTCATCCACATCTGACCATGTTTCACTTATTCAAACAATTTTTGTGTGAACTCAATCGATGCAACCATTTAATTTCTGTTGTCTCTGATACTTCTAGCATTCATATACAAACATAACAGCTCATTCCTGGATCTATACTAAGTTTCACTTATACCACTTATTAGATGTGACTTCTCCATACTTCCTTGAGCCATTTCTTTTTCTCTTTACTCATTCCAGAACCCTCTTCAAATCCAACTGTTTTTCCCTATATCCCAGGTCATCCCCTTCTCTTTTTGTCTATACACTCATTCACATCCTCTTGAAGCATCAACCTTTCTCATACAATGTTCTCTTATCCATTCTAAGTCTCCTCACAATTCCCTGTTTGTGCACATTGTTCTCTCATTCTCTACACTCATGCTACCCACTTCTTCATTAATAAGCACCACTTCAACCTTTCCTTAGTTACTCTCTCACATCGCTTATTACTTGCTCCAATTCATTCTCTGTACTTATTACTCTCCCTTCTATGTTGGAGGTTTAATGGAATATTACCAGCACTGAGAAAGGATTAAAAATAATTTTAATACTTCCAATATTTCGTCTCTGTCACAGAGACATCTTCAGGGATTATAAAATTTTTTTTTAACAACACACACACACACACACAAATAATACAATAGTGAGTGAAACTAAAGTCCTATCTAGGTGGTGCACCCTCTATGGGCATTTGCAGGTGGCCTAGGATGTAAAGAGGGATCTCTGATAATCAATGTTTCCCAAATTTTGGGAAGTTTAATGCAACTGTATTTGTTTAAATTCGATTGATTCCTGAGTGTAGATGCAAAGAATAGTCTTTCTTTTTTGAATTTACTATGGTGGAGCATGGTGGTTTTTCCTAGGAGATCCTGTGGGTTGTATCCAAAACATGTTCTGCAAGGCCAGATTGACCATAATCGCGATTGCAGATGTACGACTTGTGTTCTTCTAACTCGATGGTTGCTGATCTACCTGTCTGTCCGAAGTAAGCCAGTTTACAGGCACAAGCTACTCTATATACTCCAGGCACTGAGAGAGGAGGGAGCTGGCCTTTAGTGGAATGGATAAGGGTAGCAAGTTTATGGTGGGGCTTAAAAGCTGTATGGAGGTTGTACTTTTTTAATGATCTGGCTATTTTTTCTGATGTACCACGGATGTAAGGTATGGTGATGGCATTTCTGAAGTCCTTCTGAAGAGATGGTCGGGGAATGAGGAAGGACTTGATTATTTTTAAATTCTGTAGTCACTGTAGCCATTGGAAAGGAAGGTGTTGTGTATGTGTTTGAGTTTGGGTGAAAGGATAGTTTCACTGGAACAAAGATTGTGGGCTCTATTGGTAAGAGTTTCAATGATGCCAAATTGCTGAGAGGGGTGGTAGAGGGAGAGTTTGTGAATGTATCTGCCTATATGAGTAGGTTTTCTATATACAGAGAAAGAAAAGCTATCATTAGGAAGGCATGTTACTAAGGTGTCTAGGAAGGGTAAACTCTTATTTTCCTTTCCCATCGTAAACCAGATTCTTGGATGTAGACAATTGAGGTGACTGATGAAGGAATCTAATGTGTCTGGGCCACGAGGCCAAATAGAGAACACATCATCTACATATCTTAGCCAGATAGAAGGTTTTAGAGGGGAAGAGTCTATGGCTCGTTTTTCAAAATTTTCCATGTAAAAATTGGCAGGGGGGGGGGAAACCATGGCAGTTCTCTCTATCTGTTTGTAGATTTTGTTCTTCCAAGAAAAATAACCAGAGTTGATGACAAAGGAAAAGAGCTCTAAGACATCAGAAGGAAAAACGTTTTTTTAAGAGTGTTAAGGTGTCAATTAGGGGAATATTGGTAAACAATGAGATGATGTCAAAGTTGACCAATATATCTGTATTATTTAAAGTAAGATTTTCAATTAAGTTTTTAAAGTGGGTAAAGTTTTTTACATGAGATGTGGTAAGACCAGTGAGTGGGGGTCAAAGAGTTAGCTAGCTGCCTTGACAATTTGTAGCAAGGAGCATTGGTGGCATCTACTATAGGTCTTAGGGGAGAATTAGGTTTGTGGATTTTTGGTAAACCGTATATACGGGGGGGGGGGAACAGAGAACCGAATGGTTTGAGGTTTTTTTGTAATGTCAGGAGGACACTTTTTTAAGTAGGTTTTTTTAAATTTTTTAACTTGAGTTTCTGTAGGATTCATGTTCAAGTGGTATGTAGGTAGAGTGATCATGGAAAATATATCCATTTTCTGATTACATTCTGAGGTGTTAAGAACGACTGTAGCATTACCCTTATCAGCTCTGGTGATGACAATACTTTTTTCTTTCCATAATTTTCTGAGGGCAGAGAGTTGTCTGGAAGATAAATTAATTTTTGGAGGTGACGACTGGGAAAGGATGTTAGCTACGTCAAGTCTGATGTTATTGGCTGTTTCTGGAGCTACTCTCCCTTCCAGCAGCAGTCTCTCCAAATGACTCACACCAAAATCATTCAAATGCAGTCCATCATTCTTATACAGTTCAATTCTTCCTTCAAACTCATTCCACACACTGCACTCCTTTCTCCTGACACATTTCCACTAATACATAATTTATAATTCTTGCTCTCTGCCTCATCTAATCACTGTCATAATTGGGAAACACACTGACTACCTTTCCTATCACATTATTTTCTTTTATTCTCCTAATATCAAATCATACATTCTCTTGTTCTCAGTCAAGTCACTTGTCCCTACTACGACTATCAACTCCTTCGCTCGCTTACTCCTCATATCCAATGACTCAATTACTTATTCATTTTACCCCCCACCTCAGAAAACCCTTTTTGTCTTGTTCTCATTTACCACATCTCTAATAATCGAATCACCACACGACACCACTTGTGGGTCTTTCATTCCGACATCATTTGTTTTCATCTTCTTCACTCTTCATACATATCTACAATTCTCTTCATTTCACTCCACATCTGCTTCATCTTCACCAACTCAGTTTTCAAATCTTGTGTCCTTTTTTTTTGCTATCATTCACTCTTGCTATTTTATCACCAGTCACACACACAATTGCAGAGCATCAACCCTACTCACCACATACCATTAGTTGTACTGTTTTTCAGCATCAATTTTGCATGCTTTATAGTCTATTGAACTCTTTTTCTCGCTATTGCTTCCACACACACATTTTCTGAAAATTCATTATATGGGCTCACAACAAACTGGCCATTGGAACACACAATTCAGAGACAATGTATACTAGTTGTAGTCGAATAGCATGCCCTCCCGCAATGAGTCCTTGGAGGTGTCACATCACAATAATTATAACTTTCAGAAATAGATGACCTGTTCTTAACTCATTACAAATAATCCCTTCTGTATTAATCTGGTAAACCTCCTCACCAACCTGTCTTTACCATATAATCTCTTTCACCTATCCACTGCTAGTTCTACAAAGTTAGAAATTGCAAATATATTTTATTTCCAATATGCAAATTAGAATTTTGCTAAGCATAACTGGCTCTCAGCAGATAAACTAACAGATATTGAGTAGGTAAAGTGTACAGCATTTTGAGGAAAGACAAACAAGATAAGAGAGAAGGGATGTGATGCTAATGATATTAGATCATTTGAGTCAAGTTACAGTAGAAAGCTATAATTGCAATAATAGTAAAAATTTTCCACGTAGCAGTAACTTTGAAGCCATATGGTGTGAGGTGAAGTCTAACAAGATCAAATACATGATGAGTGCACTGCTACAGACCTGGTGGATCAGTTGCTAGTGATATTAAATTATTAAATATCTTGGGTGACTTTAATTATGCAAATGCTGATTAAGTAGCAGTGAAATCTAATAAAAAGAATGAAGCAACATTTGAGCTGTTGCAAGACAACTTCCTTAAGCAAAATGTGACAAACTCGAGGTTAAAGAATATTAGAACCTGATTATTGTGTTAGAGGGAGTTTTCAGTAAAAGACATGACTGTTCCCAGTTGTTGACAGTGATCATACTGGACTGACCTGGGAAGTGGATATATGGATATTCCATTTAGAAAAGATTACATGCTGAACTTCAAAGCAGGAAATGATGACCAATTGAGAATAATAGGTTTGATGCCATGGCACCAGTTGCTGGATAGGAAGAATATCACCAGTGAAGCAACAACAGAATGTATCTCTAGAGTTTAAAAAATAAACAGGGTGAAAGTGAAATGGATATGCAATCTTATTAAGCTAGAGATTAACAAGGAAAAGACATGAATGGAATGGAATACAGTATGCATAAGGAGATGTCAGTTATGAAAAATTATATGGCACGTGCCAGAAGAGTTACAAGTACTGTACAGAATGCTAAGACTAAGTCTGAAATGAAAGTAACTCATAAAACTAAAGACAATCCAAAGAGAATTCTATCCTTATGTTGCAAGTATGTAATCCTTACAGACATGTACAAGGGTGGTCTGAAAAGTTCTTGGCATAACAAAGAAAAAACGAATTTATAATTTCAAAATTATTTTTATTTTTCAACATAACTCCCTTAAGACTAACACATTTATTCCAGTGATGCTCCAGTGCCATTATCCTGTCCCCGTAGTGGTTCTCAGTAACATCTGCAAAATACCCCTCTACAGCTCAATCACCTCTTAAAGCAAAGAAGTTTTAGTTTTTTGGGAAGAGATAGAAGTCAGAGGGAGCCAAATCTGGGGATATTCCAACAATTCATAGTGCAGATCCCTTAATTTTCCTATTGCCAAAACACCTTTGTGGACAGGCGCATTGTCCTGATGAAACATGATTTTTTCTTCTGCAAACCAGGTCTTTTTTCATGAATTTCTTCGTCTAGCCTGGTTAAAAGATTGAAATAATAATTTCCGGTTATTGTTTTACCCTTTTCAAGATAATTAATAAACAAAATGCCTTTAGCATCCCAAAACATCTTTGCCATGACCTTTCCTGCTGGTGAAAAGGTCATGATGACGCACAAAATCAGTTTTATTCTTGTTAAAATGCTCCAAGCACTGTTCAGAGATTTTCATGCGAGTGTTTTGATCTGCTATGCGCAAGCGTGGCACCAAACTTGCGCAAAGCTTTTTCATTTGCAATTCTTCATGCAAAATATATCCTACACGTTGTTTTGAAATGTCTATAGTCTCAGCAATTTCGTGCACTTTGACTCGCCGGTCATCCAATACCATATCGTGCACTTCATCAATGATTTCTGGTGTTGTTACACTTTTTTGGACGTTCTTCATGTGATCTTCAAGGCTGGTACGGCCACGTTTAAACTCAGCAGTCCATTTCTTAATTGTCAAAAACAAAGGAGAAGAGTGCCCATAAACTTTTATAAATTTTGAACGAATTTCTTTTGCCATTAAACCTTCTTTTACAAAGAATTTTATAACTGCACAATACTCCATTTTTTTTTCCATTTCAAAGGAGACAGACAACACTTTTGCTTCAGACAGCTGTACCTGCATAGAAAAAAAATCTTGCTGTTAGTGTTGTCATCTATGGTCGAGGCCGAGAACTTTTCAGACCACCCGCATATAATGCTATGCACTATTGGACTTATTTCAACCTTGGTTTCACTTATGGGCCTAGCTCCCACTGATGAGACCTCAATAAAGGTCAAAACCAGTCTGGGTAGCGGCCCTTCCCATAATGCATAGCATTATACATGTCCCTGAGGATACATGTATTTGCATTATAAGATACTAAGGCAATTAATGTGACGTCATTAACCTCTATATACAAGTAGCGCAGTTGCAAAGTTACTTCACGTGCAAACTTTGTTTCCTTAACTTGGATAAAGGATGAAACCAAGAATATGATTTCTTGGCATCTTTAATTTATTGACCAATCAGTATCTCAGGAGTGGAGGCAAAAATTTAGAAAAGGTGTTAAGAGCTCCCATACAGAAATGCGTTCACAGAGACTATATTTCATAGTGAACAGTATGGGTTTACTAAGGAAAACGTGTCTAACTTGTTTACATTTTAAAATGGTATTACTCAGTTAGACAAGTTGAATGAATGATACACCATAATACTGGACTTTGCTATGGCTTTTTATATGATACAGAATGGAAGGTTGTTGCATAGGTTAGAAGGTATGGGATTGGATTATAAACTTTTAGCTTGGATAAGAAAATGGTGGACTGATCAATATCAAAAAGTGTTTTTTGGTTGGTGGGAGGGGAGGACAGAAATAGGCAAGTCTGCAAGGTTTAACAACACTGACATCAGTAATGATGAAATATATCACCTCATGCCCTTCATATACATCATATTCTTCCCAATGTTCAGTTCTCACACTGACATTGGGAAGAATATGACAAAAGATACACAACAATTTGCTGACAATGCAAAGATAAGCAGAGTAATCAGAAATGTAACTGACATCAGCACTCACAGAATGATTTGAATCAGCCAGAATTGTGGGCATGTGAAAATAGCTATCAGTGCAATATTAATAAAGATAAAAATATGTATGCACTTAGGTATTGGATATTGAGACATCCAATGGCACGTTTGATGGAATTATGCTGAAAGAAAGTGGGACCTTGGATCAGGCTAGGGATCTCAGAGCTTTAGTAGATAGGAAATTGAAGTACAGGGATCATATAGCAAAATTGCAAATACAACTTAAGAGGATAATTGTAATGCTGAAATTAACATTGATATGTAAGAATAAGGAAGTTTTTTTGCCTCTTTACAAGGCTTGATACAACCGTCATTTGGAGTACTGTGCTCAGACTTGGTCTCCTGGTTTTTGAGGTTACATTAGATACAAAGGAAAGAGAGAGAATGTGTTGGAACTGTGGAATGTCAATTATAAGGAGACTGAGAATTTGTAGACCACAAACACTAGTAAAAAGAAGAATGGTCATATGATACTCACAAACTTCAGAAAAATTCATACATAATACCAGTAAATGGAGTTTTTCATTTTATAGAAGGAAGACAATAGAGGATCCATTGAAATTGGAAATGAATGCAGTCAAGAAATTGATGAGTTACATATCTCTCATAGGGCAGGGTGTGTATGTGTGATTGGAGTGGCTTGCCTTTGGAGGTGGCGAGTGCAGATAGTGTGAAGAATTCAAGAGAGGATGTGACAGGTGGTGTGAGTGATATGTGGCTTCCCTCAAAAAGTTCCTGACTCCTTAGAGATTTTTCATAATAATAATAATAGCATATGCTTAGACCTGAGATGTTCAGTAAATTGGCAGTGCTGTTCATCATTTGCATTTAACTACTCATTATCTACAAAATTCCTAGAAGAAGGTTGATAAACATCCATCATAGCCAAAGAGGTAAACAAGACTTGCTTTTCAAAACTCTGAAAATGAGGGCATTTAAGGATGACCTTAAATGAGGTCATTTAAGGTTTCCAACTCAAATATCTAATCCTTACCTTCTTGTGGTGTGCTTCATAAGGTATCCACCTGGATACTGAACAAATGAAGAGATGTAAGCTGAACTTCATCATCTGCCTAAGGCAGGTTGAGATTACCATGAAGAATAACTTTCAGTCTAATCTATTGGCAGCCAAGTTATTTAAACTTCTGTAAGAGATCAGATCACTTATAATCTGGAAGTTTTCTGTTTTCTTTTAGGTCTTCCCAGAAGCTGGAATGAACTGACTAAATTGTATTCTATATTAGTTTAAACCCCAAACAAACAAACATAAACAAAAAAGATGGTAGAACATAATGAAATGCGAAACTAGTTGGACATCATCCAGTTAAACATTACTATCATCAAGGAACAGATTAAATAGTGAAAAATCAGCTCATGGAACAAACATCCTTAGCAGAACTGAAGACAGGCATCATCACTGTGTGAAGCATCAATGGAAAGTAAATGGAACTAACAAATTAGAGAAGTACCATGTTCACATAACTGGTGTCACAAAAACAAAGAAAACTAAACAGGTGGGATACTATTAAATAACTAAAATGTTACATTAAGGCAGCAGTGATCAGGGAAAGGAAGGAGTAGTTATAGTAATCAACACTACACACAAAGTAAATATCATGAATAACAAGAATTTTGAAGTCAAGTGATGTGTAAAAATTTTGAAATTAGAAATTTGACAGTGAATGACACATTTATGCCTAGTCCCATAGAAGGTACTAAAGGAAGTGGAGGAATTTTTTGAATCGCCAGAGAAAGCAGATGACAAAGAAAAGGCTGATTCTTGAAAGATATAAACAGTAGAGCAGCAAATGAATACCACATACAGAAGTTTTTGCAAAACATATGAAGTTGTTTTCAAGAATGAAAAAATCAACATATACTGTAAGTTCCTAAGTAAATCAACACATATTCTCAGGAAATAAAGAGAATAAAGTAAGAAAGTTATACATGAAATTAGGTTTTATTATTATTATTATTACGGGCAACTCCAGGGAGTCGACAGACTCATCGAGGGAGGCCCTAACATCATGTCAAGAACAACTATTCGACATTCACACAGTATTTATCATACCTCACCTTGAACTCATTCACAGTCATGGCACCCACAACAGACTCTGGCAGCTTATTCCACTCATTCACCACTCGCCAAGTAAAAAACCTAGATCTAACACCCTTGCTAACCACATTTCTTGCCCAGCTTCCATGTATGGCCTTTTACAAAACAAAAATTATGGAAAGACCTCCTAAACATGAAAAATGACATGTTTAGGAGGCTATTGAAAAAAAAAATGCTCAGAAATATAACAGAGTAATCATAAAAGACTAAGAGAGGATAAAAAGTAACACAACAATCAAAAATATAACTATACTGGAAGTTTGGAGTAATTATTTACAAGGCTACTAAGGGACTGTGGCAGCAAGAAAAGAGTGGTAGAAAATATTCAAGAAAAATGCAATCAGAGAGCATAATCAATTTCTGGGATATTAAAAAACCCATCAGAAACCTGAAATATGGAAAAGAGTCAGGAACAGATGATATGTGATCAGAAATGCCCAAATATAGGATGTTACAAAATTAAGTATGCGGACTTTTAAAGCTAAAACACATACACATCTTTAGATTAATTTTCTTTAAGAAATATCAATAAAAAGAATGAAAAACATACAATTTTCCATCCTGAATTTCCTGAACAATGAATAGATCAAGAGGTAGTATTTATGAATATCCTCCAAGGTCTCTAGAATACATTTTTTTCCCCATGGGAATACTTGAAAAATCAAGTTTGTAATCGCAAACTGTGAACATTGAAGAAAATGTGGAGGACAATACAGGATGAATAAAACACTTCATCTGGCTTGTGCCTTACAATCTGTAGAACTGTTAAAGGTAGATATTGCTTGTGTATATCTGTAATAAATTTAGTTTAATCCTTTATCCAAGTATAAACAAATAAAGTTTGCACCTGAAGTATCTTCAGGACTGAGACAACTCGTGGTAAAGGCAGACTAAGCTCTCATCACTTGTCTTAGTATCTCCCATAAAGTAAAGCACATCTCCTTGCAGACGTATAATGCTATGCATTAAGGGAAGGGCCACTACCCAGACCAGTTTCGACCTTTATTGAGGTCTCATCAGTGGGAGCTGAACCCAGAGGTGGTGAAATTAAGGTGGAAATAATGAAGAAGTCATATTTACCTATATGATTGCCAAAAGGTGTCTCACCTTGTTGAAGGTAGACAGTTTGAGCATCTTAGAAAACTTATGTGGTCTAACTTTAAAATACAAAAAACATTCATATTGTTCATGAAATATATAATGCATATACATATATTTCTTCATATTGAAACACTGTATAAGCACTGGATACACTGCATAGTTTAAGTTCTGATCAGAAGGTAGAGTTCTGGATGACTGAAGAAGAGCTATTGCAGTACCCATGTATGAATGAGAAAATAAACGTGAAAATCAGTAAAAAAAATTCATTTGTAAGTGTTCCAGGAAAGGGGATGTTAGAGGATCTTATGATATTACATGAAAAATTACATTATTATTAACTTCCCATCAACAATTTTGCTTCAGATTAGCCTGTTATCTGTCAACATTTGAATATTATCAGATCATCTATTTCTGTCTTCTAAGGCACTTTTTACTATCAATCCACCTACATCTTGGTCTTTTTCCTGCCATTCTGGCAAAGAACACTTGTTTAGCTAATCTTTCCTCTCCCATTCTGTTTAAGTGGCCATACCACCTGAAATTAGCTCTACTAACACATTCCTCAAAGTTAATAATCTCAAGTTCTTTCCTAATATCTTCGTTTTTGATATGATATTGCCATTGATGCCATATGTTCAGTCCCCATCTTTCTCGGGACTCTTTTATGTGTGGTCTTCGGTCTTTTATCAAGAGTTTCATTTCAACTCAACTCTTAGATCCATAAATTAAAATTGGTTTGAACACAGTCTTATACAGCTAGTTTAGTGTTTTGACTGATCTCTCTCACTTATTCCATATAAATTTATTCAGTTGACTTCTTACTATAGCAGCTTTGCTAATTCTGTTGTCTATATCCAAATTTAGTTTGCCATCTTCACTAAAAATTGTGCCTAAATAGTTGAAATGTTTTACTTATTCTACAGATTCTCCATTGAGGATACAGCTGATGTTTCTGCTTATTTTCATTGTCTTTTTAATTCTAATTTTCATACCAAATTTATTACAGCAGTTATTTAATTTGGTCAGGAAATCCTACAGATTTGTCTTGGATTTATTTAGGAGTATAATATCATTCGCATAAAGTAAACAGCTGGGAGAAGGGAAATCAAACACTGACTCAACACAAAACCATCCCTTGCCTTTAATACATTTCAATGTTGGAGCACTCACTGCCCACTCCAGCAATATGTTCCACTGATTCTTCACCTGCCAAGCAAACCTCCTTTTCCTTTCTGTGAAGCAAATCCTCTCTCCTTTCTTATTCACATAACCTTTTTAGTTTTCAGGGATAACCACTCATTCTCATATCCCCCATTATCCTATGCAATAATTTCTGGGGGTGATAGTGGATAAGGATCTAAAATTTAGGGGACACAAAACCCTAATTTTGGGAATGATGCGGAGGACACTGACATGTAGAAGCAGGGAGATTCTTGTTCCGTTGTATAGGCTTTGATTAGGCCACACATGGACTATTGTGCCCAGATTTGGTCACAGGGTTTTCAGAAGGATGAAGAGATGTTGGAAAGGGTAGTTTCTGACCTCCGGAATGTCGAGTATGAGGAAAGATTGAGAAGATGTAATTTGCAGAGTCTGGTGGACAGGAGGAAGAGGGGGGATATGATAGAGACCTACAAGTTGGTAAGAGGTTGTTATAGAATCAATGCTGGAGAAGTTTTAGAGAATAGTGAGAGATATCAGGGGAGAACCAGAGCTCATCCCTGGAAACTGTTTAAAGAAGGTGTGAAAGGCAGGTTTTTTCCCAGCATATTTGTGAATGATTGGAATGCCTTGCCTGAGAATGTGGTGTCTGTAAAGAGTTTGCATGTGTTCAAAACATGGTATGATGAGCTGTGTATGTGATAAAAGGACCTCCCAGATGAGTCTTTGACTCCATGAGGTCTTGGGGTGGTAATAATAATAATTTCCCTGTATCTATATGATAGGCTCCTCTCAGCAACTTATATGTTTTAATCATATAATCTCTCCTCATACTTGCCAAGCTCTGAAGATCATATTCTCCCAATCTGTCCACTCAATATTCAAGCCATGAAAGTCTTAGTTATTTGCCTTTGCACTTTCTTTCTCTCCAATGTTAAAAGCCACAGTCTATAGAAGCAGCCAATAGTTTTTATTTATTGATGCTTTTAAGTTTCACTGGCCATTAATGTGAACTGTTAATTCATGATTCTAACCATTCAGACCAGGAAGAAATTCTCTGAATACACAGTGTTTGAAATATGCATTTTGTATAAGTGAAATCATAAGTGGTATGTAAATTATTATTGTCATCATCATCAAATTCCTGCCATATACCCACAAGGAGTGTACAGGATATGATAGTACTACATGAAAAAATTATATCATTAATAACTTCCTATCTACAATTTTCCTCCAAATCAGTCTGTTACTTGTCAAGACTCCAACATTATCAGATCTTATATTTCTATCGTCTAAGGCACTTTGTACCGTATCAATCCACCTATATCTTAGTCTTCCTCTGGGTCGTTTTGCTGCCAACCTGGCAGAGAACACTTGTTTTGCCAATCTTTCCTCGCCCATTCTGTTTAGGTGACCATACCACCTGAGATTAGCTCTGCTAATGCATTCCTGGATGCAGACAATGTCAAGTTCTTTCCTAATATCCTCGTTTTTAATATGATATTGCCATTGATGCCATCTGTTCACGCCTATAATCTTTTTCAGGACTCTCATATCTGCGGTCTCTAGTCTTTGGTCAAATGTTTTACTTCTGACCCAGCTCTCAGATCCATAAGTTAAAACTGGTTCGAACACTGTCTTGTATACAGCTAATTTAGTGTTCCGACTAATTTCTCTCTTATTCCATATGAATGTATTCAGTTGACTTCCCACCATACCAGCTTTGCTGATTCTGTTGTATATTTCTATATTTAATTTACCATCTTCAGTAAAAATCGTGCCTAAGTAGCTGAAATGTTTTACTTGTTCCACAGGTTCTCCATTCACAACACAGTTGACATTTTCAATGATTCTGCCTATATTCATTGTCTTTGTCTTTTTATTGCTGACCTTCATACCATATCTATTACAAAAGCTATTCAATTTAGTCAGAGAATCTTGCAGACTTGTAGCGGATTTATTTAGAGGTATAACATCATCCGCATAAAGCAGAGAGCTGACATTAACATCTCCAATTTTGATATCATGTTTATTACCACTTTCCTTCATAATGTGATCCATATAGATAATGAATAACAGAGGGGATAATGTACATCCTTGTCTCACACCAGATTTAACATTAAACCATCTTCCTGTACTTCCTTCAATTCTAACTGCTGACTTACAACTCAAATAAAGACTAAGTATTGCTTGATATAATGTCCCATTGACACCATATAACTGCAGCGTATTGAATAGTTTCTCTCTTGGCACCTTATCATATGCCTTTTCCAAATCGACAAAACTTAAATACAGATCTTTGTTATATTCCCATGGTTTCTCAACAATTTGTCGTAAAGTGAAGATCTGATCCTGACAGCCTCTATTTGGCCTGAATCCAGCTTGTTCTTCACCAAGCTTTTCTTCCACAATTCTTCTCAACCGTTTCTCAAGTACACTTGCATAGATTTTTGCCAGGAACACTCAGTAGGGAAATACCTCTGTAATTCTCACATTCAGTTTTATTTCCCTTTTTATATATATGGGTACTATGAGAGCTCTACTCAGAAAGCCTGGAGAGAGGGAATTCGTTCCTCTGTCCAGGCTTTCTGAACTATGCAGTGCAGCCACTGTAAGACTCTTATACCACCATACTTCAGCATTTCTGGTTGAATAACATCTACTCCAGCTGCCTTTCCACATTTCAAGCCTTTGATGGCTTTTTCTACTTCAAGTACGGATATGTATTCCTGCCTGCATGCCTGGTCAGTGTTTTTTACCACTGTGCTGTCATCACTGCTTGTTTCATTTAGCAGTTTTTCAAAGTAATTACTCCATACTTCAAGGATATCTTTTTCTCCAGTTTTCATGTCACCTTTATCATCTCTAACTCCTTTTACAACACTCTTTCCTCCATTCCTAAGCTTCTTCAACAACCTCCAGAATATTTTGCCACCTTCTTGATATTTATTTTCTATATTCTTGCCAAAGTCCTCCCATGACTTTTGTTTAGCTAGTTTTACACAGTGTTTACATTCTTGCATTTGTCTCTCTATTCTCTAAGAGCACACGCTAACTTATTTGACAGAAACTTTTGATATGCTTTCTTCTTTTCCTTCACTGCCTCTTTAACTTCCTGTATCCACCATGGAGTTCTGATTTTTTTTATCCTTGCAGACAACTTCACCACATGCCTCTCTGGCAGAATCAATCAATGTTTTCTTCAGAGTTTGCCACTGAATCTCCAAGGTTTGATTCCTGTTCTCAAACTCTTTCATTTTTCCTTCAATAATCTTTGTGTATTTTAGTCTACAGTTCACATCTGAGAGCTGCTCAACTTTTATTCGCTTTAAAACTTTCTTACATGTTATTATTTTCAATATGAAATTCAATTTTATCCTGCTCAAGACTAAATAGTGATCACTTCCAATTTCAAATCCTCTGTACACTCTGGTGTCCTGCACCAGGGAGAAAACATCACTATCAACAATAACATAGTCAATGAGACTTTTCTTATTCCTAGCTTCTTCTCCCCATGTGAATTTGTGCACATTTTTATGTTGGAACATGGTGTAAGTAATAACCAGTCTATGTCCTGAGCAGAAATCCAACAGATATTTGCCATTATTATTAGCTTTGCTCATTTCTCCAAATTTTCCCAAAATATTTTTGTATGTCTCACAATCATTTCCTACTCTGCTATTTAGATCGCCAACAAGGACCAACTTCTCCTTTTTCATTGTGTCAGTTGCTTTTTCTAAAGCCTCAAAAAATTTCTTCACTTCTACCTTAGTAGAACCTTCTGTGGGACCATAGGCACAAATAAGTCTCATTGTCCAGTTCCCCATTCTCATATTTGCCCACATTACTCTACTTGAGACTGACTGCCATTCAAGAAGATTAGTCTCGTATTTTGTGTTGAATACTATGGCTACCCCTTCTTTTCCTTGATTGTCATTGCCTGAATATAACATTTTGTATTTATTGCTCAGAAAGATCTCACCAGTTTTTGCCTTTTTTGTTTCAGTCACCCCTATTATGTCAATCTGGTATTCCTCAGATAGCTCCATTTCTTTGCCATTCAGGCTTCTTACGTTGATAGTACCGATCTTTAACTTTGGTGATGTTGAGTTGGGGTTTGTTTTCAGATTTGTTCCAGTAGCTGACTTTTCGCTGTTCGCCCTGGTTCCCTGGCGAAAACAACAGCGGGGGCCTTGTTTAACCATGCGATGCCCCAGCCAGCATGAAATTTTGTCATGTTGTACCATCATTTTTTATTTTGGTTTAATTTGGTTTTATTTGGGATTTAGCCGACCAAATTGTATTCTTATTGGTTTAACCAATAAGAATACAATTTGGTCGGCTAAATCCCAAATCATTAAATCCCAAAATAAATAATATTTTGTTAGATGTAATTGAGTAATTTTAGTATATTATTGTAGTTTTATTAGTGTAGTTAGTGTACTGAAGTGTTTATAACATAATCTATGTGGGAAGTCGCCGCTAGAGGGATTCGTAATGTGTAGCGTTTGTGAAAGCTCCAGATAAGATAAGCGTTATTTTCAGTTATCTTTGATAAATTTACTTTAATATTGCTTAGTTTTGTTTGCCTTGCGTATCTTAGTGAGTCTGTTTGTGTATTTTTGGTGTTTATAATTTATAATTTGATAAAATACGTTACTAGTAATGGCTCCAGTATGAAGGAAAATGGCGGCAGTAATGATGGTTCGCCATCTTCTTTCAAGAACGGTAATGTAAAGGAGATGTACTATCTGCGAAATGTACGCTTTGCGGAGTGCGGTCAGAATGTGGTTAGATGATAATAAAGGAGTGAATGTGTGTAGAAAATGTAGGGAGAATGAGGAATTGAAGTGTATTTCGGATCGTGAGTGTGATATTTTTGCCAAACTTCAGAATGAAGAAAATAGGGATATGACAAGAAACGGCGAGGTTGTACCAGAGAATTGTGAGAGTGTGAATGTAGAAAGTGTGAATGATAGTATTAATGGTTTTACAGAGAATAAAAAAGATGAGATAGATGCAATGAGTGAGATTGCGTTGTTGAATGGTGCGATACAAAGGGCAAAACAGCAGCTAGAGCGTATGAGCAAAAGTCGACTAAATGAACCAACCAATAAAAAGTATGACAGGAAAAATAGGAGTAAGAGTGTGAACATGAACAAAATGAAGGAAAGAGTGCTGTATGAAGATTCGTTAGTACGAGGTGTGTTAGTAGAGGATTTGACAAAATCGTACTAACCTGGTGCGACCATAAAGGATGTAACTGGGTCTATTAGAGAGCAAAAGGCAAGGGTGAAAGAAATGATTGTTGTGGCAGGTACGAATGATTTGAAAGGAGATAAAATGGAAATGATAGAAGACCTGAATGAATTGTTTGAGGTAGCAAAAGAAAAGAGTGAGAGAGTTAGAATGATTAGTCTTTTGCCACGGTATGACAGTGAAATGTTTAAAAGGAGGGCCATAATTGCGAATGACTTTATGCGTGGGTTATGTATGACAAGTGGTGTGGAATTTGTGGATGTGTGGAGTGAGTTCGATGGGCGAAAGTATCTATATAAGATGGATGGCTTGCATTTGAATGGTTATGGTGTAAGGAGACTTGAGAAAGTGTTGCTGAATGTAATGGATGTGCAAATTCTGGGAAACTAGATTTATTAAGGGGGGGGGGGTAGATATACGGTCCTTAGGGAGGCAGTTGAATGTATGAATGAATATAATATGCCCGAGTGAATAAGGACAACAAATCAGAGTGGGATAGTTAATATAAGGCATCAAGGTAGGGTTGGGACTAATGGGGGTCTTAAATTCATGTACACTAATGCTAGGAGTATTAGGAACAAGAAGGAAGAGTTTCTGGCCATGGTTGGCACTTCCAGACCACAGGTTATTGGTATTAGTGAATCATGGCTGACTGTAGATGATATAGCTAGTGGGATTGAATGTGATGGGTATAGTGTGTTCAGGAATGACAGGGAGAATAAAATGGGGGGAGGAGTATTGTTGATGATAGCTGATGAGCTACAGCCAAGGAGAATAGAAGTTGAATTGCAGGATAGAGAAAAGAGCACATTTGAGGCCATTTGGTGTGAGATTGTGGCTAGCAGAACTAAATATACAATTGGGTGCTGCTATACACCAGGTGATGGAAAGGATGGTGGTGACAGTATGCACAAGCAAATAGAAGAAATGAGTGGAAGGAGGATAATTTTATGGGAGATTTCAACTATGGTCACATTGATTGGAATGAGGAGAGGACACACGAGAGGAAGGAATTGGATTTTATGTGGTTATTAAGGGATAACTATCTGCAACAGCACGTAATGGAAAATACTAGGGGTCAGAGAGTGCTTGACCTAGTAATTACATCTGAGGATTTGGCTGTAACAAATATGACCACATTGCCACCAATTGGTGAGAGTGATCATAGGGTCTTGACTTGGGAGGTGGCTAAAGGTGTGGAATTTTCAATTAAGACAGGGTACATGTGGAATTATCGGGCTGGAAAGTATGACAAGCTTAGGAGATTGATTGGTACAGTGCCATGGCATGTACAACTGCAAGGACTAGAAGTTGATAGTGCATGGGAGGCAGTTAAGAAGTGTTTGCATGAAGCAATGGCTGACTGTATACCTAGAGTCCGAATAATAACTCAAGTAGGGGTTAAATGGATGAATAACACCATTAAGCTTGAGCTGCAAAAAAAAAGAAACAACTATGGAGGGAATTTAAGGAGAAAGGTGACCGGCAGGCACATGAATGGTATAAAGCGCAGCTCAGAAGGATAACGAGTGTGGTAAGAAAAGCAAAAAAGGATTACGAAAGAACATTGGCCATGCAGGCTAAAGAGAATCCTAAACAGTTTTTTAGATATGTAGCAAGTAAAAGGAAAAATGTACATGGCAGAATGATTTTAAAGAATGCTGATGGTAGGGAGGTAACTGAATCAGTTGATATAGTTGAATTACTGAGTGAGCACTTTGCAAGTATATATATCATCCAGGTGGTGACATTGCAGAAACAAATAAGCCAGTAGATTATACGGGAATTGTGGTGAATGATGTGGAGGTGAGTAGTCTATTGCATAACCTCAATGTCAATACATCCGTGGGATTGGATGGTATACCAGCTCGTGTCGTATGAGAAGCAGCTAAAGAATTGTCAGTACCCTTGACCATTTTGTTTAATTTGAGTCTCGGGTCTGGGTTAGTCCCGAGGGGGTGGAAAGAGGGGAAAATAGTTCCACTGCATAAAGGTGGTTCCAAGACTGCTGTTGTAAATTACTGACCGATTAGCATATCAGGAATCACTGTCAAGTTCTTAGAGAAATTAGTCAAGAAAAAATACAGGATTGGATAGATGAAAATGGTATATTGTATGGGGGGGAAAACATGGTTTTGTGAAGGGTAGATCATGCCTCAGTAACTTGCTCACGTTTTATAACACAGTGACGGCTGAACTGGATAGGAGTAATGGGTTTACAGTGATACTACTGGACCTTGCCAAGGCCTTTGACAGGATACCACATGGAACCCTAATAAGTAAACTGGAGCAGATGGGGATAGATATAGGGTTGGTGGGATGGATAGGAGGGTGGTTGAAGGAGAGATACCAGAGAGTGGTTTATGCAGGTGGAATCTTGTTATTATTATTATACAGACACCTCCATGGAGTCCAAAGACTCATTGCAGGAGACCTAATCTATCCACACAATTTATCACACCTCTCCTTGAACCTATTAACAGATAAAGCACTCACAACCGATTCTGGAAACCTATTCCACTCATTCACAATTCTCCAAGCAAAAAATCTAGTCCTCACACCCCTACTAACCACACCTTTATTCAACTTCCAGGGATGATCCCTTGTTTTCATTCCTCTAGCCAAGTGCTGAAACATTCCCCCTGCATCTATCCTATAAAACCCTTTAAGAAACTGAAATGTTTCTATCATATCTCCTATTTTTCTCCTATCAACCAATTTCTGCAATCCACACACCCTCAATCTATCCTCACAGGGAACATTCCAAATTAAACCATAAAGAAAAGATTCAGGAAAAAAAAAAAAAAAAAAAACTTCTTGCATTGAAAATTATTAAAATAAAGAATGTATTCATTTCATTATTATTTACTGATCTTTTACACATCAATGTTATGCACTCCGGCTTTTCAATTGCCCAGTCAGTTAATTTTTGCTGTTCAAATGCATATTTATGAGATTATATGTTAATATTTCAAAGATTATATGAATGAACAGTGTCCAATCAAAAGAGCAGACAACATTGTGTTTTGATATTAAATGATTCACTTTTAATACTGAATGTGCTATGCAGGCATTAATCATAATACCTTGATCCAGTTGGGCATTACTAATTAAAATGTAGTTAACTAGGTAATGGTTTCATAAACCTTAACTATAAGAAATGAAATTAATTAATGTCACTTTTTGTTTAAAATAATAATTTGCATGTGTAATAAATTTCAAAATAATATCCTAATAACAAATTAACTTAACTAATTATTCACTATTAACTTTTTTCCTAAAAAGTTCTGTCAGAAGGTAGTTTTAAATTAATCTTCATTTCTTTGGTAAAAGTACTCATTATTAATATGTCTGCATAGTTCTACAAGATTCTGATAATTCTTCACTATGGATGCAAGCATATTATCAGGAAGAGGTGTTGTCAAGATGGCAAACAAATGACCAAACACAAGAGCATCTAGTTCTGTAGGCCGGTCGCCAAAGAAGTAAAACTGCTTCCCAAGTCGTTCTGAGAGTGCTGCGCAACAACTATTTACTTCCTCATATACCTGTTCAAGATTTTTATTTAACCATTCAGCTGATTTTAACTTCTTTCTAATATTCCATTTTTTCTGATAGAACAAGATATAATTCAATGGCCAAGGATAAATATCACAATACCTGGGGTATGTAACCTCCTGAACAGTGCTATCATGAAACCAAGAAATATACATTTCTGCATTACCCAAAACAACATTAACTAATGACATATATGCCCTCATATCTGCATGCTGGGCAGCATCCAGATAATCGCTGATATAAATACCCTTTGTATTAACAAATGATATAATGGGTTCCATATCCGCAATTATGAAATCCCCGCATTTTATAAATGGCACGTGCCCTGATGGTGACATATTTTCAGCATTGACCTTCATTTCAACTTGAAAGGGAAGAGAACACATTTTCAGAAATGCTTGTACGCTCAAGCAGTTTGCATTATCTGGTAATAATATCTGTTCTACTTCGTAAGGTTGGTATAACTTAACATCATCTGGCCATGGTTCGCTAGTCCCAAGGTGGACGGCAACAGATTCAACAAGAAGAGTAGACGGCATCTTTTCTTGTAATACCAATTTTTTTTCTTATTTTAAAAAGAAAAAAAAATATATATATATATACACACACACTATATATAAAATATATGTTGTTGTTTTCAACCACCACCAAATAGAAAATACGAAGGTTACACGCAAATCCTGCACTTTATCGCCACCATGCGCAATATCATGTAACGAATTATGTTTAATAAATAAATATGAAATGTTTAAGATTTACTGAAACTTAATTATACTCGTAATAATCAATATCTTATTTATTACTGAGTAGTAACAAACTATTATTTGTTACTACTAAGGAGAACGTTTGTCCCGATGAACAAAAGCCTTGCTGCAGTGATGATGATAATCGAAATACGAGATTAAAAGAATTGACCAGAGAATTAGAAAAAGTGAATAAACGTTTAACGAAACTTAGACAGCACAAGAAGAGGCAGAAAAGCACTAAACTCGGTATTAATAATAATAACAGCAATAACTACAACAACAACAAGGTAAGTCACTTGAAATCTAAGAAAAAAGAGGTGATACAGTATGGTAATCCAATCTTAAAATTCGCGCTTGCAGAGGAAGTCACTACTTTTCCCGCGGGATAAAAATTAAAGATATCACAAACGTAATCGAAAAACAGAAAAGAAAAGTAAAAGAGATGGTAGTTCTGGTAGGAGCTAATAATTTAAGTAGCGACAAATATAGTATGAGAGAGGACATGAAAGGTCTGTTGGAAGAAGCGAGAAAGAAATGTGATAAAGTAAAAAATTTAGGTTTGCTATCCAGATACGACACTACCGAATTAAGGAGGGCAACGATAGCAAATGATTCCATGCACAGGCTGTGTAGAAGAAGAAATGGATGCGAATTTTTAGATGTGTGTAGTGTGAGTGATGGCAGAAAAGACCTGTATAAGAGACACGGCCTGCACTTGAATTCATTTGGCATCAGGAGCCTGGAAAATTTACTCGCTGCATGAGACCAAATGCAGAGAGTCAGAGAAACTAGATCATCAAGGGAGGAATGGGGAAAATGTGTGTGAGAGTTAAGCTATGGTATGAAGACATAATAAACACATGAATGGCCTCGAACATATTTAGGCATCTAGTGAAGAGGTGGAAATATACGCTTTGAATTCGGACCTTTTGAGTGTGTATGGGAAGAAAATTTTTTAGGAATGACAGAAAATATGGGAGAGAAGCGGGAGTGCTACTAATGATATCAGATGACTTAAGTGCAGTCAGGATAGAAACATAAGAAAACAATGGGTGATCCCTGAAGATGGCAATGTAACATTTCCAAAATATAGGAAGGTAAGGTATTGATTAAAGTTTTTAATTAATATTCTAGTATACGTTGTCATTTACCGAAAAAAGCAAAAGCTAAGAAAACAATGAAGCTAACAATGTCCCATGTATTGGTAAGTTTGATACTATCTGGTGTGAAGTGAAGGCTAAAAAATGAAATATATGGTGTGGTGTTGCTACAGACCTGAGGGTTCAGTTGCATGGGAAGAAGAAATGCATCTCCAATTTAGCCTTATGGATACTAAACAAGTGATCATTATGGGTGACTTTAATTATCCAAACATTGATTAGGTAGAAGACAAATATCATGATGAGACAGAAGAGGCTTTAACTGATTTCTTGTGAAACAACTTTTTCAAGCAGAATGAAAGAAGAAACTTGAGGTCAAAGAGTGTTAGATTTGTCCATAGCATCAGAAGGGGTCTCTGTTAAGAATATGACTATTTTACCACAAGTTGGTAACAGTGACCATGATATGCTTTCTAGGGAAGTATGAGTTTTTCGCTTAAATTTTTCTCAAATTTGCGAGTCCCTTGTTCTTCTTGTTCAAAAAAAAAAAAATCAGCTAATGCCTTTTTATTCCCGTATATATAGGGAGTAGGCAGTGGAGATTGAACTGCCCACTCAGTCTCCAAAAGTTAGATAGGGCTAAAAGGCCTCGCCTACTCCCGTATATACGGGAATAAAAAGGCGTTAGCTGATTTTTTAAAAAGAGCCTGTGTAGCTCAGTGGATGTGGCGTTTGCACACCACCGCGCTAGGCCGCACGAAGGAAGTCTTGGTTTCGAGTCTAGTCGGCGACTAGAGGAAATTTTTCTAAGCCTTTTTTCGACCGGTTCCCGAGTTAGTCGATCTCTGGCACGGGCAAGCAGGTTTTTCCTCCCGGAAACTCGGGTTTTTCGTCCTGTAAACTCAAGAAAATCGACCGTAGAACCCACATTATTTCAGACATTAAATATATTGTGTTAGGGTTAGAGACCACGAGATGGCGGCACATTTGAGCCGTCTCTCTTCACTGCGTACCGCTTAATTAGTGATAGCCTTGGGCCATCTGTCTCTGATTGGGTACCAGTGGAGATTGAACTGCCCACTCAGTCTCCAAAAGTTAGATAAGGCTAAAAGGCCTCGCCTACTCCCGTATATACGGGAATAAAAAGGCGTTAGCTGATTTTTTTTTTTATAGGGAGTAGGCGAGGCCGTTTCTTCTTGTTTACTTTTTTATTTTTTCTAAAAAAAAAAAATTTGTATTTTGAAATATATCAAGTGACAAACTAATACGGTAACCTAACAAAGTTACTTAAATATAAAGAGCCAACAGGCTTCATTTCGGCGATATAAACATTAATTAAATTAAGGGGATATTAGATCCCACATTGTGGGATCTAATATCCCCTTAATTTAATTAACCTAACAAAGTGATTTTATTAAATAAAATTATTATTATTATTATTATTATTATTATTATTATTATTATAAAACCTCCATGGAGTCAAAGACTCATTATGTTATACACACAGTTTATCATACTGTGCCTTAAATATATTCACTGTCTCTGCACTCACCACATTCACAGGCAAAGCATTCCAATCACTCACCACTCTCCATGCAAAAAACTTGCTCCTTTGTTCACATCATCCGTATACAGCTTCCAGGAATAGCCTCTTGTTCTCCTGCTATCCTCACCCATTCTGTGCAAAACCTCCCCGACATTAATCTGATAATAACCTCTTAACAGCTTATATGTCTCATTCATATCCCCCACTCCTGCTTCTTACCACCAATTTCTGCAAATTGCGTTTTGCCAATCTGTCATCATACTCCACATTACAGAGACCAGAAACCACCTTAGTCAATTGCCTCTGAACTTTTTCCAACGCAATTTCATCTTTTTGAAAACCAGGTGACCAGATCTGTCCACAGTAATCCATATGTGGCCTGATCAAAGCCTTTACAAAGGAACCATAACATCCTTACTTCTACAAATCAATGTCCTCCGCATCATTCCCATTATCCGCTGTGTTGTCTTCAGAATTTTAGTAACATGTCCCCGAAATTTTAGGTTCTTGTCTACAATAACACCCATATCTATCATCTCCTGTAACCTCTTCCAAGATATTTCCACCGATTGTGTACTTTATATCTCATCTCTCTTCCCAAATTTCAAAACCTTACACTTTGAAACATTGAATTGACATCCCCGCTCATTTACCCATTCAGCCAGTGTATTCAAGTCCTCTTGTAAAGCTACAACATCCACACTACTCCTGATAGCTCTCCCCAACTTTGCATCATCTGCAAACAACTGCACATCACCATTCAGACCTCTCCAAATATCATTTACATACAAATTAAACAGCAATGGACCCAAAACAGACCCTTGATGTACACCACTAGTAACTTTCCTCTTCTGGGATATCGCTGCTCCATAGACAACTCGCTGATACCTAACAGACAGCCAATCTCCAATCCAGCGAACCAATCTACTGTTCAGACCAACCGTTCCAATTTAATTACCAGCTTGTCATGTGGCAATTTATCAAATGCCTTTGCAAAATCTAAATATACCACTGTATACGCAACATCTTTATTCAACGCATTTGTCACTTTATTATAAAAAGTAAGCAGATTGCTAAAGCACGATCTTCGTTTAGTAAATCCATGCTGGCTGCCAAAAAGTATTTTTCTGTTGTCAACCCAATTCTGAATCTTATTCCTAACTAACTTCTCTAATACCTTGACCACAACTCCAGACACACATACTGGTCTATAATTGAAAGCCTTACTCTTATCACCCCCTTATGAATTGGAATAATTTTACCCTCTTTCCACTCTTCTGTAACTTGACCCAGTGAGAGACTCATGTTGGAAAGATATACAAAATATTATAGTTACTATTACCACCATTTTGCAAATAAGAATTAATTTTTGTAATAACATATAAATAAATAGGACTATAAAATAATGCCCCTTGATTAGCACTTGAAGTATGAAAACAAAAGAGAAATATAACGTACTTCAATATTATTGTGTTTAGATAATATTTATTTATCCTTTATAGATTGTTTGTTATAAAAACTTCTATAGCAAACAAAAGAAATTTATTTTGTTTATAAAAAATGCGGACTATTGCATATGTGCGATTATAAAAGATTTTATTCGTATTATATTTTGATAGTTAAATAATGTTTTTCTTATGTAAGATAAATTAACACTGATGATTGTGTACATATATTTCATGTTTAGATCATGAAATATTTGTTTAAAAATGATAGCCTTTACAGGTTGATTGTCCCCCTCATACTTTTTGATTGGCATTTGTACACAAGCTGTATTAATAAGAGTTATTGTGTGAAATACTATTTTTTTTTTTTTTTTTGCTCAACAATGTGAGACCTTTGTTAAAATTTCCATTGCTAACCACTGGAATTATCTAATTATATTTATGTTCCCATTAGAACAGCTTACATGCTGAACGACAAAGCTGGAAATTATGATCACATCACCTTAGGAGAACACTATGTACGGTCGCATGGTATCAGTTACCGAATGGAAAAATGTCAACACTGCCCGGGAATCTTTGAAATATTTCATTAAATAAGATATCTGAATGTGCCCTAGTGTTCACAGAATAAATAGACTGGGAGTGAAATGGATATGTCACCTTATTAAGCAAGAGATCCATAAGTAGAGGAGAATGTAGAAAAATATCGTGAGAAAAGTTATGAAATATATAAAGCACAGACTAGAAAAATAACAAGTACTGCGCAGAAAGTTAAATCGGAGCATGAAAAAAATTGGGCATGAAAGATAAGTGCAGTCCAGAAGAATTTTATCATTACGCTGCAAACAAAAAAACGAATGCATGTGGGAAAATAACTTTATTGCATGCAGATGTGTGAAAAACTAATGAGATTGTTTGATGCTCACTTTGCTAAGATATATCAACAAGATGAATGTAACATGATGCACAATACTACTGATATATTGGATAGAGTTAGACTGCATAAAAATGAGGTTGAAGACTATTGCATAAGCTAGGTTAAAATTTGACAATTTTTATCCAGGGACAAATGGAATATTAGTATGTTTGATAAAGGATGATTCAACCGAATTGGCGATCTCATTAACATGTTCATATAGAAATACAACCGAAGGTTCTTTTTTGCAATTTACTCATATTTTATAACTAGACTATGGCAGAGTTGGATAAAAGAAATGCATAATGGAATCAAAGTGGAATAGCAGATATATTCTGGTGTTATTACATGTCTTGATGGTTCACATTAATTTTTGTTGTGGTTTTCTTTTGGAACTAATTAGGAGACTTTTTTTCCACTGTGGCAGTCTTTCTATGTCTTCTGAGCTTTTGATTTGTATCGTCTTTGAAGTTTGTGACTTCCTCAGGAATATCTTGGCAACTCTGAGCCACAAAAATTGGTATTTTTTTCTGTCTTTACTTATCTTGCTTGGTACAACAGATTCTGGTTGAATTGTTAAATATTCGGATATAAAGATTGGTGTATGGTCTTGCAATGCATTCAAGTCCTTGGCAACTGCTTTTTTCTGACTGCTGGCTTTTATGAGACTTGCTTATAAGACGAACTATGACTGGTGCAGGTCGTGGCAAGCCTTGTTTTTTGCTCTTCCTAGGAATCCGATTTACGATCTGAATGTCATTAATCTGTAGGGGGATATCAATTGTATGGCCTAATTTTAAAACTGCGTCTCTGAGGTTTCTGTAGGTGCAGTTTCAGGAAGACCGTTTATTACAAGATATTCTTTATATTGTTGATAATTTAAACATTCGTACTGTAGTTTTAGGGAATTAAGTTCTTGACAGAGTTCGGATGTCTTCTTTCATCATATGTGTTGCCTGTCAGTTAGTGCGTTAATGCTGATTTTAATGTCTTTTACCGTTTGCAACACTTGTATAAAAAATTCATTTATATTACTGCTAAGTTATTATGTTTGACCAAATCTTTATAATCGCTAGTTTTTTTGTTATTTGTTCCTGTTTGTCAAAGAGTTCTTGCACAATATCTACTAAGCTGGCTTTTATAATCTTTAGACCGTTTTCTATTAGTATATTTAAAGTACAAATTTAGGACTCACCTGTATGTTTTTGTCTGTTTAGTTCGAAGTCTGATTTTGCCTCCGGTATAATCGGATGCATCGTAGGTGGCTGCCTTAGGTGCGTTTCTTTATTCTCTCTGTAGAGTAGGCACTGCCATTTCTCGTTGCATTGGATTTATGTTGCCAGGTTGTTTCTGAAAGGCTGGCACATGTAAAGTGTAGAATCCTACTGCATTTACTACTGGTTATATGATTTCCATTCGACGATAAATCCTTCAGGCATTTGATGCACTTCATGACTCACCTTTCTTCCCTTGAGCAATTGTAGTGTGATTGTAAAAATGGCGATGTCCTTTGTTCTTCGTTCATTGTTGACCATCCTCTCTGTTCACTTTTGGTTTCTTCTTAGCCGATTTGGGTAAATTTTATATCACTGTCTTCGGCGTGACAAGTAGAGTTACTTGGGTACACTTTCAAATTAAAAACGGTAGTTAGAATCACTTTAAAAGTTTAAAAAACGGGAGCATCGATATCACAGTGCGCCCGTTCGTATACCAACACAGCACCCTCTGTTCTATATAATAATAATAATAATAATAATAATAATAATAATAATACAAAAGAAAAAAAAAGAGGAAGTGGTGTTTTGTTGATGAACATAGAATAGGTATGTCCTAAGTGAAGGATCATGAAAGCAGTATGACAATGGCTTTGAGGTGATTGATTACAGGGTGAGGTGATCAGAAATCAGGTGTTGCCTGTAGGTCGAGAATGTATTAGAAACATTTAGGCAGATGAGACAGGCTAGTGACAGTTGATAATACGACGTCTTTAACTATATAATCATTGGTTGAAAAAGAAACGGACAAGCATCTCTGAGTAAGAAAAATGTTCTCGAGTTGCTTAGATTAAATAGTTTAAGGTTGTGCGGTGGAAGCTGCATAGGAGACATAAGTGTTAGATTCAATATTACTATTAATATTATCCAAGCCTCTGTGGAGACCGAAGACGCATCGCTAGAACACTCAGAGACCACAATAATAATATCCTGTCAATCTGTTCTAATACTCAACATTCCAGAATCCCGTATCAGTCTTAAGTACAAATGTTTATTTACCATCAATATAGTCATTATCACATCTATACCCAATAATCCGAATATGACCTAATTAGTGCCTTATATAATGGAACTATCACCTCCTTTTCTGTATATGCCAGCCCTTTTCACATTATATTAGCATTTTTTTTAGTAACCATTGCAACTTTTGTGGTTTGCCATAAACTTTTGCCAAAAACCCAAAATCCCTTGCTTTCTTCAATCCTGAAGTAAAGTTCAGCAAACGATAAACCTCACATCTTCTCTGGTCAAAGTTATGCATTTAGCAATATTGAAATGATATCCCAGTTCTCATCTCAAAGCACCGACCTACTTAAATCCTCTTTTGACAACACTTCACATCACAACTTTCTGACATTGCTATCCCTAATTTGGCATCATGAGGAAACAATTGAATACTCATTCATATATAAATTAAACAATGGTCCTGAACAAATTCTTGTGGTACTCGCACTAATTATCTTCCTTTTTGGATTATCTGTATTTCCCCCCACGACTCGGTGGCTATTGTAAGTCAGCCGTCCCTGTATCTGAACTATCAAATAATTACTGTCTCCCTCCTGCTAAGTTTCACTAGTAGATTACCATGTGATACTAAATCAAATGCTTTAGCAAAATATACATAAACTACTGTATAAGTATATCCTCTGTTTTATGCACTAGACACCTAATAAAAAAATCAGCTAATGCCTTTTTATTTCCCATATAGAGAGTAAGCGAGGCCGTTTTTTAGCCCAATCTAACTTTGGAGACAGAGTGGCAGTTCAATCTCCACTGGTACCCAATCAGAGATAGCTGGCCCAAGACTCTCACTAATTAAGCGGTGAAGAGAGACGGCTCAACAAGTTTCGCCATCTCGTGGTCCTTAACCCTAACACAATATACGTAGGCTGTTCAATAAGTAATAAGACTATATTTATACAGAAAACAGATTACCTTTAATCGTCATCGTTTACATGGTCTTTTTCGAAGTAACTACTGTGAGACGCGATGCATTTGTTCCAACGTTGCGTCCACTTCTTAAACACATGTGAAAGTCCGTTTTTTGAGAGTTCTTTCAAAACCGCCTCCACAGCTTTTTCACATGGCTTGTTACTTTCGAAATGGCGGCCTCTTAGTGGTTTCTTGAGCTGAGGAAAGAGCCAGAAATCGCACGGTGCGAGATCAGGACTGTATGGAGGGTGTGGTAGGATATCTGTGTTGTTCTTCTGCAAAACGTCCACTACACAACCAGTAATATGTGGCCTTGCATTATCTTGGCGCAATAAGAAGCCATTCTTCAGCAATGGATGCTTCCTTTTGACGTGCTTAATGATAATTGCTGCTGTGTTGATCATTGTCTCTGTGATGGACGCTGAAGGTCTTTCCTCACGTTCAAGATCTTTTACATTTTGCCTCTTCCTTAAAAGGTTTATGCCAGCGAAAAACACTTACCCTCGACATTGCTTCATCGTGGAAAGCTTCGCGTATCATGTTAAAAGTGTCCGATGCCGATTTTTGCAAGCGCACACAAAATTTAATCGCATAACGCTGTTCCAAGGACGCTTCCATTTCGAAGACCGGTCGCACCTCGTAGACGCGCCGATGAGCACTTGCGTTTAGTGACGTGACACTCTGGCACATCAGTTCGTATACGCCATCTATCAACCTCTTTTGTTAATACATACAGCAACATTTCTTTATTCCACAGAAATTAATATTGTGACGAGTGGTTTCGCCACAGTAAAATTAGTCTTATTACTTATTGAAGCCCACGTAATTAATGTCTGATATAATGTCGATTCTACGGTCGATTTTCTTGAGTTTAGGGGACGAAAAACCCGAGTTTCCGGGAGAAAAAAGCAGCTTGTCGTTGCAGAGATAGACTAACTCTGGAACCAGTCGAAAAAAGGCTTAGAAAAATTTCCTCCAGTCGCCGACTAGATTCGAAAGCAAGTCTTCCTCCGTACGGTCAAGCGTTGTGGTGTGCAAACGTCACATCCACTGAGCTACATATCTATTATAAAACTTAACCAACTTACTAAATGAATAGTTCTGTTTAAAAATCCATGCTAGTCTATTTACAGATTTCTATTCTCATATTCCAGGTTTGTGTTCTGCCCCTATTAACATTAACAGCTCCATTAACATCTTCACAAGAGAACTTAATAAACACACTGCCTTATAGTTTGATGCAACTGACCTGGATTTCTTTTTATGCAGCAACACTCTCTTTCCTTTCTTCCACTCTTCTGTGATGGTTCTTCTTGGCAGACCTCTTTTGAAGCAAAGTTATAGGCACTGCCAGCACTATCAAAATTTCCCCTAATACATGCGGTGATTTTCCAACTAGACACAGAAGCTTATTAACATCAAGATTAGTTAGTCTTATTAAAACTTTTATTCTTGAACTGTCAGTTTTCTTCCAGACCACTCTTAGCTACTACATGAGATAAAGTAAGAAATACTCATAGGACCTTTCCACTATATTTTCAGCAAATGCCATCAAAGTTCCAATGCACCAACTAATTCAAACTGTAGAATTCTCAAGTTTTCCTTCACTGCTTATTTTAATATCTTTTAATATTGGAATTTCTCTTTTGTCACTTTTCTGACTGATACATTATACTCCTCATGCTGTTAAGGGTTGCCCTGCTCTTTTTATCTCCGACAACACTCCACTTTTTCAGGAGCATCTGAATAATTTCATGATTATTCATTCATTTCACTTCTACTTTATTTATCTTTCTTCAGAAATACAATCTGACATTGCCTTGAGTACCTAATTTGTATTTTTGTAGATTATATTTGGTTACTTTGATGATATTTAGTTTTTGTAAATAGATATCAATGGATAGCTTCATTGAAATTGCACTAAGTGCACCAATTGCTTTTGGGGTGCTTATTCTACAGACGGACCACTTTGTTTGTCAGATCTCGATATTTAGTTATTTTCTTCAATTTTTTTGTGGTTAATGTTCTTACCGGTTGTAGTAGTGATGTTAGGCCTATTGTGTTCGAAATGCTGATCAGATTGTATTCTAAAGTCCTATAGAATTTTTGTTGTTTTTTCCCAATATTGTGTTTATTTTCTGTTGCCACCACTTATCACAATCAAGAAAACCATATTTATTGCATACATGCCAATGAATTATTTTGGTCACTGCATCTTGGTGGTACGCATAATCCGTTTGGGTAATCTTGTTGCAGGCACTGATTATATGTTCTACAGTCTCATCTTTCTAATTACACAATCTGCATTTGCCGATTCTGCATTTTGCTTTGATTTTGTTGGTTCGTAACGCCAGTTTCTTGAGCAGCGAGAATTAATCATTCCGTTTCTTGTTTAATATATCCATATTGGAGTCATTGCCACATCTTGGTCACGTCAATTATTTCCTGAGTATCTCAGTCGAATATCGGCTATTTCGCTGTTCCTTTTTGTAATCGGGTTTATTTCCTTATTTGCTTTTAGAAGCCTTCTTGTTCGATGCTATTTTCGATGTTATTTTTAAAACTAATTTCTTCATCTTCTTCTTCTTCAGCAGTCTGTCTCACTTGCAGAATTTCCTGTTCACCTATTAATCTTGGTAGATGCAGGCGGACACTTCATGACTGTAATGCATGATGCATAATTATTGCTGTCCAATTTGTCCATGTCTTCTTTTGTTCAATCCATTATGCCAGGTGTATATCGGATCACTGGTATAACCAAGAATTCAGTGCTCGGTTCATTAAGTTTTGTTATCAGATGTTCATGACTGTTTTGGTATATTCCTATGCTGCTTTTCGAGTAAAGAATACGACTAGCTTCTAATATTCCTAGGTATTTATAGTGTTCATTAGCTGCAATTGCTTTTATATATATTTCTCCTGATCAAAATGAAATTGCTAGCGTAGTTAAATTTTCCTATTGAAATAGATAAAATTGCACATTCGATCATGCAGACTGGTTAACCAAAATCCATGTAGTTCGTCTTTGTCAGGTGCGATCCACTTCTATAATTTTCTATGTTGTGCACTGACCATTTCTTTAATAAAAATGACATATTAAATTTCTTGTTGTTTCATTTATCCTATCTCCTTAAACCAAAGCATCCCTATTATATTCAATAGGATTGTCCCAGATTGATTTCCAAAATTCGATTGTTTCTTGCTTTTTTGAGGAATGATTATTTGCATTTGTATTTCTCTGCAGAGATTGAAAGAAGTTGAGTCAGTTCAGTCGAAATTGAATATTTTGTACATATTGCTTGATTCTTGCTTCATAGCTTTTTATCTTCTGTGCAATCGCAATAATTCTTTGCTCTAGCTCTGTGGTAACTTCAGCAATTGTTTTGAACAAACTATTTATATTTATGAGTTTGCTTTTTATGCTATTATTTTTCAACCGTCCTTCTTTAAGACTCTTTCAGTTGTTCAGATCATCTCGAAGTTTCTTGACTTTCAACCGGATTTTCCACGGTGCAGAAAATTCTTCATTCTTGGCTTTTGCTCTTGAGGTTTGCAACCGAACTTCATTGTAATGATATAAACTGTGCCAGTGGCGCACCCAGAAGGGGGGGGGCAAGGGGCTCGGGAACCCCCCAAAGAAATGGAAAAAACACTAGAAAAATTTCCAAAAATCTTTTCCTAATTAAAATTCACTTTTTTTATTTATGTTGTGTGCTACTTATGAATTAGCGATCACTGCAGATGCTCAGTTATAGGTCGTATGCGATGTGTAGTGTGTATTCGCAAATCGTCTACTCAACTCGTTCTCCCCCCCCAAAGGTTAAATCCTGAGCGCTCGGCCCCCTCCAAGATTAAATCCTGAGTGCGCCACTGAACTGTGCTATCTAAGAGCTGATTTATTTCCTTTATATTTTCGGTTATGCCTGTTTTTATCACAGCATTTGCGCTATATTCACTTAGTTTTATGTAGAATTTCCCGTAGTATTTTTTTAAAATTTTTTTTGAGAGATGTCAGTTGTAAATATTTTCTTGAATTCTTGAATAAAAATTTTATCTGGTTTAGAATTTAAATTGCTTAGCTTTATTTATTTATTTATTTGAAAATGCAAATAGCCACCGTACCGTAATCAGTATTGTCTCATATTCTTATAGTTTTTATTTCTATTATTATTATTATTTTAAATTCTAAACCACCTTGAATTTATGCATCCTTCAGATTTACCAGTATATCATTATTTCTTTCACCACTTACATTGTATATGAGTTGTTTAATACCATTGGTTTTATGTGAGTTTTCACTCTGCATTTTGTAGTTATATGTTCGGTAGTTACAAGATAATGATTTTAATAACTATCTTTAAATCTTCTTTTGAGATGCGACTTTTTTGCGGCTTTCAAATAATTGTAATCTGCATTTTGTGTAATGCATTGATGTGCCTTTACTTGTTTTTACAGATAGAGGACAGTCTATGTTGCTCCACATTGCTTAGGCAACGTGCTTGTGCTTCCGTGTAAATTTTGCTGCATTGAAAATGAAGATCTACACTGATCCTCTTAATTTTGAAACTCTAAAAGTAGCATTAGCTGTTGAAGTTAGTTGCCTCGAAGTTGAAATTGTAGAAGTGAATTCTCATGGTGAGCGTCTTCAAATTAGAGAAAACTTATGTAATCTGTATATCACATGCAACTGACTGGTTATATATAATCTATATGTCACATATGTGATACTGGTTATATATATATATTATTTTTATTTATTTTTCCCAGATAGTTTAATGAGGTTGCCATTAAAAGAAATAAAATCTGTGAACAAGAAAAAAAAATGCACACATATGCTTCATGAAGGTGCCAGTGTAATAAGAATAATATAATAAACATAAGCAGTTCTAAAATAAATGAAATACTAACATCTTCCATCTTCCCTGCCCGCGTTTATGCCAGCACATAGTAAATAATTCTAAAATTACTAAAATTTTTAAAATGGCATTGTGTATGGTAATATAATCCTACAAAATTTTTTTTCAATTCCTGTCAGGCATCTAATAACTACAATAGTTTCATACTACAGCAAGAAAAATTAGTCGAGAATATATAATTCTGGAAATTGTAAACTTTTAATGACAAATAATTCCTTACCTTTCCATATTTACAGAGCACCTTAAAAGTAAATAAATAAAAAATATGACATGCTTTAGTATATATTTTTTTAAAGTGGACTTTGAAAAGGCCACATATTTTATTTTACTTAACATTTATAAAGCAAAACAGATTTTAAAAAATAACATTACTTAATGTATTATGCAAAACAGTGTAGAAGGGGAAAAAAAGTAATTTTATTCATTGTAAAAGTTTATTTTTCATCATTCTTCTTTCTTTCTTCTTTCTTTTTTTTTTTCTTTCTCCTTGCTGCAAAATTATTCTTATTTGTTTATTATGTTAATTGATATAGAAACAGTGGATATTAAAGATTCATCATTATTTCAAAGCCTGAAGAGTAAGAAAGTAAAGATTGGGTGTGTGCTGCCTTATTATGATAGGATAGAATTGAGGAGGACCATGATTGTCAATGAGAATGTTGGAGTGAAATTGTAGACATAAGGACTTGTATATGACTGATGGACTGCACTTAAATGGTTTTGGAGTTAGGTGCTTAGAGAAAATGGTGTTCAGTGAGAATTTGGAAGTGTAAAACCAGGGAAACTAGAGATATCCCAGGTGTGGCTAGACACAGGCCATCAAGCATGTGTCTAGCCACTCCTGGGATAGATAAGTATGAGTGCAGGAATGATTATGAAGAGCAGGGTGCAGTTCCCAGGTTTCAAATCTAAATGGGTAGGTGATGACATTATGTAAGAGTAACCATGGGCCCAAGGGGGATTTGAAATGCATGTACATGAATGCTCAAAGTATCAGAAATAAAGGAGAGGAATTTTTAGCATTGGTCAGCTCAACTTGGCATCAAAAATTATTGGCATCACTGAGACCTGATTGTCAGAGAATGATGTAGTTACAGGGATAGAATGTAATGGATATTGTATTTTCAGAGAAGATAGAAGAAATAGGGCAGAAGGAGTGGTATTATTAATGATAGCTGAAGAACTTCAACCAAAAAAAATAGAAGTTAAGGAAGATTGTAGATCTGATGGAAATGGTTCATTTGAAGCTATCTGGCATGAGATAGCACTAATAGGACAAAATATATTGTTGGTTGGTGCTATAGACCAGGGGGTCCAGAAGAAAATGTGGATGACATGCATCAGCAGATTAGCACAATGAGTGCAGGTTGAGCAATTATCATGGAAGACTTCAACTATGGTGAGATAGATTGGAAAGAAGAAAGGGCATGGCAAAATGGAATTTCTACAGTTATTAAGGAATAATTATCTGAAACAGCATGTGATGGAAGGACCAGGGGTTTGAGAGCATTGGGTCTGGTAAGAGCATCATAACATCTATGATGTTATGATGCTCTTAACCTCTGATTGGAGAAAGTGACCATGCAGTCTTGTCCTTGGGAGGTTGCTCAACATGGAAATTTCAGGAAATTTCAAGAAAGGGTTTATGCAGAACTACAAAGCTGGCAATTATGACAAACTTGGGAGACAACTTGGAGCAGTGCCATGGCTTAAGAAACTAGATGTAATGAATGTCATTAGTGCATAGGAAGTCAAGGATTTTTTGAGCTAGGCAGTATCAGAGTGCATACCCAGGGTCAGGAGGATAAACTAAGTAGGAACTTAGTGGATGACTAGCAATATAAAGTAGCAGCTGCTACTTCATATTGAAAAACATTGTGGAAGGAATATAAACAACAAGGTGATCAGCATGCCCATGAGCAGTATATAGCACAAGCAAGACGGGTAATTAGTATGGTAAGGAAGGGTAAATCAGATTTTGAGATAAAATTAGCTAAGCAGGCCCAAATGGAATCCAAAGGAGTTTTTTCACTAGATAGTAAGTAAGAGAAAGGATGATTATAGAAAGAAAACTTTACTTAGTGCTGATGATAGGAAAGTGATAGAAGCAGAAGAAATAGTTAAGTTACTAAGTGATCACTTTGCAAGGTTATTCATCCAAATGGTGACTTTGCAGTTACTGAGGTGATAGGGACTGATGTATGCATTGAGGTAGATGAACAGGAGGTACTCAGTATATTGAAAAATATCATTTTGAATACAGCAGTGGGCTGAAACAGTATGTCTGCTCATGTGCTACAAGAATGTGCAAGTGAACTGGCAGGGCCTCTGACAAAGTTGTTTAATCTCAGCTCTGGCAAGGTTCCAAGGAAGTGGCAAGAGGATAAGATAGTTCCATTACATAACGGTGGCCCCAAGACAGAAGTAGCAAATTACAGATTCCAATCTTTTAACCACCACCAATGTGGTGGTCAAGGAATTGGAAAAGTTTGTTAAAAGTAAAATTCAGGAATGGGTGGATAGGAATATGATATGTTATAGGGGGCAGTATGGCTTTGTAAAAGGTAGTCCTGCCCCAGTAATTTATTCATTTTATAATAAGGTGACAGCAGAATTGGATAAAGGAAATGGCTATGTCACGATACTGCTGGACTTTGCAAAGACATTTGACAGAATACTGCATAGTAAACTATTACATAATAAACTATTACACCCCTCTATCCATGCCACACTGGTGGCATGGATAGAGGGGTGGCTGATAGACAGATAGAGGTTGTGTATGGCAGAGTGTAATTAGAGTGAATGAGGGTGACTAGTGAAGTACCCCATGGCTCTGTACTAGAACTACTACTCTTTAAGTTTTATATTAATGGTATAGCAGATGATTTGAAGGGGACATTGTATGATGATGCAAAACCATGTATGATGCAAAACTAGGGAGAACAATAATTGATAAAGATAATGTAGATATCTTACAAGATGATTTAAATAAATTGGCAGTGTGGACAAAGGACAATGTTATAGAATGTAAGATAATGCTTTGGGATGAAATTGATAAGGCTAGGGATTTGGGGGTGATGGTGGATAGAGATTTTAAATTCAGAAGGCATATTGCAAAAATTGGCAAAATAGCTCAGAGGATTACTTGGATGCTGACTAGCACATTGACAAGTAAAGATAGGGAGGTTATTACTCTCTTTATAAGGCTATGATTCACCACATGTTGACTACTGTGCACAGATTTGGGGATCGGGAGGTGGTGGAGAAGATTCAGAGACTAGTGACCAAGCTGGACAGGTCTGTGGAATGTTCCCTTATGAGGATAGATTGAGAGTGTGTGGGTTGTAGAGTGTAGCTGGCAGATGGAGAATTGGGGATATGATAGAAACTTGACACAGACACTAAATTGACACAGAAGAAATTTTTCAATATAGGAGTAGGGAGAAAACACTTGGAAGCTGTCTAAGAGTTGGTTAGTAAAGGTTTGCAGACTATGTTCTTTTCTTGGAGAGTGGTTTGAATGGATTGCTAGAGAAGAGTGGATTGCCAGAGGTAGTTGTGAGCACCCCAACAGTGAATAGGTTTAAGGAGATGTATGATAGGTATTGTGTTAATGGATAGAGTGGGTCTCCTGCAATGAGTCTTTTGACTCCATGGAGTGCCCATGTAAATAATAATAATATTGTAAGTAGGTTTTGACCAGAGAAGCTTGTGTGAATTCAATCCTCAGAATCGGTTGCCTCTAGTCAAAATTTCAAAGCTTCCAAAGTTTCTGCATACATTTGGTTTTGAAATAACATTAGCTCATTAATAACCACTATTTCTATATAATTTACTTCTCCAAAATAAAGCAGTACGGCTCTTTCTTTTATCAATGCGTTTATTGCATTCATAAAAGAATTTTTCCTTTTTTGTTTTAAATTATGTAAATCTTATTATTATTATTTTTTTTTTACAGAAAGAATAGTTCCTTATTTAACAACTAATAAATATCCAGTTTTGGAGTTGAAACATGGAGAATATCTTTTTTCTTCAAATGCAATATGCAGGTAATTATTTCATTTTTTTAATATATTTATCTTTTAATATAAATTATAAAGGATTAAATAGCAAAAAAAAAGAGTTCCTTTAAATTTGTCTTTACAGACAAATGCATCCTCATGTACACTTATTTATGCCTTAGTGTGGATTATGATTTTAATTAAATGTGACATATGAATTGATTCTCCTTTCATCTTCTAGCTTTAATCTCTCAGAAATGATGAAACTTACTTCAAATTTTGACTGCAAAAACAGTGAACTTCTTAACATTTCTGCTCTTCAACCAATGTAGGCATGACAGATGAATTTCATTTTTTAGTGTGAGACCACCACCATGCTTATTGGAGGCTGAAGTATCTGAAGAAGTTCTATTCGTGTCTGGATAGCAGGGTTTTGAATTATCTGAACCGTAACTTGTGCAAGATACTAACATGTAGATGTACAACCTTTTGTAGGAAGAATTCACATTAAGAAGAAAATCTACATTAAACAGTCACCAACAACCTTTTGATGTTACTGTGATATTTGCTGGGTTTTTTTTAACATCTGAAGATTACCATTCACAAATTATAATGCTATTAGATATTGAAGGACTAAGGACCCCAGTAAAACAAATGACCCTTTGTTTTATTCCCAGTAATAATTTCTTTGTTCCCTGCTACTGCTAGCAAAGTTTTGTAATTCTATCTCTGAAAAAGATTTATGTTCACATTAACTTCAAACATATCATTATGTTAATGATATTTTAAGCAGGCAGCTACCAGCAGCTGAATTTAGACTGCAGAAGAAGAGAAAGTGCTGACAGTGATCCAGAAATGTCTTGCAAATATTTATAGAAAAGGTGTCGTGTATATACAGCAAAAAAGTGGGATATGAAGTTCTGAAGTGGTGAAAAATCTTTCATTAACAGGGCATGAGGGAAAAGCTAACAGTGGCAGTGGCTTGTCACTTGCTTCATAGCATCTCACTCAGAGACATGCCAGTTTGTTATTGGTGGAAAAACCTAGGTTCAAATCCTGTTCTTCTAGGATGTAAAGAACTTAAGGGCTTTTCAGCTGGAGCCAGTTTCATTTGGAGATGATAGAGCTTTTTCTCCTAGAAACTAGTTTTTCATCCAGCAGAATAAATAAACTGGTCAGAAGAGCACATGCAATAAACAGACATAATATACTAACCTCATAGCCTTAGTTGCTTCAGCTATAACTCCAAAATGGCCAAATAGTCAATTCATTGATCTTTAGCTTGATGGAATCAGACTTGTTCTAGCAAGTCAAAGATTAATGAATTGATAAAGTAGGTCTTCATCTCTTGTGCAGTATTACAGCACCAAAAACAATAAATCATACAAATATATTTATTAACTGGCTTATACAACCCCTGGTAAAAAGTATCCGATCAACGTTGTTATCATATCATTACAATGACTGCAATATATGCTGTATATATCTTGGAAAGTTTAACATAGAAACATTTTAGCATGCAAGAAATGAAATAGCTCACTTTAAAGTATAAAAAGACAAGAATATTTTATGTATGATTCAAAGATTTAAAGATTAATTTAAGGAAAATAAATTGTCTGTTAGCAAAAAGTATCCGATGAAGCTAACAGTTTGGAAAAAAGTAAGCGATCGCTGAGGAAACAAATGTATCATTCCCCAATATGCAAATCTGCAATTTTCTGCACAAGCATAAAGCTTGTGCAGAAAATTGCAGATTTGCAGTGCAGAATCGTTGGGAAATCTGAATTCTCTCTACAGTGTTAAAGGATGGCTCCAGTAAAAGAACTTTTGAGCAATTTAAAAAAAAACAGAATGATTGAATATCTGAAAGATGGAATGTCTCAAAACAAGTAATTAGATTACTAAAATGTACTCAAAGTACTGTATGCGACATTTTGAAAAAAATATTGTTCGATTAATAGCATAAAAAATACCTTGAAGTGGACATCCATATACCACCTTATGCTGACAGGACAGAAAACTGAGCTGAAACTTATGAAAACCATGCGCTGTTCAACATCCAAACAACTTAATGCTGCATGGTTGATCTACAGAGTGAAGGTGACCACACAGTATGAAATTGGCTTGAATGGTCAGGAATTTCACTTTTTCAAAACGAAACATTTTTTGACAAAGCAACACAAAAAAGCATGATTCCAATGGTGTAAAAATCATGTAAATTAGGAATTTGATGACTGGGAAAAAAAAGTAATTTTTAGTGACATATTTCGAATTTGACTTGAAACCAATGATGATAATGGTACCTTTGTATGGAAAAGAGTTGATGAAAAGTTCTTTGATGAGTGCATTAATACCAAGGCTAAATTTTCACCCTCATTCAGTGTTTGGGATTGCATGACATCACAAGGTGTTGGAAAACTATGTATCGTGTCATGTACAGTCAACTCCAAAATGTGTGAAGAAATTTTAGAGCATTTTTTGATCTAAAATGGTAACCTCATGTTGGAGGTTTAATGGAGTATTGACAGCACTAAGAAAGGATTAAAAGCTATTTTTAATGCATCCAATATTTCATCTCAGTCACTGAGGCATCTTCAGGGAATACAACTAACACTTATAACACACACACACACACACACACACACACACACACACACACACACACACACACACACACACACACAGCAACACAGTACTCAGTGAAACACTTGGCTATGACTCTTAAGTCCTATCTAGGTGGTGTGCCCTCTATGGATGTTTTGTAGGATGCCTGGGATGTAAATTGGAACTTCCAACAATTAATGTTTCATAAATTTTTGGAAGTTTTTTGCACTCATATTTGTTTAAATTCAGTTGATTTCTGAGATAATAATAATAATGAGTTCATAATACAGGATACAGCGAAGAAGTATCTCGACCCAATAAGAAAACCAGGAGACCCATGGATATCAGATTCAACATGGGAACTAATCAAAAGAAGGCGGTTGGAAAAACAAAGAGATACAGGGACCAAAGAATACAAGAGATTACATAGAGAAGTCAGAAGAGCCATCAAGCAAGACTTTTCCTTGTCCTGCTTGATGGCTCTTCTTCACATTTATTTCTTCACATTTATTATACTAATAAATGTGAAGAAATAGAGTTCCAGATGAGAAGGCATAATTATAAAAGGATGTTTTATTTAGTTTATGACTAAAAGCACAAGTTTAAGCCTAAATTGAATGTCATCAAAGACAGGAATGGGTCATTACTAACAGAAGAGTTGGAAATCAAAAACAGATGGAAAGAATACTGTGAAGAACTACAGCAGAGTGGATAAAGAAAATGTGGAGTCCTCCCACCAAGGATATTTTGATTTGGAACCTCCTCCACTTAGGCATGAAGTTGAAAGAGCAGTTAAGCAGCTTAACAGCAATAAGGCCACAGGGGATGGAGGTATAAGAGTGTTTCATAGATTGATTACAAGGATATGGGACACCGGATCATAGCCTAGAGACTGGTGTGTAGAGGCTTAAGTGCTGTGAGGACATCATGTTGGAGGCTTAATGGAATGTATACAGCACTCAGAAAGGATTAACATAGGTTTAATACTTCTATATTTCGTCTTAGTCACTAGGACATCTTCGGGGATTACAAAAACAACTAATGTAACATGAACACAAATATTATACAATACTAAGCCCAACCACGTGGGTGACACTAAAGTCCTATCTAGGTGGAGCGCCCTCTAAGGGCAGTTCGGTTGTAGATGGCCTGGAATGTAAGGTGGGACCTCTGGTGATGAGTGTTTCCCAAATCTTCGGAAACTTAATACAACCGTATTTATTGAGATTTGGTTGATTTCTGAGAGCTGCTGCTGCTGCTTCTAAGAATAGTCTCTCTTTCTTAAATTTGCTGTGGTAGAGCATGGTGGTTTTCTTCCAAGAGACCCTGTGAGTGGTGTCCAAGACATGGTCAGCCAAGCCTGACTGATCATAGTTGTGTTTACAGATGTAAGACTTGTGATTCTCCAGGCGGATGGATGCTGATCTGCCTGTCTGTCCGAAGTACGCCAGCTTACAGGAACAGGGTACTTTGTAAACTCCAGGCAGAGAGAGAGGAGGGAGCTGATCTTTAGTAGAACAGATAAGGGTAGCAAGTCTGCAGTGGGGCTTATATGCTATGTGTAGGTTGTACTTTTTTAGAATCTTGGCTATTTTTTCGGATGTGTCACAGATGTAGGGTATGGTGATGGCGGTTTTAAACTCTTGTTGACAAGAAGGACAGGGAATGGGGGAAGGAACTGATTTTTTTTTTGATACTGTGATCGCTGTAGCCATTGGAGAGGAAAGTGCAGTATATGTGGTTAAGCTCAGTAGTGAGGGTGGTTCCACTGGAACAAAGATTATGGGCTCTCTTGGTAAGAGTTTTCAGAATGCCATATTGTTGAGAGGTGTGGTGGTGGGAGAGTTTGTGAATGTATCCGCCTGTGTGTGTGTGGGTTTTCTGTATACAGTGAAGGCAAGTATACCATTAGGCAGGCATGTAACTAAAGTGTCTAGGAAGGGTAAACAATTGTTCTTTTCCTTTTCCATAGTAAACTGGATTCTTGGATGTAGGCTGTTGAGATGACTGAGGAAGGATTCTAACGTGTCTGGGCCATGAGGCCAAATAGAGAACATATCATCTACATATCTTAGCCAGATAGAAGGTTTGAGTGGGGCTGAGTCTATGGCTCGTTTTTCGAAATCTTTCATATAAAAATTGGCAAGAGGTGGTGAGAGGGGGGGCACTCCATGGTGGTTTCCTCTATCTGCTTGTAGATTTTTTTCTTCCAAGAAAAATACCCAGAGTTAATGGCAAAGTAAAAGAGATCTAAGATGTCAGACGGAAAAACGTTTTCTAAGAGAGATAAGGTGTCAGTTAAGGGAATATTGGTAAACAAAGAGGAGATATCAAAGCTTACCAATATGTCTGCGTTATTCAAGGTTAAATTTTCTATGAGGGCTTTAAAGTGGGTAGAGTTTTTTATATAGGATGTGGACCTTCCGGTGAGGGGGGTCAGAGAGTTGGCCAGCTGTTTAGACAGTCTGTAGCAAGGTGCGTTGGTGACATCTACTATAGGTCTTAAGTGGGGAATTGGGTTTGTGGATTTTTGGTCCCCTCTTGCCAATTTTTATATGGAAGATTTCGAAAAATGAGCCATAGACTCAGCCCCACTCAAACCTTCTATCTGGCTAAGATATGTAGATGATGTGTTCTCTATTTGGCCTCATGGTATACTTTGAACAGACAGGCAGATCAGCATCCATCTGCCTGGAGGAACACAGGTCTTACATCTGTAAACACAACTATGGTCAGTCAGGCTTGGTTGACCATGTCTTAGACACCACTCACAGGGTCTCTTGGAAGAAAACCACCATGCTCCACCACAGCAAATTCAAGAAAGAGAGCCTAGTTTTAGAAGCAGCAGCAGCTCTCAGAAATCAACCAAATCTCAATAAATACGGTTGTATTAAGCTTCCGAAGATTTGGGAAACACTCATCACCAGAGGTCCCACCTTACATTCCAGGCCACCTACAACCGAACTGCCCTTAGAGGGCGCTCCACCTAGATAGGACTTTAGTGTCACCCACGTGGTTGGGCTTAGTATTGTATAATATTTGTGTTCATGTTACATTAGTTGTTTTTGTAATCCCCGAAGATGTCCTAGTGACTAGGACGAAATATAGGAAGTATTAAACCTATGTTAATCCTTTCTGAGTGCTGTATACATTCCATTAAACCTAGAGACTGGAAGAAGTCAGTTTTCATACCACTACATAAGAAAGGTGATATGAAGGCATGTAAGAATTATAGAACTATTAGTTTGATATCTCATGCAAGCAAAATTTTATTAAAGATCATGCTAAATAGGATGGAGGCCAAAGTTGAGGCAGAGGTGCCCCGAGGAACAAGCAGGTTTTACGAAAGGTAGGGGCACCAGAGCTTAGATCCTTTGCGTTAGACAGATCATAGAAAAATATAAAGAATTCAGACTCCCTCTGGTAATGTGTTTCTTAGACTACTCTAAAGCTTTTCACTGTGTTGACCATGTGAAACTGTGGGAAGTAATGAAAAGAATGTTTTTTCCTCAACACACTATCAAATTGATAGCTAACTTGTATAAGGAGCAAGAAACCACGACAAGAAAACAGGTGTTGGATTGACTGACGGGCTTCAAGTTGGAAAAGGAGTTAGGCAAGGATGTTTACTTTCTCCTCACTTGTTTAGTATATATGCAGAGGACATCATGCATGAAGCATTGGATAAGCTCAGGACAGTAATTAGGATAGGAGGTAGATTGATCAGTAATCTGAGGTGTGCTGATGATACAGTACTCCTTTGTATTGACATGGAAGAACTAGGACTATTTCTTGACAAAGTTAACAAGATCAGTAATTACAGAGGACTTCAACTCAATTCTAGCAAAACAAAGATCATGGTTCTCAAAGGAAAAACAAACAGAGAAGCTCTTGAGAAACAAGTGTACCTTAATGGAGAAAGAATTGAGGAAGTCAGCAAGTTTGAGTACCTGGGATCCATTATTAATGAAGAATTGCTATTCAGAAGATGTCAGAAAAAGTTTAGGAATGGCTAAAACTACAGTCAGAGACCTGTCTAAAATCTGAAAGGATGGATATTTCTCCAAGGGAACAAAGTTGAGAATATTGAATGCGGTTGTTTTTCCAACAGCGACTTATGGATGCTAGACTTGGAACCTAAAGAAGTCAGATAAGAAACGGATATCTGCTTTTGAGATGTGGTGTTACAGAAGACTATTGAGAATATCATATACCGAAAGGCGTCCAAATGAATGGGTGTTAGAAAAGATCAGTAGAACTTTAAGGCTCCTTAAGGATATTGAAAGAAGAAAGATAAAATATTTTGGACACATAGAAAGGATGGAAGGAGGACTTCTCAGAACAGTAATAGAATGTAAAGTTCCTGGAAAAAGAGGCAGGGTTGACCATCAATGAGATGGATGGATGCCGTGTGTGGAGTGACTGATCTTCAGAGAGTTGAGGCTGCCAGAAAAGCAAACAAGGACTACATGGCGAGGCCTGGTGTGGAACATTACCGAGCATCAGTGACCATATGGCATCAGAGTGACCATAGATGCCCAGTGAACATAGCAGTAGTGATTTCTGAGTGCCACTGCAGATTTCAAAAACAGTCTTTCTTTTTTAAATTTACTGTGATTGAACATGGTTTTTTTTCTTCCTGAAAATCCTATGAGTGGTGTCCAATACATGATCTGCAAGACCAGATTGACTATACTCATAATTGCAGATGTAAGTTTTGTGTTCATCTAAATAGATGGTGGCTTTTGAAGTATGCCAACTTGCAGGAACAGGGTACTTTATATATTCCAGGCACTAAGAGAGGAGGGAGCTGATCTTTAGCAAAATGGATAAGGGTTGCAAGTTTCTGGTGAAGCTTAAAAGCTGGTTGTACTTTTAAGGTTGCACTTTTTATAAGACCTGGCTATTTTTCCCAGTGTAACTGAGATGTAGGGGGATGGTAATGACATTTCTTAAATCCTTCTGAAGAGATTGCTGAGGATTGGCAGGAGGATTGATTATGTAGGGGATAGTGATGGCATTTCTTAAATCTTTCTGAAGAGATTGCTGAGGGTCAGGAGGAGGATTGATTATTTTTTTTAATTGTGTGAGAACTGTAGCCATTGGATAGGAAGGTGTTGTGTATATGATTGTGTTCTAGAGGTTCCACTGGAACAAAGATTATAGGATTTATTGTAGGATTTACAGTGAAGGAGAGGTTATCAGCAGGCATGTCACTAAAGTGTCTGGGAAGGGTAAAGTATTATTTTCTTTTCCATTGAAAAGTGGATTCTTGGATGTAGACTATTGCAGTAACAGAGAAAGGAGTTTAATATGTCTGGGCCATGAGGCCAAATAGAGAAACACCATTTACATATCTTAGCTAGATAGAAGGTTTGAGGGGGGGGGGTTGAGTCAATGGCTCATTTCTCAAAATTTTGCATGTAAAAATTGGCATCCCCACTTGTTAACTCCCTAAAAATCTGTCTAGTCTTAGATTTCTGATCTCAATTTTGAAGTGCTGCACCAGTAGCCTTCCTAAAAAGTGTTTATGCTGTTCAGAAGAGAGCACTTCAGTTATTAGTGATGTGCCCATCTTTCACAGACTCATTTCATTTGCTGTCTTGCAGAGTGTTTTGACCTAACATCATTTCAAGAGCTATCTACATGGTCAGTCTTCAAATGGACTGGTATCCATAATTGCTCTACTTTCTGCTAAATTGGTAATGACATGAGCAGTGACAGTTAAGCAGCCATTCACAGTGCAGCTGCAAATCTGCCAGCTCTTCTTTTTCCTCACCTCCTCTTTCATTCTCCTATTTTTCTGGATAAACCTTCTTAACAAAATATTGACCTGGAAGTAGAATGTTCAGTATTTAAAAAGAATATCAAGAGGCTCTCTGAACCTTGTACTTGTATTAATCTTATGGAAATCAGGTCATTAGCTTTCAAGTCTGTTTTTTTGTCCATCTCTGCATTGTGGAACATGGTAATTCTGGTAGACAAGCTTATATGTTCTAGTAGCAAGGCTTATATGTTGGTCATACATAACTGGTAATTAGTTTACGGAATTAACAAAGAATATAAAGTATATTAATTAAAGGTAACTTTAATGAATAACTTCTATATTTCGGCAACGTCATGTTGCCATCTTCAGGAACATAAAGATATGGTATGTGCATGCAGGCACTAACAAAAGCAAATGAGGAAGAAAGCAAGAAACTAATATTGTTCCTAAAGTCCTAATTGTGCCCTCTGGCAGGCTAATTTGGTTGACTTGGCAGTTGGGCTGAAGTTCTCAAAATGTAAGTCTCCCAAATTTGGGGTAGTTTCATGCATCCAAATTTGTTGAGGTTAGGAATGTTTTTTAGAGCTGCTGAAGATTCCTTGAATAATCAGTCGTATTTAAACTTGCTGTGGTGTATTATTTTTGTTTTCTTCCAACGAATTCTATGGTGGGTATCTAAGGCATGGTCTGCCAGCCCAGAGCGGCTGTACTGGTGAAACCGGATGTAGTCTTTGTGTTCTGAAATCCAGATATTTGTTGTTCTCCTTGTTTGGCCAAAGTAGGCCAATTTGCAGCTGCAAGGGACCTGGTATACACCAGGTAGGTCTAAGGGAAGTGGTTGGTCTTTGGTAGAGCAGATAAGGGATGCCAAATTTTTATATGGTCTGTAACAGGAAGTAAGGTCATATTTTCTGAGGATATTGGTTATTTTCTCAGAGGTGTAGGGGATGGTGATAGATTTGGTGTAATCTTTATTGTGGAGGGGGGGTGATGGGGGTTGTGGTTTACTGGATTGAGTATTTTTTGGATTTTTTTTGGGTTATAGCCATTGGCTTAGAAAGTGTTGTGGATGTGGTTTAGTTCAGTAGTTAGGGCCTTGTCACCTGAGCAGATTAATTTTGCCCTGTTATATAGTGTTTTTATAACCCCATATTGTTGTGAGGGGGGGGGGGGATTGCTGGTGAATGTATCTGCCAGTATGGGTGAGTTTTCTGTAAACAGAGAAAACCAAAGATCCATCAAGCTAGCGGGTGATTAAAGTGTCTTGGAAGGGGAGGGTTTCCTTCTTTTTCTAAGGTGAACTGGACTCTGAGGTGTTGGTTGTTTAAGTGTGTTAGGAAGGAGTGGAGTGAGTCTGAGCCATGTGGCCAAGTAGCGAACACATCATCCACGTAACGAAGCCAAATAGTGGGTTTTTGTGGCGCTGAGTTTAAGGTTTTCTCTTTAAAGGTCTCCATAAAGAAATTGGCCAAGGGTGGGGAAAGTGGTGAACCCATGGCTGTCCCCTCTATCTGTTTGTAGAACTTTCCTTGCCAAACGAAATAGCCTGAGTTCATTGTGAACTGAAATAGGGCTGAGATATCGGGAGGAAACTTGGCTTGGATGAGCTCTAGAGTTTCTTTGAGTGGGACATTAGTGAATAGGGAGGAGACGTCAAAACTGACCATTATGTCAGTGTGTTGGAGTGAGAGGTTTTCTACACTGGCTTTAAAGTGGGCTGAGTTTTTTATGTGTGATGGTGTGTTGCCAGTGTAGTGTGTGAGCGTTTTGGCTAAATGTTTGGCTAATTTATATGTGGGGGAATCAATGCCATCCACTATGGGACGTAATGGCACATTTTGTTTATGTATTTTTGTTAGTCCATATAATCGAGGGGAGGTCTAGAGTTATAAGGTTTTAGTTTGTTAGTGACTTCCACAGGCCAAGTGACTTTCTTAAGGAGTCTGTGGAGAGTTCTAATCTGAGAGCTGGTAGGATTATATTCAATAGCGAGGTAAGTAGTATGGTCTAGTACTAAAGCATTAAGCTTACCTTTGTAGTCCTTTTGATTTAGCACCACAGTGGCGTTTCCCTTATCTGCTTTGGTGATTATTATTTTTTTGTTATTCTTCATTTCTTGTAGGGCTGCATATTCATCTTTGGATAGGTTGGTTTTTGGAGGTTTGGCTTTAGTGAGAACATCGACTACATCCAGTCTGACGTTGTTGGCGACATGGTTAGGCAGGTTACGAATCCCACGTTCTATTTGGATCATGATATCTTCGGCAGGTATTCTTTTAGGAGCTAGGGCGAAATTGTGACGACGTGCAAGTGCAGTAAGTGCCTCAGACTTTAAAACTACAGACGAGAGGTTGACTACTGTGTTGAGTGGCGGCTGTGGTAAGGAAGTAGAATTCTTTGTCAGGTTTTCGTATTTTTTCAAGTGCTGACTTCGTATTTTTTCGAACTCTTTTCTTGCCAATGCACATGAGACGTCATAAAGTATCATCCAAAGATCATGGCCGAGTGTATTCGAAAGCTCTTCCTCTAGCGCCAGTACGGTTTTGTGTACGTCGGCAAGGAGAACGCGCATTGCGGTAATTTGTTCTCTTAGCAGGGCGAAGCTGGTGTGATTATAAATGCGCAGAGCTTTCTGTGAAGTAAAACAGTGCTTCAATTTGACACAATTAGGGATTACCTTGTTATCCCGGCAGCATTTTAGGAACGTCAGACGATTTAGTTGTCTGGATATCTTCAACCTCATTTTGCCGTATTGACGGGCCTTTCGTGCTATGGAATCTCCGTGGATGATCAAAATTCTAGTAGCAAGTCTTATACGTTGGTCATACATAACTGGTAATTAGGAATTAACAACGCATATAAAGTATATTAATTAAAGGTAACTTTAATAAATAACTTCTATATTTCGGCCTGTGGAAGTCACTAACAAACTAAAACCTTATAACTCTAAACCCCCCCGATTATATGGACTCCCAAAAATACATAAACAAAATGTGCCATTACGTCCCATAGTGGATGGCATTGATTCCCCCACATATAAATTAGCCAAACATTTAGCCAAAACATTTTATTGTGACATATTGTAACTTTTATTATTATATTTTTGTTTTGCTAAATAATATTTTAAATATAATATATATTTTTACTTCTATTTTTCAATTCATGGATATCTCTTAATTTAAGGTATCTATTAGCAAAAAGTGGAAAGGAAGAACCAAATATTCATACAGATGAATGGTTGGAATGGAATACTGTACAGTTTCAGGTAATGAGTTTTAATCACCAGAAAAGTAAACATTTTTCTCGATATTAAAAGGGTATTATTAAATTCTTCTATAAAGAGATTTCATGTAATGAATTGCATCTTGATTATATATTTGGAACTGCATTGATGATACTAAAAAATAAAAATAAAAAAACTTTATATTTATTATTAATTATACTTGACACAAAATTACTTAATTTTGTAACTGAGCAGTAAAACTTGATATCTGTTCCAGAGTATTTAATAATGTGGTGATACACCATTTACTACTTGTATATACAAAATATATGACTTCTGCATTGATTTAACCTTTGTATTTTCTTGGATCTGGCTCCTGCTGATGTAAAATAGCCAAGTTTCAACCTCAGGAAAGGTTGAAACTGGTCTGGGTAGTGGGCTTTACCATAATGCTTTTTTGTATTATGGAATATTTTCATAGCATTGTTTCTGATGGCAAGCAATGTAAATTCCTTTCAGCCTTGCTTTCACAATACCATGTTTGCTTTTCCTTCAAAATGTTTAATTATTCTCAAAGTTTATTTTCCTCCAATCTTATCTTCAGTACTTAAGGCTTTTTTTTTTTTTTTGTTTGTTTGTGTTCACTACTCGGATTCTTATAACTAGGAGGCTTACTCATGTTTGGGATGCTGTATGAAACACTTATCAGGAAAAGCATGTGCTCTAGGGAGAATAATACTTTACAAATGCATAGGACAGCACGCCTGGGTATATATATTCTAGGGGGTGTGAGAGAGAGAAGTTGAGATATGTATATTTTGCATATTCCTACACGGGTCACTATATTCAGCCTGGTGGTGTTTTTCATGTTCATTTGGTGTTACTTGGTAGCACAAAGCTATAGCAATCTTGTGAAAATTCTCATATGAGCTAAAATGATTTTGCATTTTGGTGATTTTATTCTACTGTTTATCTATCACATATGAACAGATTCATGCATTACAAACATGTGTTATTGAAGAAACAATGGCATCTACATTATTCCTTATTCATGCAAACTAATATACTTTGGACAAACTGAAAGAACAGTTAAACTATCAATTCTGCTCATTATCTATGCTACTCCCATTACGAGTGGCACACCACTACCAAATCTGAGAGAGAAAGAGAGAGACTCAGATCCATATCTGAGAGACTATTTCTAGATTCTGCCACAACACTACAACAGTCTCTGAATCTTAACAAATATGGCTGTCTTACCTTGCCACAAATTTGGAGGACTATCTTGAGACCTTTTGCTGAATAAGCAAGATCCCTTAACTGTACTTCTAGAGGATACTAGTTAAGACTGTAGGATCTTGCTTTTTTGCTTTTTCTGCTTTTCTACTGCTGTGTCTGCATGCATGTGCATAGTACATGTCTTTATGGCAAGATCTTAGTGACCAAGATGAAATAGTGGTTTAATAATTTAACAGCTAAATAAAGTTAATTATCTCTGGGTGTTCATTTTCTTCTCTAAAATTATACCAGATTTGCAGAGCAGCTAAGAAACAAGGCAAATTTAATAATTGGAAAAAAGGCTGCTATTAAATTCTTCTATAAAGAGATTTCATGTAATGAATTGCATCTTGATTATATATTTGGAACTGCATTGATGATACTAAAAAATAAAAAAAAAAAAACTATATATTTATTATTAATTGGTACTAATGGATTGATTTAGAGATTTGATGATTTGTTCAGACACACAATTGGCATATGGGATGGTCAAACATTGACAATGTCTTGAGAAACTGTCATACTTATAGTTTATAGTTTCTATAAACTATAAGTATGACAAAACCATATAGGTTATAGTTTCTCCATTGCTAGTTTCCCAAGAAATTGGCCAAATAGTGACCCTGTTGGAAAAAGGCATAGTGAAGTAGTTGAAGATGGTTTGATAAACTGCATTTCTTATGTTAGCAATTCTTCAGGAGAACACAGAGCAGGCTCAGTAAACAAGTTTTAAACCAAATTTTTGACAAAGATAGTACTGTGACAGAGTGTGGATATAAAGTCTGGTGTGTGGATTTTCTTTCTAATAATGGAAAATTAGTCTCCTTTCTGGCTATTGAAGAATAAGCAAGTTCTAGGAACGAAATATGTAGGTTATTTTCAATTTCTGGAATAAATTGAAATATCTTTTAAATTGTATATCTTTGCATGGTGCACCCTGTTGGATATCTACTTTGATACTGAATAAATAAAGATGGACTGGCAATTTGGGATTTAGCCATCAAATTGTATACTTTTTGGCCTAAATTATAATCCAAAATGATGGCACAACATGACAGAATTTAATGTCAGTGGCTTTGCCCAGTTTAACAGTCCCCATTGTTTTCATCAGGGACCAGAGTGAATGATGAAAGGTCAACTACTGGAACAAATCCCATCTCAGTGTCAGCATAGATCTTTCTAAGCAACACATACAAAGTGTTATATTCAAGCAATGATAATCAGTGAAAGGAAGGGATAGCTATAGTATTTAAACTAAATATGAAGATAATCTTCTTGAATAGCAGGCAATATCAACTAGAGTGATGTGAGCTGATATTAGAATGGGGAACTGGACAATGAGACTTATTTGTGGCTGTGGTCTCACTGAAGGTTCTACTAAGAAAGAATGATTTTTTGAGGCACTAGAGTAGGCAGCCCATACAGTGAAAAATGAAAATTTGGTTTCCTTGTTGATGATCTAAACAGCAGAGCAGGAAATGACTTCTATATGTCTGGTAGTCATTTCCTGCTCTGCTGTTTAGATCATCAACAAGGAAACCAAATTTTTATTTTTTTTTGATAAAAAATGAAATTTTGGATAAAAATTTGGATAAAAGAACAAAACTAATAATAAGGGGTGCTTAAGGGTCAAAGCTATATAACTGAGAGGAGATCTCCACATAGCCTTTAAAGGAATGCGGAGAACCGACCAGGGCTTCTGACCTAATGTCCAATCCTCACCTTCTCGTGGTGCACCCTGTTGGGTATCTACTTTGATACTGAACGAACGAGGATGGGCTGGCAATTTGGAATTTAGCCGACCAAATTGTATTCTTATTGGTTAAACCAAAATAAAAAATGATGGTACAACATGACAAAATTTCATGCCGGCTGGGGCGTCGCCCGGTTAAACAAGGCCCCCGTTGTTTTCGTCAGGGAACCAGGGCGAACAGCGAGAAGTCAGCTACTGGAACAAATCTGAAAACAAACCCCAACTCAACATCACCAGAGTTAAAGATCGGTACTATCAACGTAAGAAGCCTGAATGGCAAAGAAATGGAGCTAGCTGAGGAATTAGATAAGTACCAGATCGACATAATAGGGGTGACTGAAACAAAAAAGACCAAAACTGGTGAGATCTTTCTGAGCAATAAATACAAAATGTTATATTCAGGCAATAACAATCAAGGAAAAGAAGGAGTAGCCATAGTATTCAACACAAAATACGAGGCTAATCTTCTTGAATGGCAGTCAGTCTCAAGTAGAGTAATGTGGGCAAATATGAGAATGGGGAACTGGACAATGAGACTTATTTGTGCATATGGTCCCACAGAAGGTTCTACTAAGGTAGAAGTGGAGGAATTTTTTGAGGCTTTAGAAAAAGCAACTGACACAATGAAAAAGGAAAAGTTGGTCCTTGTTGGGGATCTAAATAGTAGAGTAGGAAATGATTGTGAGACATACAAAAATATTTTGGGAAAATTTGGAGAAAAGAGCAAAGCTAATAATAATGGCAAATATCTGTTGGATTTCTGCTCAGGACATGGACTGGTTATTACTAACACCATGTTCCAACATAAAAATGTGCACAAATTCACATGGAGAGAAGAGGCTAGGAATAAGAAAAGTCTCATTGACTATGTTATTGTTGATAGTGATGTTTTCTCCCTGGTGCAGGACACCAGAGTGTACAGAGGATTTGAAATTGGAAGTGATCACTATTTAGTCTTCAGCAGGATAAAATTGAATTTCATATTGAAAAGAATAACATGTAAGAAAGTTTTAAAGCGAATAAAAGTTGAGCAGCTCTCAGATGTGAACTGTAGACTAAAATACAGAAATATTATTGAAAAGAAAATGAAAGAGTTTGAGAACAGGAATCAAACCTTGGAGATTCAGTGGCAAACTCTGAAGGAAACATTGATTGATTCTGCCAGAGAGGCATGTGGTGAGGTTGTGTGCAAAGATAAAAAAATCAGAACTCCCTGGTGGACACAGGAAGTTAAAGAGGCAGTGAAGGAAAAGAAGAAAGCATATCAAAAGTTCCTGGCAAATAAGTCAGCTTGTGCTCTTAGAGAATACAGAGACAAATGTAAGAAAGCTAAACACTGTGTAAAACTAGCTAAACAAAAGTCATGAGAGGACTTTGGCATGAACATAGAAAATAAATATCAAGAAGCTGGCAAAATATTCTGGACGTTGTTGAAGAAGCTTAGGAATGAAGAAAAGAGTGCCGTAAAAGGAATTAGAGATGATAAAGGTGAAATGAAAACAGGAGAAAAAGATATCCTTGAAGTATGGAGTAATTACTTTGAAAAACTGCTAAATGAAACAAGCAGTGATGACAGCACAGTGATAAAAAACACTGACCAGGCATGCAGTCAGGAATACATATCCATACTTGAAGTAGAAAAAGCCATCAAAGGCTTGAAATGTGGAAAGGCAGCAGGAGTAGATGATATTCGACCAGAAATGCTGAAGTATGGTGGTATAAGAGTCTTACAGTGGCTGCACTGCATAGTTCAGAAAGCCTGCACTGAGGGACAAATTCCTGATGATTGGAGTAGAGCTCTCATAGTACCCATATATAAAAAGGGAAATAAAACTGAATGTGAGAATTACAGAGGTATTTCCCTACTGAGTGTTCCTGGCAAGATCTATGCAAGTATACTTGAGAAACGGTTGAGAAGAATTGTGGAAGAAAAGCTTGGTGAAGAACAAGCTGGATTCAGGCCACATAGAGGCTGTCATGTCAGATCTTCACTTTACGACAAATAGTCGAGAAAGCATGGGAATATAACAAAGATCTGTATTTAAGTTTTGTCGATTTGGAAAAGGCATATGACAAGGTGCCAAGAGAGAAGCTATTCAATACGCTGCAGTTATATGGTGTCAATGGGGCATTATATCAAGCAATACTTAGTCTTTATTTGAGTTGTGAGTCAGCAGTTAGAATTGAAGGAAGTACAGGAAGATGGTTTAATGTTAAATCTGGTGTGAGACAAGGATGTACATTATCCCCTCTGTTATTTATTATCTATATGGATCACATTATGAAGGAATGTGGTATTAAACCTGATATCAAAATTGGATATGTTAATGTCAGCTCTTTGCTTTATGCGGATGATGTTATACTTCTAAATAAATCCGCTACAAGTCTGCAAGATTCTCTGACTAAATTGAATAGCTGTTGTAATAGATATGGTATGAAGGTCAGCAATAAAAAGACAAAGACAATGAAAATAGGCAGAATCATTGAAAATGTCAACTGTGTTGTGAATGGAGAACCTGTGGAACAAGTAAAACATTTCAGCTACTTAGGCACAATTTTTACTGAAGATGGTAAACTAAATATAGAAATAGACAACAGAATCAGCAAAGCTGGTATTGTGGGAACTCAATTGAATAAATTCATATGGAATAAGAAAGAAATTAGTCGGAACACTAAATTAGCTGTATACAAGACTGTGTTCAAACCAATTTTAACTTATGGATCTGAGAGCTGGGTCAGAAGTAAAACACTTGACCAAAGACTAGAGACCGCAGATATGAGAGTCCTGAGAAAGATTAGAGGCGTGAACAGATGGCATCAATGGCAATATCATATTAAAAATGAGGATATTAGGAAAGAACTTGACATTGTCAGCATCCAAGAATGCATTAGCAGAGCTAATCTCAGATGGTATGGTCACTTAAATAGAATGGGAGAGGAAAGATTAGCAAAACAAGTGTTCTCTGCCAGGTTGGCAGGAAAACGACCCAGAGGAAGACCAAGATATAGGTGGATTGATACGGTACAAAGTGCCTTAGACGATAGAAATATAAGATCTGATAATGTTGGAGTCTTGACAAGTAACAGACTGATTTGGAGGAAAATTGTAAATAGGAAGTTAATAATGATGTAATTTTTTCATGTGGTACTGTCATATCCTGTACACCCCTTGAGGGTACATGGCAGGAATTTGATGATGATGATGAACTAATAATAACAGTGCCTGCTGAATTTCTGATCAGGATATAGACTAATCAAAAGTCTCATTGACTATGTTATTGTTGGCAGTGATGTTTTCCTACTGGTTCAGGACACAAGAGTATATATGAGATTTGAAATTGGAAATGATCACCATATAGTGTTGAGCAGGATAAAATTGAATTTAATATTGAAAAGAAGAAGAGTGTGTAAGAAAATTTTAAAAGAAATCAAAGTTAAACAGCTATCATAGGTGAACTGTTGACTCAGATACATAAACATTACTCAGTTGAAAATTGAAATTGAAAGAGTTTGAAAACAAAAATAAAACCTTGAAAATTTAGTGGCAAACCCTGAAAAAGACTGCTTGATTCTGTTATTAATTCCCTGACTCTCTGCTGAATCAAGCAGTCTTTTTCAGGGTTTGCCACTGATTTTTTTTTTTCTCCTTGCAGGTAATCTGCAAGGAGAAAAAAAATCGGAACGCTATGGCAGACTCAGGAAGATAAAGAGTCAGTTAAGGGGAAAAAAAGAAAGCATATTAAAAGTTCCTGGCAAAGTCAGCTTTCGGTGTTAGAGAATACAGAGAGAAATGTAAGAAAGCAAAGCACTGTGTAAAACTAGCTAACCAAAAGTCATGGGAAGACTTTGGTAAGAACATAGAAAATAATACTATTAAGGTTATAATATATTCTAGAGGCTATTGAAAAAGCTCAGAAATGGAGGAAAGAGTACTGTAAAAGGAACATTTAATTAGAAATAATAATGGGGACATGAACACTGAAGATAAAGAAGATTACTTTCAAAGATTGCTTAATGAAACAAGCAGTGACAGCATGGTAGTAGAAAGCATTTAACAGGAATGCAATCAGGAATATATACCAATACTTGAAATATCAAAAACCTGTCTAAAACCTGAAATGTAAAAAGGCAGCTAGAGTAAATGCTATTTCACTAAAAGTATGTAAATGCTATTTAACTAAAAAAAAGCTTAAACATGGAGGTATAAAAGTTTCACAGTGCCTAACTGCATAATTCAGAATGCCTGGTCAGAGAGTCGAATTCCAGATAATTGGGAGTAGAGCATCTATAAAAAGGGAAATAAAACTGAATGTGCGAATTACAGAAGCGTTTAAATATTGAGTGTTCCTGGTAATATTTATTCAATCATACTTGAAAAATGGTTAAGAAAAATTGTGGAGGAGAAACTTGGATAAGAACAAGTTGGGTTCAGGCCATACAGAGGTTGTCAGGATCAGATTTACATTCTAAGACAATTAGTATTTTAAGTTTTGTTGATCTAGAAAAGGCATATGACAAGGTGCCAAGGAAGAAGCTATTCAATACGCTACAGTTATATGGTGTCAATGGGGCATTATATCAAGCAATACTTAGTCTTTATTTGATTTGTAAGTCAGCAGTTAGAATTGAAGGAAGTATAGGAAGATGGTTTAATGTTAAATCTGGTGTCAGACAAGGATGTAAATTATCCCCTCTGTTATTCATTATCTATATGGATCACATTATGAAGGAAAGTGGTATTAAACCTGATATCAAAATTGGAGATGTTAATGTCTGCTCTTTGCTTTATGCAGATGATGTTATATTTCTAAATAAATCCACTACAAGTCTTCAAGATTCCCTGACTAAATTGAATAACTGCTGTAATAGATATTGTATGAAGGTCAACAATAAAAAGACAAAGACAATGAAAATAGGCAGAATCGTTGAAAATGTCAACTGCATTGTCAATGGAGAACCTATGGAACAAGTAAAACATTTCAGCTACTTAGGCACGATTTTTAGTGAAGATGGTAAATTAAATATGGAAATAGACAACAGAATCAACAAAGCTGGTATGGTAGGAAGTCAATTGAATAAATTCATATGGAATAAGAGAGAAATTAGTCATCATCATCATCATCATCAAATTCCTGACATGTACCCTCAAGGGGTGTACAGTATATGATAGTACTACATGAAAAATTTACATCATTACTAACTTCCTATTTACAATTTTCCTCCAAATCAGTCTGTTACTTATAAAGGCTCCAATAATATCATTATCAGATCCTATATTTCTATCGTCTAAGGCACATTGTACTATCAATCCAAATATATCTTCGTCTTCCTGTGGGTCGTTTTCCTGACAACCTGGCAGAGAACACTTGTTTTGCTAATCTTTCCTCGCCCATTCTGTTTAAGTGACCATACCACCTGAGATTTGCTTTGCTAATGCATTCCTGGATGCTGATAATGTCAAGTTCTTTCCTAATACCCTCGTTTTTAATATGATATTGCCATTGATGCCATCTGTTCATGCCTCTAATCTTTCTCAGGACTCTCATATCTGTAGTCTCTAGTCTTTGGTCAAGTGTTTTACTTCTGAACCAGCTCTCAGATCCGTAAGTTAAAACTGGTTTGAACACTGTCTTGTATACAGCTAATTTAGTGTTCCGACTAATTTCTCTCTTATTCTATATGAATTTATTCAATTGACTTCCTACCATACCAGCTTTGTTGATTCTGTTGTCCATTTCCATATTTAATTTACCATCTTCAGGAAAAATCGTGCCTAAGTAGATGAAATGTTTTACTTGTTCTATAGGTCATTCACAATGGAGTTGATATTTTCAATGTTTCTGCCTATTTTCATTGTCGTTGTCTTTTTAATGCTGACCTTCATACCATATCTATTACAACAGTTATTCAATTTAGTCCGAGAATCATGCAGACTTGTAGCGGATTTATTCAGAAGTATAACATCATCTGTATAAACCAAGGAGGTGACATTAACATCTCCAATTTTGATATCAGATTTAAACCACTTTCCTTCATATTGGAATCCATATAGATAATGAATAACAGCGGGAATAACGTACATTCTTGTCTGACACCAGATTTAATATCAAACTATCTTCCTGTACTTCCTTCAATGACAACTGCTGACTTACAACTCAAATGAAGACTAAGTATTGCTTGATATAATGATCCACTCACACCATACAACTGTAGCGTTTTGAATTGCTTCTCTCTTGGCATCTTGTGATATGCTTTTTCCAGATCTATAAAACTTAAGTATAGATTTTTGTTATATTCCCACTTCTCAATTATTTGTTGTAAAGTGAAAATGTGATCATTACAACCTTTATTTGGCCTGAATCTGCTTGTTCTTCACCGGGCTTCTCTTCCACAGTTCTTCTCAACCGTTTCTCAAGTATACTGGCATAAATCTTACAGGAACACTCAATAGAGAAATACCTATGTAATTCTCACAACCAGTTTTACTTCCCTTTTTTATATATGGGTACTATGAGAGCTCTACTCCAATCAGCTAGAATTTGTCCTTCTATCCATGCCCTCTGAACTATGCAGTGCAGCCACCGTAAGACTTTTATACCACCATATTTCAGCATTTCTGGTCGAATATCATCTACTCCTGCTGCCTTTCCACATTTCAAGCCTTTGATGGGTTTTTCTACTTCAAGTATGGATATGTATTCCTGACTGTATGCCTGTTGAGTGTTTTTTACCACTGTGCTATCACTGCTTGTTTCATTTAGCAATTTTTCGAAGTAATTACTCCATACTTCAAGGATATCTTTTTCTCCTGTTTTCATGTCACCTTTATCATCTCTAACTCCTTTTAGCACTCTTTCCTCCATTTCTAAGCTTCTTCAATAACCTCCAGAATATCTTCCTACCTTCTTAATATTTATTTTCTATGTTTTTGCCAAAGTACTCCCATGACTTGTGTTTAGCTAGTTTTACACAGTGTTTAGCTTTCTTACATTTGTCTCTGTATTCTGTAAAAGCACAAGCTGACTTATTTGCAAGAAACTTTTGATATGCTTTCTTCTTTTCCTTCACTGCCTCTTTAATTTCCTGTGTCCACCATGGAGTTATAATTTTTCTATCCTTGCAGACAACCTCAGCACATGCCTCTCTGGCTGAATCAATCAGGGTTTTCTTCAAGGCCTGCCACCAAATCTCCAAAGTTTGGTTCCTGTTCTCAAACTCTTTCATTTTTTCTTCAATAATCTTTGTGTATTTTAGTCTACAGTTCACACTTGAGAGCTGCTCAACTTTTATTCGCTTTAAAACTGTCTTACATGTTATTCTTTTCGATACGAAATTCAATTTTATCCTGCGCAAGACTAAATAGTGATTGCTTTCAATTTCTAATCCTCTGTACACTCTGCTGTCCTGCACCAGGGAGAAAACATCACTATCAACAATAACATAGTCAATGAGACTTATTTTTTTTTCTTGCCTCTTCTCTCCATGTGAATTTGTGCACATTTTTATGTTGGAACATGGTGTTAGTAATAACCAGTCCATGTTCTGAGCAGAAATCCAACAGGTATTTGCCATTATTATTGGCTTTGCTCTTTTCTCCAAATTTTCCCAAAACATTTTTGTATGTCTGACAACCACTTCCTACTCTGCTATTTAGATCCCCAAGAAGGACCAACTTTTCCTTTTTCATTGTGTCAGTAGCTTTCTCTAGATCCTCAAAAAATTCCTCCTCTTCTACCTTAGTAGAGCCTTCTGTGGGGACCATAGGCACTAATAAGTCTCATTGTCCAATTCTCCATTCTGATATTTGCCCACATCACTCTACTTGAGACCGCCTGCCATTCAAGAAGATTAGCCTCGTGTTTTGTGTTGAATATTATGGCTACTTCTTCTTTTCCTTCTTTTTCTTGATTGTCAATTGAGAAATTAGTTAGAACACTTAATTAGCTGTATACAAGACAATGTTAAAACCAGTTTTAACTTTTGGATCTGAGAGCTGGGTCAGAAGTAAAACACTTGACCAACGACTAGAGAATGCAGATATGAGAGTCTTGAGAAAGATGAGAGACGTGAACAGATGGCATCAATGGCATTATCATATTAAAAATGAGGATATTGGGAAAGAACTTGACATTGTCAGCATCCAGGAATGTGTTAGCAGAGCTAATCTCAGGTGGTATGGTCACTTAAATAGAATGGGAGAGGAAAGATTAGCAAAAGATGTGTTCTCTGCCATGTTGGCAGGAAAACGACCCAGAGGAAGACCAAGATATAGGTGGATTGATACGGTACAAAGTGCCTTAGACGATAGAAATATAAGATCTGATAATGTTTTAGCCTTTATAAGTAACAGACTGATTTGGAGGAAAATTGTAGATAGGAAGTTAGTAATGATGTAATTTTTTCATGTAGTACTATCATATCCTGTACACCCCTTGAGGGTACATGGCAGGAATTTGATGATGATGATGATGATGATGGTGAAATTTTTTTTACATAGTTTAGAAACCCTACTCTAGAGGCCAAACATGGAACTCTTTCAAGCGACTTCAGGCCTCCAATAAGTGAGGCAGTGGTCTCACACCAGGCGATGAAATTCATCTTCTACCTAAAGCAATCACAAACATCCATTCCCAGGACAGGATTCGAACTCGCAGCCCATTCGGTGAAGACCGGGTACGCTAACCACTTGGCCGACTAGGCCTGCAAATTGAAAGATTACTGGAATATAATTGCTAACTTTTATTCTACTGTACTGACCTACTAATATAACAATAAATAATTAAAAATGTAAAAATAAAAATATATAACCAAATAAAAAATTTATGGGATTAGCTGGACAAAGATTTGTAATAGTTCAGATAAAGAAATTGAAAGAAAGGAAGGAACCAAATATTTGTTGGTTCCTTCCTTTAACACAGAAACCCTGTTCTTGAGACTAGCATGATATACTTTTCAGGCATCCAGTAAGAAAGATGGGTCTCTATGATAAAGAGCCAAGAGGCTATTTTTCCAGCGGCATAAATTAAGTTAAGGGGATAATAAATCCCTCAGTATTTTAAAGCTGGATACAATACTCGGAGATCGAAATCTAAGTTTCATGCTGAGTGTTGTACTACCCAAGTGATAACTTATGCTTGGACTCGCTGATAGTTCTTCGGCATGAAACTCTTAGATTTCGATCTCCGAGTTTCGTATCTCGCTTTAAAATAATGAGGGATTTATTATCCCCTTAACTTAATTTACGCCTCCGGAAAAATAGCCTCTTGGCTCTTTATCGTAGTAATAATAATATATGGGTACACCGCCCTGGCAATTCGTTAGTAGGGGTATATGTAAGTTCGGTTCACTTAAACCTTGGTATTCCAGGTCTACCTACTCACTGATGAGACCTCAATAAAGGTCTAAACTAGTCTGGGTAGTGACCTCTCCTCATAATGTAAAACAGTAATATATCTCCTAGGAACTGCATTTTACATTATGAGAAAATATTAAGGATAGCGACGCTGCTTGCTCCACCTTTGACACGAGTTGCCATAGTGTTGTACTACCCAAGTGTTGACTTACGCTTGGACTGGCTGATAGTTCTTCGGCATGAAACTTTTAGATTTCGATCTCCGAGTTTCATATCCGGCTTTAAATTAATGAGGGATTTATTATCCCCTTAACTTAAAGATGGGTCTCATATGCAATGAAGAAAATCATTTCTCACTAAAAAGTGCAGTGGAATTCAAATCTAGTTTGTTGATTGAGGAACTGAAATACTCTTCAAGCAGCTAACCAGACTGAACTGTAGATATTCTTAGATGGCAAAAAGAAGTTATAAAATATATTAGATTTGTAATCCACAAGATGCCAAGAAAGGACATTCAAAAATAGCACAGAAAATGTCTGTATAGAAAATAGCATTATGAACAAAACTTGAATGAACTCTAGTTTTTGCTTTATTTATCTTTTCTATTATGAGTTAGATTCTCCAAAAGAACGGTCTAAATGTTACCAAGATATCTTGGTAACTTTTAGACTGTTTTGGGAACCAAGAACTAAAGACCAAATGTGGAGCTTTTTTCCAAACTACTTCAGTTTTCCAATAGCTAAGGTGGTGGTCACATAATGGGTGATGAAATTTATTTGTGACTGTGAGTAAAAATGCAGTATGGTGCAAAAACATAGTACTGCAGTGATATATGTTATGTAGTAAACATATGGAGTAAATCGATGGAATCTTGGTTGAATAAAGCATTATGAAACAGTAGATTATGTTACTTAAATATAAAGAGCCAACAGGCTTCATTTCGGCGATATAAACATTAATTAAATTAAGGGGATATTAGACCACATTGTTTTAAAACCGAATAAGAAACTCAAAGATTGGAATCAGAGAATTTCATGCCGAATATAGTATAAAAAAACTATAGAAGTATCGGCGAATACTAGCGTGAGCTGAATTCAAGTAGTCCTAGAGCATAGTACAAATCTGGGCAACTCGTTGCAAAGGTGGTGAAGTTCTGATCGCTATTCTTGGTATTTTCCATAATGTAAAAACACATTTCCTAGGAAATGTATGCTGTTATTACATTATGGTAGGGAGGTCACTACCCAGACCGGTTTCAGCCTTTATTGAGGCTTCATCAGTGAGTAGCTAGACCAAATTATTAATACCAAAAGGTATAGCGAAAAGAACTTATATACTCTGCTATACGAGTTGTCCAAAAAGGTGCACCCATTACGTAACTTAAATATAAAGAGCCAACAGGCTTCATTTCAGCAATATAAACATTAATTAAATTAAGGGGATATTAGATCCCACATTGCTTTAAAACTGAATAAGAAACTCAAAGATTGGAATCAGAGAGTTTCATGCTGAATATAGTATAAAAAACTATAACAGTATCGGCGAATACTAGCGTGAGCTGAATGCAAGTAGTCCTGGAACGTAGTACAAACGCGGGCAACTCGTTGCAAAGGTGGTAGATTATGTGACTGAAATGGACACCTTGTCTTTCAAGACAGGTTTTGTAGTGCATGTGAAGGTTCTCTGTCATCTTGGAGAACAAGGGTTGGGACATCTGCTGGGCATATCATGTAATTTTATCCCTTAGTTTATCTAGGTTTGATGACAGATCATGATTGAACACCCATTCCTTTAACATACCCCAAATGAAGGCATCAAGTGATGTGAGATGTAGAATGTGAAGGGTACTGGAATTCTCTGAACCTCTAATTGGCTGGTATTCTCCCTTATGCAGTGGCACTTTCTTTCCACTCCTCTTCAACTGTTTCTGTTGCCAGACTTCTCTTGAACAACAAAGTCAACAGGACTACCAGCTATTTTGCACATTCCCATAATATCCCATCCAGTCCCACAACTTTATTAATATCAAAGTTACTTAACATTCCGAACATTACCCATCCTTGAACTATTAGTCTTCTGTCCTTCCTATTGCTATTCACACTATTCACATGAAATGCTCACTGAACATTTCCACTGTCTTCAGCAGATACGACCCATGTTCCATCTCCAACAAAAGTCGGTCTTTTGTTATTCACCCTTTCTTCTAATAGTAAAATTAGAAGAAAAATAACTGTAAAATTCTCTAAGGTTTTTCCAGGTGATCAGAACTATGCATTTTTTTTTTTTTTTTGCAAAAAAAAAAGTATCTAAATTTTTTAGTTGTAGTGCAGTGCCCAGAATAATTTGACAATTATTCTGGGCAATACAACATAACTAACTGACCTCAGTTATTCTGCAAGGTAGTGGATTAACCTATACAAGAGAAATGGTTTCTTCTATTCCTTGGTTTTGTGGCTGCCTCTGTTTAAAGCTTTTTAATCGGTTATTTTCTTTGGTTCATTACTTTCAATTTAAAATGCCAAGAAATTATATTCTTCTTCTTTAATCCTTCATCTCAGTGTAAGCAAATAAAGTTTGTACATGAAGTTTCTTCGCAACTAGGCTACTTGTGTATAGGAGCTAATGACTTCACATCAGTTGCCTTAATTTCTCATAATGCAAAGCTCACTTTTGGGTTACGCTATGGGAAGGGCCACTACCCAGACTGGTTTTGAATTTTCAGTTCGCATTAGTAGCCCCCCCCCCCCCTCCACACACTAGTTTCATCCCATACAATGGAATACCAAAACGATTGATGTGAAATCATCAGCCTCTATATACAAGTAGCCTAGTCATGAACAAACCTCATATGCAAACTTTGTTTGCTTACACTTGGATAAAGGATTTAACAAGAATATAATTTCTTGGCATTTTTAATGTAATTTTCTTAGACAGGGTTATACGTTGGTTATGCATTACTAAATCACTTACGGAATTGACAACGTAGATCAGAATATAAATTAAATTACACTTTAATAGATATTTCGGCAACATCATGTTAAAAGGAACTTAAAAAGGCACGGCCACATAGGCACTACAACACAGTAACTGAGAATGAAGTGATGAAGTTATTGTTCTCCTAAAAGTCCTGATGGTGCCCCCTAGCGAGCTATGTAGGTGTTCTTGGCCGTTGGGCTGAAGGTCTGTTGATGTAAGCCTCCCAAATTTGGGCAGTCTCATACAACTAAATTTGTTGAGGTTTGGAGAGTTTCTTAGGGCTGAGGCTGATTCCATGAATAGTCTTTCCAATTTGTATTTGCTACGGTGTATTACTGTAGCTTTCTTTCACCGTATTCTGTGGCGTGTATCCAGAGCATGGTCTGCAAGACCAGAGTGGATGTACTTGTGAAAATGGATATAGTCCTTGTGTTCCAATATTCTGATATTCACTGTCCTGCTTGTTCGGACAAAGTAAGACAGTTTACAGCTGCAAGGGACCTGGTATGCACCAAGTAGGTCTAGTGGTTGGTCTTTAGTGGAGTGGATAAGGGATGCCAATTTTCTGTATGGTCTGTAACAGGAGGTCAAGTCATGTTTTTTTAAGATTTTGGTAATTTTTTCCGAGGTGCCTCGGATGTAGGGAATGGTGATGGATTTAGAGTAATCCTTGCTGTGAAAGGGGGGGTTGTGGTTTGTTAGTTTCAGTATTTTTTGGATTTTATGGGGAGGGGTAGCCATTGGCTGAGAAAGTGTTGAGGATGTGATTTAGTTCAGTGTTTAGGGCCTTGTCATTTGAACAGATTAGTTTAGCCCTGTTGTATAGTGTTTTCACCACTCCATATTGTTGTGAGGGGGGGGGGGATTCTTGGTGAATGTACCTGCCTGTATGGTGGGTTTTCTATAAACTGAGAAAACCAAGGTTCCATCAGGCTGGTGTGCGACTAGTGTGTCTAGGAGGGGGAGGCTGTTGTTTTCCTCTTTTTCCAGGGTGAACTTGATTCTAGGGTGTTGGTTTAAGTGTGTTAAGAAGGACAGGAGTGTATCAGAGCCATGTGGCCAAATAGCGAACACATCATCAACGTAGGGAAGCCATTTGGTTGGTTTTTGTGGGGCAGAGGCTAAGGCTTTTTCTTCAAAGGTCTCCATAAAGAAATTGGCCAAGGGTGGGGAGAGTGGTGAACCCATGGCTGTCCCCTCTATTTGTTTGTAGAATTTTTCCTGTCAAACAAAATAGCCTGAGTTCATTGTGAACTGAAATAGAGCTGAGATATCGGGAGAAAATTTAGCTTGGATTAGCTCTAAAGTTTCCTTGAGTGGGACATTAGTGAATAAGGAGACGTCAAAACTGACCATTATGTCAGTATGTTGGAGTATAAGGTTTCTATGCTGGCTTTGAAGTGGGCTGAGTTTTTTATGTGTGATGGTGTGTTGCCAGTATAGCGTGTGAGCACTTTGGCCAAATGTTTAGCTAATTTGTATGTGGGGGAATCAATGCCATCCACCATGGGATGTAATGGCACATTTTCTTTATGTATTTTTGGGAGTCCATAAATACAGGGGATATAGAGTTAAACAGCTTTAATCTGTTGGTAACTTCTACAGGCCAAGAAGTAACTTTCTTAAGGAGACTGTGAAGATTTCTGATTTGTGAGTTCGTGAGATTGTATTCGATACGGAGTTAAGTAGCCCGATCTAATAGAAGAGCATTAAGCTTACCTGTGTAGTCCTTTTGGTTAAGTACTACAGTTGCATTTCCCTTATCTGCTTTGGTGATCACTATTTCTTTATTATTTCTCATTTCCTGCAGAGCTTTATATTCTTTGTTGAATATGTTGGTTTTTGGTGGTCTTGCTTTGGAGAGGACACAAGCTACATCCAATCTTACACTGTTGGTGATTTGATCCAGAAGGTGGCGGATTCCGTGTTCAATCTGGATCATAATATCCTCACTAGGTATTTTTCTGGGAGCAATGGTGAAGTTGTGGCCACGTGAAAGCGCATTATGTGTTTCAGGCTTCAGGGTAACTGAAGAAAGGTTGATTACGGTGTTCATAGGAAGTTTTGGATTGACGGTAGAGTTCTTTTTTAATTTTTCGAATTTTTTGATCTGTCGACCTCATATTTTTTCAAATTCTTTGTCTGCTGCAGTACACAAGACGTCATGTAAAATTGACCAAAGCTTGTGATTTAAAGTGCATGAAAGCTCTTCTTCAAAAGCATGAATAGCTTTGTTAATGTCCGCTAAGAGAGACTGTTCCCGATTTGTTCCCGAAGCAAAGCGTAGCTGGTGTGGTTATAGATACAGAGAGCTTTTTGTGAAACGAAATGGTGCTTGAATTTTACAGAATTTGGGATTACCTGATTATCCCGTCTAGGATAATCGTGTCTAGGAAAGTTAGATGATTTAATTGTCTAGATAACTTCAACTTCATTTTACCGTATTGGCGGGCCTTCTGTGCAATGGCATTTCCGTGGATGATGGTAATTCTCGTAGACAGGCTTATACATTGGTTATGCATTACTTGGAATCACTTAAGGAATTGACAACGTAGATAAGAATATAAATTAAATTACACTTTAATAAATATTTTCGATATTTCGGCAACGTCATGTTGCCATCTTCATACACTCCTCTCCTTCTTAACACACTTAAACAACCAACACCCCAGAATCAAGTTCACCCTGGAAAAAGAGGAAAACAACAGCCTCCCCTTCCTAGACACACACTAGTCATCTGCCAGCCTGATGGAACCTTGGTTTGCTCAGTTTATAGAAAACCCATCCATATAGGCAGATGCATTCATCAACAATTCCCCCCCACACACACACACAACAATATGGAGTGGTGAAAACACTATACAACAGGACTAAACTAATCTTCTCTAACAACAAAGCACTGAACTAAATCACATCCTCAACACTTTCTCAACCAATGGCTACCCCCCCCCCCCAAATCCAAAAAATATTGAAACCAACAAACCACAACCCCCCCCCCCCCCACAACAAGGATTACTCAAAATCCATCACCATTCCCTACATCCGAGGCACCTCAGAAAAAATTACCAAAATCTTAAAAAAACATGACTTGACCTCCTGTTACAGACCATACAGAAAATTGGCATCCCTTATCCACTCCACTAAAGACCAACCACTTCCCCTTGACCTACCTGGTGTATACCAGGTCGCTTGCAGCTGTAAACTGTCTTACTTTGTCCAAACAGGCATGACATCGAATATCAGAATTTCAGAACAGAAGGACTACATCCAGTTTCACAAGTACAGCCACTCTGGTCTTGCAGACCATGCTCTGGATACACGCCACAGAATACAGTGGAAGAAAGCTACAGTAATACACCGTAGCAAATACATATTTGAAAGACTATTCATGGAATCAGCCTCAGCCCTAAGAAACTCTCCAAACCTCAACAAATTTGGTTGTATGAGACTGCCCCAAATTTGGGAGGCTTACATCAGCAGACCCTCAGCCCAATGGCCAAGAACACCTGCTTAGCCTGCTAGGGGGCACCATCAGGACTTTTAGGAGAACAATTGCTTCATTCTCAGTTACTGTGTTATAGTGCCTATGTGCACGTGCCTTTTTAGTACGTTCCTTTTGAAGATGGCATATATCAGAAATAATTATTAAAGTGTAATTTAATTTATATTCTTATCTACGTTGTCAATTCCTTAAGTGATTTAGTAATAATTTAATGTGATTTATAACCAAGTAAATAAACTTTCTACAATTACCTGCTATTACCTTGAAAAAGCTAGCTACAGTAGTTAGCAAAAACACGTTAGTGTGAATAAAAAGAATACTAAGACAAAATAAATATTCATTCATCTTTATCATATGTGATTTTTCACAAAAGTGATATTTCATCATTATAGGCTGAATAGAGTGGAGGAATAAACAGGTATGTCCATAGCAAAAATAAAAAATAAATAATAAATAATAATAACAATAATAATAAAATATAAAAATAAATAAATAATAGATGGGCATGAATTCTTCTGAAACTTATCATTCCACCTGGATCTTTTCTATTATCCTCATTTTTAATATGATTCTGCAACTGATTCTATCTGCCTATACATAATGTTTTTACAAAAATCTCCTATCTGTGGTCTCTTAAGTCTTTGATCAACTGTTGCATTTTTAACCCAGCTGTGCAATCTATAAGTTCCAGTTAGTTTGAGCTATCTTGTATATTGCTATTTTAGTATTTTATCTAATTTTTCACTTATTCCATATAAAGTTATTCAACTGACTTCTCACCATACCTGCTTTGTTTATTTCTGTTATCTATTTGCAGTTTTAATTTGCCATATATTCACTAAAAATTGTGCCGAAATAGTAGATATATTTTCCTTTTTCTGATGATTATTCTCTATTGAAAGTGCAGTTGATGCTTTCCATATCTGTTTTCATTGTTTACATCTTTTTATTGCTGATTTACATACTAGATTTGTTGCACCATATTCATTTTGTTAAAGAGTTTCTCGTCCTCCACATAAAAATAAGCCATGTTTCATATATATCTAGTTTTGATGTCAGTTATTTAATGTTACTTTCCTTCATATGAGATACATATAGATGATAAATAACATTGAATATAGCACATACCTTTTGTTTTGCACCTGGTTTTATATCAAATGATCCAGTGTGGATGGATATTATTTACCTTTGCCTATAAAATGTAGTTTACTGATTTTTGCACTAATCCCACTTACGAAAGGTTACAAAATGTATGGCACATAAGTACTACCATGCACTGATTGTTTCAGTTATCTATTATATTATAAGCATGGTATAGTAATTTTGTTACTGTTATGTTTTATAATGTATTTTATTATACTGATTTTTTTTTTTTTTTTTCAGCCATGTATAGTATCATTGATCTCTAGATTTTATGCATGTCATCATGTTGACCCTGTAATCAGAAATGTACTCTGTGGTCATCTTCGTTATCTGGATAGTTACATGGTAGATAAAACCTATATTTCTCAATCTGAGGTAGGAAAAACACATATATAGATATGCTTGAAAAGTAATGCCTTTCAATTTATTTATTTTTATATTTGAAGTAGATGCAACTATTTCTCAACACGATCACCTTTACAGTCCACTCATTCTACCAATGTTCCAATCATTCTGTCATGTCCATAACAAAGAGCTGAGCTTCATGATGATGGAACCACATCATCACCATAATCAACTAGTTTGCATATAATAAGAAACAATGTCCTCACCAGTGTTCCTTCAGTTTCAAGAAAAGAGAAGCTAGTTGGCACTGTTTGCTGAGTGTCTAATGACAATGAAATCAAGGCAGTTAATCTCTGCAGCCATTCATGCTGCATTTCATGCTGGAGGAAAAGCAACTGCATGTGAGGCAAACCCTCTGAATCCATACCTTCAGTTGTTGTTCTTTTGCATCATTCTGTTGTAATACTCAGAGTTAGTGAGATGCTGATAATGAGCATGAATTCTGAATTAAGCCATTCCCGTTCCAGAAAGCTTGAGCATAATTCTGCAAGTAGAGAGGAGGTAGTGCTTTGAACCTTTGTGATGTTATCTAATAGATTCTTGCTTTCTTTACTCAGTATGATACATGCCTCTGTTTTGCCTCTGTTTCTCTTTCCTACTAAACCTTAAAGTGTGGGGGAATTGGACCAAGTGACTCATTTGTTATGAACACCTACAAAAGGTCCCACTAGGAAGAAATGGATGAATTTATCAAATCATTAAATCATTATATCGAATCTGAGTCTCCTGTTTCCTGTTCAAAATATATCTCACATCACTCTATTTGAAATTGGCTTCCATTCAGGAAATTAATCTTCAAATTTACTGTTGAATACCAGCTACTTTTTGCTTATCTTGATGTCTGTTACTTGAACAAATCATCTCATACATATTATTTAGAATCACACCTGCTTTAGTCTTCATCTTGATAATGCCAATTATTTGATGTTCTTTTGCTAACTCCATCTGTTTTCTACCATTCTTGCATACATTTGTGATTCCTTCTCCCATTTTGTTGATTCTGAGCTTTGCTAATTGCGATAGCAAAGCAAAATAACATAAATGTCGCATTTTTATGTAAGTAATAAAGAGTATATAGAACAAACAAACACAAAGATAATTTTCTTGAATGGTATCAAGTAGTGATGCAGACAAACATTAAATTGGAGAATTGGAAAATCATCATCATCATCATCTTCAAATTCCTGACATGTACCCTCAAGGGGTGTACAGGATATGATAGTACTACATGAAAAAGTTACATAATTACTAACTTCCTATCTACAATTTTCCTCCAAATCAGTCTGTTACTTGTCAAGACTCCAACATTATCAGATCTTATATTTCTATCGTCTAAGGCACGTTGTACCATATCAATCCAGCTATATCTTGGTCTTCCTCTGGGTCGTTTTCCTGCCAACCTGGCAGAGAACACTTCTTTTGCTAATCTTTCCTCGTCCATTCTGTGTAAGTGACCATACCACCTGAGATTAGCTTTGCTAATGCATTCCTGGATGCCGACAATGTCAAGTTCTTTCCTGATACCCTCGTTTTTAATATGATATTGCCATTGATGCCATCTGTTCACGCCTCTAATCTTTCTCAGGACTCTCATATCTGCGGTCTCTAGTCTTTGGTCAAGTGTTTTACTTCTGAACCAGCTCTCAGATCCTTAAGTTAAGACAGGTTTGAACACTGTCTGCATACAGCTAATTTAGTGTTCTGACTAATTTCTCTCTTATTCCATATGAATTTATTTAATTGACTTCCTACCATACCAGCTTTGTTGATTCTGTTGTCTATTTCCATATTTAATTTACCATTTTCAGAAAAATTGTGCCTAAGTAGCTGAAATGTTTTACTTGTTCCACAGGTCCCATTCACAATGCGGTTGACATTTTCAACAATTCTACCTATTTTCATTGTCTTTTGTCTTTTTATTGCTGACCTTCATACCATATCTATTACAACAGTTATTCAATTTAGTCAGGGAATCTTGCAAACTTGTAGCAGATTTATTTAGAAGTATAACATCGTCCGCATAAAGCAAAAAAATTTGACATTAACGTCTCCAATTCTGATATCATGTTTAATACCACTTTCCTATATAATGTGATCCATATAGATAATGTACATCCTTGTCTCACACCAGATTTAACATTAAACCATCTTCCTGTACTTCCTTCAATGATAACTGCTGACTTACAACTCAAATAAAGACTAAGTATTGCTTGATATAATGCCCCATTGACACCATATAACTGTAGCGTATTGAAATAGCTTCTCTCTTGGCACCTTGTCATATGCCTTTTCCAGATCGACAAAACTTAAATACAGATCTTTGTTATATTCCTATGCTTTCACAACTATTTGTTGTATAGTGAAGATCTGACATGACAGCCTCTATGTGGCCTGAATCCAGCTTGTTCTTCACCAAGCTTTTCTTTCACAATTGTTCTCAACTGTTTCTCAAGTATATTGGCATAAATCTTGCCTGGAACACTCAGTAGGGATATACCTCTGTAATTCTCACATTCACTTTTATTTCCCTTCTTATATATGGCTACTATTAGAGCTCTACTCCAATCATCAGGAATTTGTCCCTCAGTGCAGGCTTTCTGAACTATGCAGTGCAGCCACTGTAAGACTCTTATACCACCATACTTCAGCATTTCTGGTCGAATATCATCTACTCCTGCTGCCTTTCCACATTTCAAGCCTTTGATGGCTTTTTCTACTTCAAGTATGGATATGTATTCCTGACTGCATGCCTGGTCAGTGTTTTTTATCACTGTGCTGTCATCACTGCTTGTTTCATTTAGCAGTTTTTCAAAGTAATTACTCCATACTTCAAGGATATCTTTTTCTCCTGTTTTCATTTCACCTTTATCATCTCTAATTCCTTTTACAGCACTCTTTTCTTCATTCCTAAGCTTCTTCAACAACGTCCAGAATATTTTGCCAGCTTCTTGATATTTATTTTCTATGTTCATGCCAAAGTCCTCTCATGACTTTTGTTTAGCTAGTTTTACACAGTGTTTAGCTTTCTTACATTTGTCTCTGTATTCTCTAAGAGCACAAGCTGACTTATTTGCCAGGAACTTTTGATATGCTTTCCTCTTTTGCTTCACTACCTCTTTAACTTCCTGTGTCCACCATGGAGTTCTAATTTTACTATTCTTGCAGACAACTTCACCACATGCCTCTCTAGCTGAATCAATCAGGGTTTTCTTCAAGGTTTGGTTCCTGTTCTCAAACTCTTTCATTTTTTCTTCAATAATCTTTGTGTATTTTAGTCTACAGTTCACATCTCGGAGCTGCTCAACTTTTATTCGGTTTAAAACTTTCTTACATGTCATTCTTTTCAATATGAAATTCAATTTTATCCTGCTGAAGACTAAATAGTGATCACTTCCAATTTCAAATCCTCTGTACACTCTGGTGTCCTGCACCAGGGAGGAAACATCACTATCAACAATAACATAGTCAATGAGACATTTTTATTCCTTGCCTCTTCTCTCCATGTGAATTTGTGCACATTTTTATGTCGAAACATGTTGTTAGTAAAATCCAGTCCATGTCCTGAGCAGAAATCCAACAGGTATTTGCCATTATTATTAGCTTAGCTCTTTTCTCCAAATTTTCCCAAAACATTTTTGTATGTCTGACAACCACTTCCTACTCTGCTATTTAGATCCCCAAGAAGGACCAACTTTTCCTTTTTCATTGTGTCAGTAGCTTTCTCTAGATCCTCCAAAAATTCCTCCTCTTCTACCTTAGTAGAGCCTTCTGTGGGGACCATAGGCACTAATAAGTCATTGTCCAATTCTCCATTCTGATATTTGCCCACATCACTCTACTTGAGACTGCCTGCCATTGAAGAAGATTAACCTCGTATTTAGTGTTGAATACTATGGCTACTCCTTTTTTTCCTTGATTGTCATTGCCTGAATATAACATTTTGTATTTATTGCTCAGAAAGATCTCGCCAGTTTTTGTCTTTTTTGTTTCACTCACTCCTATTATGTCGATCTGTTACGTATTTAATTCCTCAGCTAGCTCCATTTCTTTGCCATTCGGACTTCTTATGTTGATAGTACCGATCTTTAACTCTGGTGATGTTGAGTTGGGGTGTGCTTTCAGATTTGTTCCAGAATTGGACCAAGAGGCTATTTGTGCTTATGGACCTACAGAAGGTTCTACTAAGGAAGTGGAGGAATTTATCAAATCATTGAAGAAGACAGCAAACCTTCAGAAAAGGGGAAAAAGGAAATTATTGGTCCTTATAGTAATGTAAACAGCAGAGTAGGAAATGAATACTAGACATTACAGAAATGTGTTGAGAAAACTGAGTGAAAAGAGCAAAACTAATAAAAATAGTAAATACTCATTCGATTTCTGTTCAGGATATGAACTAGTCATCACTAACACCATGCTCCAACATAAATAAAAAAATATGAAAAATAATAAAAGTCTCATTGACTATGTTATCAATGATAATAATATCCTCCTGAATCATAATTGATATTATTCAGGCCACAAGAGTATAGAATTTGAAGAAATTGGAAGTAGAAAATTATCACCTTTAGTTAGTTTTGAGCAGAATAAAATTGAATATCATATTGAAAGAAAAATTATCCAAGAAAGCTTTAAAAGGAATCAGATTTCAGCAGCTTTCAGAGGCAAACTGTCTACTTAATTGTATAAATATTATCATGGAAATATGACGGAGTTTGAAAGCAATTACCAAACCTGGTTTGATTTCATTAGCAGACTCTGAAGAAAATATTGATTAATTCAACCAGAGAGGCATGTAATGAAGTTGTCTGCATAGAAAAATCAGAACTTTGTGGTTTACTTAAGAAGTTAAACAGGTGGCAGTCATGGAAAAAGAAGACTGTATATTGAAAGTTCCTACAAGTGAATATGCAAGTGCTCTGGGAGAATGCATTGAAGAGTGGCAAATCAGTTTGTTACTCTTCAATGCATGCATAGCAAGAAATCAAATCAGTTTGCTAAAGTAGCTAAACAAAACTCTTGGGAAGACTTTGGTATAAGAATACAGAAGATAAATATCAGGAAGGTAGAACGAATGATTTGAAAGAAGAAAAATATGGCAACAGCAAGGACTTGAAAAAAATCACTATCTATCTATATGTTCACTGGGCTGGGCATATACAGATGCCGTATGGTCACTCCGATGCTCGGTAATGTGCCACACCAGGCCCGCCATGTAGTCCCATTGTTTGCTTTACTCGAGGCCACAACTCTGAAGATCAGTCACTCCACACACACACCATCCATCCATCTCGCTGATGGTCTGCCCCTTCCTCTTTTCCAAGAACTTTACCTTTTATTACTGTTCTGAGAAGTCCCCCTTCCATCCTTTCAATGTATCCAAAATAATTTAACTTTCTTCTGTCAATATCCTTAAGGAGCCTTAAAGTTCTACTGATCTTTTCTAACACCCATTCATTTGTGCACCTTTCAGTATATGATATTCTCAAAACTGGTGAGATCTTTCTGAGCAATAAATACAAAATGTTATACTCAGGAAATGACAATCAAGTAAAAGAAGGAGTAGCCATAGTATTCAACGCAAAATATGAGGGCTAATCTTCTTGAATGGCAGGCAGTCTCAAGTAGAATGATGTGGGCAAATATCAGAATGGGGAATTGGACAATGAGACTTATTTGTGCCTATGGTCCAACAGAAGGTTCTACTAAGGTGGAAGAGGAGGAATTTTTTGATGCTTTAGAAAAAGCAACTGACACAGTGAAATAGGAAAAGTTGGCCTCGTTGGGGGATCTAAATAGCAGAGTAGGAAATGATTGTGAGACATACAAAAATATTTTGTGAAAATTTGAAGAAAAGAGCAAATCCAATAATAATGACAAATACCTGTTGGATTTCTGCTCAGGACATGGACTGGTTTTTACTAACACCATATTCCAACATAGAAATGTGCACAAATTCACATGGAGAGAAGAGGCAAGGAATAAGAAAAGTCTCATTGACTATGTTATTGTTGATAGTGATGTTTTCTCCCTGGGGCAGGATACCAGAGTGCACCAAGGATTTGAAATTGGAAGTGATCACTATTTAGTCTTGAGCAGGATAAAATTGAATTTCATATTGACAAGAATAACATGTAAGAAAGTTTTAAAGCGAATAGAAGTTGAGCAGCTCTCAGATGTGAACTGTAGACTAAAAAACACAAAGATTATTGAAGAAAAAATGAAAGAGTTTGAGAACAGGAACCAAACCTTGGAGATTCAGTGGCAAGCCTTGAAGAAAACTCTGATTGATTCAGCCAGAGAGGCATGTGGTGAGGTTGACTGCAAGAATAGTAAAATTAGAACTCCATGGTGGACACAGGAAGTTAAAGAGGCAGTGAAGAAAGCATATCAAAAGTTCCTGGCAAATAAGCCAGCTTTTGCTCTTAGAGAATACAGAGACAAATGTAAGAAAGCGAAACATTGTGTAAAACTAGCTAAACAGAAGTCATGGGAGGACTTTGGCAAGAACATAGAAAATAAATATCAAGAAGGTGGCAAAATATTCTGGAGGTTGTTCAAGAAGCTTAGTAATGGAGGAAAGAGTGCTGTAAAAGGAGTTAGAGATGATAAAGGTGACATGAAAACAGGAGAAAAGATATCCTTGAAGTATGGAGTAATTACTTCGAAAAATTACTAAATGAAACAAGCAGTGATAGCACAGTGGTAAAAAACACTCAACAGGCATACAATCAGGAATACATATCCATACTTGAAGTAGAAAAAGCCATCAAAGTCTTGAAATGTGGAAAGGCAGCAGGAGTAGATGATATTTGACCAGAAATGCTGAAATATGTTGGTATAAAAGTCTTACAGTTGGCTGCACTGCATAGTTCAGAAAGCCTGGACAGAGGAAAGAATTTCTGATGATTGGAGTAGAGCTCTGATAGTACCCATATATAAAAAGGGAAATAAAACTGAATGTGAGAATTGCAGAGGTATTTCCCTACTGAGTGTTCCTGGTAAGATCTATGCAAGTATACTTGAGAAATGGTTGAGAAGAATTGTGGAAGAAAAACTTGGTGAAGAACAAGCTGGATTCAGGCCAAATAGAGGCTGTCAGGATGAGATCTTCACTTTACGACAAATAGTTGAGAAAGGATGGGAATATAACAAAGATTTAAGTTTTGTCAATCTGGAAAAGGCATATGACAAGGTGCCAAGAGAGAAGCTATTCAATACGCTATAGTTATATGGTGTCAATGGGGTACCATATCAAGCAATACTTAGTATTTATTTGAGTTACAAGTCAGCAGTTAGAATTGAAGGAAGTACAGGAAGATGGTTTAATGTTAAATCTGGTGTGAGACAAGGATGTACATTATCTATATGGATCACATTATGAAGGAAAGTGGTATTAAACATTGATATCAGAATTGGAGATGTTAATGTCAGCTCTTTGGTTTATGTGGACGATGTTATACTTCTAAATAAATCTGCTACAAGTTTGCAAGATTTCCTGACTAAATTGAATAACTGTTGTAATAGATATGGTATGAAGGTCAGCATTAAAATGACAAAGACAATGAAAATAGGTAGAATTGTTGAAAATTTCAACTGCATTGTGAATGGGGAACCTGTGGAACAAGTAAAACATTTCATCTACTTAGGCACGATTTTTAGTGAAGATGGTAAATTAAATATGGAAATAGACAACAGAATCAATGAAGCTGGTATGGTATGGTATGGTAGGCAGTCAATTGAATGAATTCATATGGAATAAGAGAGAAATTAGTCGGAACACTAAATTAGCTGTATACAAGACACTGTTCAAACCAGTTTTAAGTTATGGATCTGAGAGTTGGTTCAGAGACTGCAGATATGAGAGTTCTGAGAAAGATTAGAGGTGTGAACAGATGGCATCAATGGGAATATCATATTAAAAACGAGGATATTAGGAAAGAACTTGACATTGTCAGCATCCAGGAATGCATTAGCAAAGCTAATCTCAGGTGGTATGGGCACTTAAACAGAATGGGCAAGGAAAGATTAGCATAAGAAGTGTTCTCTGCCAGGTTGGCAGGAAAACGACCCAGAGGAAGACCAAGATATAGGTGGATTGATACGGTACAAAGTGCCTTAGACGATAGAAATATAAGATCTGATAATGTTGGAGTCTTGACAAGTAACAGACTGATTTGGAGGAAAATTTTAGATAGGAATTTAGTAATGATGTAAATTTTTCATGTACTACTATCATATCATGTACACCCCTTGAGGGTACATATCAGGAATTTGATGATGATGATATTCTCAACAGTCTTCTATAACATCTCAAAAGCAGATATCCATTACTTATCTGTCTTCTTTAGGTTTCAAGTCTCACATCCATAAGTTGCTGTTGGAAAAACAACTGCATCCAAAATCCTCAACTTTTTCCCATGGAGAAAGATCCATCCTTCCACATTTTAGACAAGTCTCTGACTGTTGTTTTAGCCATTCCAATCTTCCTGACATTTTCTGAACAGCAATTCTTCACATTAATAATTTATCCCAGGTACTCAAACTTGCTGATTTCCTCAATTCTTTCTCCATTCAGGTACACTTGTTTCTGAAGAGCTTCCCTGTTTGTATTTCCTTTGAGAACCATAATCTTTGTCTTGCTAGGATTGAGTTGAAGTCCTCTGTTATTAGTGATCTCGTTAACTTTGTCAAGAATTAGTCCTAGTTCTTCCATGTCATTACAAAGGAGTACTGTATCATCAGCCTACCTCAGATTACTGGTCAATCTACCTCCTATCCTAATTCCTGTCTTGAGGCTCATCCAATGCTTCACGCATGATGTCCTCTGCATATATACTACACAAGTGAGGAGAAAGTAAACATCCTTGCCTAACTCCTTTTCCTACTTGAAGCCAGTCAGTCAATCGAACACCTATTCTTACCGTGTCTTCTTACTCCGTGTACAAGTTGACTATCAACCTGATAGCATGTTGAGGAAAACTCATTATTTTCATTTCTTCCCACAGTTTCACATAATGAACACAATCAAAAGCTTTAAAGTAGTAAGAAACAATTACCAGAAGGAGTCAGAATTCTTTATATTTTTCAATGATCTGTCTAAGCAAAGGGTCTGATCTCTGGTGACCTTACCTTTCTTAAATCCTGCTTGTTCCTCGGGAATCTCTGCCTCAACTTTGGCCTCAATCCTATTTAGTATGATTTTCAATAAAATATCAAGGAATTAATTATAGTAATAAAAGAAAAGAGTGAGAAAGTTAAGATAGTGAGTCTTTTCCCACAGTATGACAGAGTTGAGCTAAAAAGGAGAGCCATAATAGCAAATAAGTTGATGTGTAGGTTATGCAGGAGGAATAATGTGGAGTTTGTGGATGTGTTGAGTGAGTTTGATGAGTGAAAGGACTTATACAATAAAGATTGTTTGCATCTGAATGGATTTAGTGTTCAGACTCTGGAAAAAGTGTTAAATGAAGTGAAAGTGGATGTGCAAAATTAGGGAAACTAATGCTTTTAGGGGAGGGGGGGGGGATGCTATTGAGTGGATATGGTGATATCATTGAGGCAGTTGAGTGTAAGATTGTGCGTAAAATGCCAAAGTTAGTTCCACTGGTAACAAACAAGAATGGGATAGTTACTATAAAGCATCAGGATAGCGGGAGAGGGCCTTAAGGTAGGGTTCGTATACGTCCTGTATTTTACGGGATTGTCCCTTATTACGAGTTTGTATCCTGGCGTTCCGATAAAACTTTTCGGGATGCAGAATTGTCCCATAATTTGTGGATTTGTGTTTAACATTCCCATTCTTAAACATAAAACATGTGATTGCAAAGAAATCGATATTATTTATTGATCATAAAAATTGTCTTATCAATCGACAATACTGACATGTTGCGAGAATAGTGCAGCTAGCGGACGTTGTAATAACTAAGCACGGCTTATTTGATATGACACAGATTATGTTATGAAACATAATTAGTTTTATTATTTTATATGCCTTTAAAATGCTGAAGAGAAAGTGTTTTCAGAGAAAAGCTAAGGACTGAATACCCTTTTATTATACCATGTAATTGTGATATCAAAGTCGACGAGAAGGTGAAATGTACACAATGTAATGTAATATTCAGCATACAACACGGCGGTCAGTCAGACATCACGCAGCACATCGCTATGAAGAGACACAAATTAGCAGAAAATGCAAGTGTAAATAGTCAAGTGTCAGATTATTTTTCTAAAAAAAACAATGGGTGAAATGGAAAGAAATCTTGCAGCTGATGAAGCTATATTTGCTATATCTGCATGCACAACCGGAGTTTCAGTTCGATGGACTGCATGTCGAAAATAATCATGACAAAAAGTTCACTTACGGTCAAAAGAAGACTCAAGCTATAATTGTGAGTGTATTAGCACCTTATGCAATGGCTGTTTTCAGAAACAAACTTGAGAAAGCTAATTATGTGTCAATAATGATAGACAGTTCTAACCATGGTACTTTGAAAATAGTTCCAGTTCTAGTTCGATACTTCATACCAGAAGAGGCCATCAAAACTATGGTTCTAGAGTTTTTAGATTTACCATGTGAAACTGCAGACCAAATATGTATGGCAACTAGTGACAAAGTGGAATATTGAAAAGAAAGTTGTTGCCTTGTCAGCAGATAATACTAATACAAATTTTGGTGGAAGTTCCAGAAGAGGAAAGAACAATGTTTTTCATAAATTGAAATCAAAATTGAATCGTACATTGATAGGAGTTGTTCATTATTTATGATATGGTTGTTCATCCCATATCATAAATAATGCTATACAATGTGCAGCTGATACATTGCCCATGGACATTCAAGGCTGTCATTGAAAAATTATATCAGCATTTTTATATCTATACTGTTAGAGTGCATACACTCAAAGGTTTTTGTGACTTTTTAAATACTGAGTACAAGACAGTGTTAGGTCACTGAAAAACGTGATTGTGGTCTCCATATCTCATTCACTTTTTGAGAGGTATGAAATTCTCAAATCATATGTTCTTTCACTTGATAAACCACCATTGCTTCTAAAAAATTTCTTTAGTAATCCAGTTTCAGAGCTAATAGCCACATTTCTAGAATGCTGATCTGAAATGTTTCATGCAACAATTTGTGCAATTGAAGGTGAGAAAGTCACTCTTGCTGAAGCAAAATCCATTATTAAAAGCCTCTTAGAGAAACTTCAGTAGAGACGAGATAATGATTTTGTAACAAGGAAAGAGTCCTTACTGAAGGCATTAATTGAAGATGGACTCATCACTGAGAAGAATTATGGTAATTATAAAAATGAATTTTATAACACCTGTATAGAATACATCCAAGAATGGTTTTCTGACACTTTTACTTTTGAAAGTTTGTCTTGGATTTTATTGAAGAATCCAGAAGCCAGTCTCAGTTGGAAAAGTGTGCAGAAAAGCATAACAACTATTGAAGAGGTCTGCCCAAACACAAAAATCAATGAAACTGAACTGTTTGATGAGGTGATGATCTTGAAAAAGGCAATTACAGAGAAGAAAGAAGAAATTAAAGCAAAATCTACAGGAGAAATTTAGTATGAATTATTCAACAGTGTTGGAGTAAATGAATTAATAAATTTGAAGAAGATTGTTGAGTTCTGCTACATTCTTGGCACAAATGCTGGTATTGAAAGACTGTTTTCCCGGATGAACTCCTTATGGACAAACGAAAAGAATAGGTTATCTGTAGAAACTGTGAAAGCTATGCTCATTGTTAAAGTGTTTTTCAATAAGGACTGTGTGGAATTTCATAACTTGGTAAAACATAATCATTCTTTACTTGAGAAAATACAATCATCTGAGAAGTATATCACAGGTAAAGATCAATGATTTAGTATTGTTTACAGTTCAATTTTAAGATTGCTATAATTAATTAAATTATTTTCCCTTTGCTGATGTTTGTGAGTAAGAAAAGCAAAAAAAGTTTGTTGGTTTATTCAAACCGAAAGTGTCCCGTATTTTTTTTCAAAAATATATGAACCCTACCCTAAGGGGCTTTTGCACTTTATGTGCACTAATGCCAGGAGCATTCAGAATAAGAGGGGAGGAGTTTTGGCATAGGTTAGTTCATCCTGACCAAAGGTTATTGGCATTAGTGAGACATGGCTGATAAAAGATGATATAGTTAGTAGGATAGAATGTGAAGGGTATATTGTGTTCAGGGAGGATATAGAGAAAAAATGGAGGGAAGTGTGTTATTGATGAAATTATGATGAAACTGCAACCAAAGAGAGTAGAAATTCAACTGCATGCCAGTGCAAATAGTACATTTGAGGCTATCTGGTGTGAGATAGAGACCACAAAACAAAATATACAGTTGGATGCTTCTATAGATCATCGGGGGAAGGAAAGGATGATGGGTATAGTATGCATCGGCAAATAAGCTCAATGAGTAGAGGAGGGCAGGCAATTATTATGGAGGATTTCAACTATGGAAACATTGATTGGAAGGAATAGAGGACACGTGGGAGGAAGGAATTTATGGAATTTATGCAGTTACTGAGTAATAATTACCTGAGGCATCATGTGATGGAATATACTAGATCTAGTAATTGAATCAGAGAATTTGTTTGTAACCAATATGGCCATGTTCCAATAATCATATGGTCTTGAACTGGGAGGTGACTAAATGTGTGGAATTTTCAGTTAAGAGGGGGGGGGGGGTATATGTGGAATTACAGGGCTGGTATTGACATGTTTGGATCAGTGCCATGGCATGTAAAACTGCAAGGGCTGGATGTTGATACTGCACGAGAAGTGCTAAAGGAGTGTTTGAGGGAAGTAATAGCAGACTTTCATACCTAGAGTAAGGAGCATAAATCAAATGGATGTTAAATGGATGAATATCATCATTCAACTGGAGCTACAAACAAAATATTTCTGGAGGGAATTCAAGGAGAAAGGTGACCAGCAGGCACATGAGCAGTACAAAGCACAGGTCAGAAGGGTAACCAGCACAGTAAGAAAGGCAAAAGCGGAGTATGAAAGGAAATTAGCAATGCAGGCCAAAGATAATCCCAAACAGTTATTTCGATATGTTGCAAGTAAAAGAAAGAATGCTTAGGGCAGAATGATTTTAATGAATGCTGATGGTAAGGAGGTAACTGAATCAGGAGAAATAGTAGAATTACTGAGTGAACACTTTGCAAGAGTATGTCATCCAGGTAGAGATATTGCAGCAATGAGAGAGGCAAAGGCTTATATAGGAACTGAGGTAAATGAAATGGAGTGCATTACATATTACCAAACCTTGATGTGAATACAGCTATGGGATTAGATGATATACCAGCTCGAGTTTTATGTGAAGATGCTAGGGATTGTCAGTGTCTTTAACCACATTTTTTAATCTAAATCTTAGCTGTGGGGGGTTAGTTCCAAGGGGGTGGAAAGATGGGAATATAGTTCCATTGCATAAAGGAGCCTCCAAGACTGATGTAACAAATTACTGACCGATCAGCATATCAGGAGTCGTCATCAATGGAATTGGCAGTTACTGGAGAAGTTGGTCAAGAGGGATGGTCAACAGGAATAGATACACGAAAATGGGATACTGTATGTAGTGGGGGTAGCTTGGTTTTGTGAAAGGTAGGTCATGCCTCCGTAATTTGTTCAAGTTTTATAATACAGTAACAGTTGAGATGGATAAAGGTAATGGGTTTACAACAATACTGCTGGACTTTGCACAAAAGCCGGAATTTTAATCAATAAACTGCAGCACATGGGGATGGAATATAAAGTTGGCAAAGTGGGTAAGAGGGCGGTTGATAGAGCCGTGCGACTATTAATACAGGGCTCTGTTTTTGGGCCACTGCTATTTAATATGTACATTAATGATATAGGAAAGGATATGAGAGAAACTGTTCAGTTGTTTGCTGATGATGTGGGAAGAGTAATAATTAATACAGGTGATGTTAAAATTTTGCAGGATGATTTGGATAGACTGGCAGTCTGGGAAAAGAAAGGAAATGGATGTCAGTTTAATTTGGCAAAGTGTAAGGTTATGCATTTTGGGGTAAAATGCCACATTGATGTAATTGTACTCCAGGAAATTGAGAAAGTCAGAGATTTTGGAGTATTAGTGGATAGGTAATTAAAGTTTCAAGGACACATAGCAAAAGTGGCTAAAGCAGCTCATTGGATTACTTGATTACTGAAGAATACTTTGACAAGCAGAGACAAATAAGTAATTATATCTCTTTATTGATAAGTCCCCATCTTAACTACTGCACACAGATCTGGTCACCTGGGTTTCTTGGTGATGAGGGAGCAGTGGCGAGGATCCAAAGGTGAGTGACCAAGATGGTAGCAGGTCTATGGAATGAACCTTGGTACAGAGCAGTGTTGATGCAAAATTAAGTGTGAGACAAAGGTGCATATTATGTCCACTGTTATTCATCACCTATGGCATGAATAATGGCATGAAAATCAGCAACAGAAATACCAAAACTGTGAAAACGGGCAAGCACATAGACAACTTCAGCTGCATTCTGAATGCAGAGCCTATAGAACAAATAAAGCATTTTGACTATTTAGGCACATTTATTAATGAAGATGACAAATTAAATATGGAAATAGACAGCAGAATTAACAAAGCTGGTATGATATGGAGTCAACTGAATAAACTTATGCAGAATAAGAGAGAAATTTGTCAGAACATTAATCTATCAGTATACATTATAGTGTTCAAACCAGTTTTAACTTATGGATCTGAGAGCTGGGTTAGAAGTATATATAAAACAGTTGATCACAAACTAGAGCCAACAGATATGAGAGTTCTGAGAAAAATGAGGGTTAATGGCAGAATCATATTAAAAATGAAGATATTAGGAAAGCTCTTGACATTGTTAGCATTCAGAAATGTGTGCACATAACTAATCTCAACTATGTGCACACATCTTACTTAAGTAAACTTAAGTAAGCACATAGTTTATTTAAACAGAATGGAGAGGAAAGGTTAGCAGAGCAGGTGTTTGATTCCAAGATGGCAGGAAAAAGACCCATACTCAAGATGTAGGTGGATTAGAAGACCCAATTTGGATAAACATTGTTGATAGGAAGTTAGTAATAATGTAAACTTTTCGTATAGCTCTATCATTGTATCGTGTACACTCCCTTCAGAGTAGTACATGTCAGGAATTTGAGGACAATGTAATTATATAGAGCCTCGATAGTCATTAAAGATCTGGGTTCAAATAAACCTTTAATCTATCAACAAATCATTTACAGCTTTCAACACATACAAACCACATGTATAATGTGTATATAGCAGTACTCAATGTTTGAAATGTCCCTCTTTTGCCTTCATGCATGCCCAAAGTCTGTGAGGCCATATATTGATTGTGGCATGCACATCATCCAGTTGAAACACTGCCACTGCTCACTACAAATCCACCTTCAGGCTGGCGATGATAGGATGTCATTTCTTGCAGGCTACTCTCTCAAGCTCCAACCACAATTTGAAATCCAGTGGATTTAGATCAGGACTTCCAGATAGCCATTCAGATGGTGATATGTGGTCAGGGACATTTGTCTCCAACCACTGTTGTGTGGTCCTCACTGTGCAGCAGCTGAGTCCTGTGGTTCACTTCCTACCTTGAAACAAAGTGTTGTTCAGGGCCATACCACAGGTTCCAGCATGGTATCTTTATCCATGTTGGCAGAGATTTTGACCCCTTTCTTGCAGAAATGCAATTCGGATATCCCCTGATACATCGTCCCTCACCAAACCATCAATGATCCAGTGATGACCTCTCCGAATCCTGGGTTCTAAGGCAGGTGCTGGAGCATATACAAGATTGTTTTGGCAGTTAAACGACTCTTCAAGGTTGAAATTCTTCTCATCTGCAAAGATGATATCTCTGTGTCTGTTGTTTGCGTACTACTGGCATCACGTGACATCATTCTCTGTGAAACATTAATTTCTTGCAACATCATTTTCTGTGTTCTCACAGAATTACAGGGGAGGCGTGTCTTCACAGCCTTCATGAGCAGTTATGTCCTAATGCAGCATAGTCGACCTGTTCTTTGGCAGTCAGATACGTCTTCTGTATCATTATAACAGTTAATAGTCTGATACACAAACATTCTATTGATCCTGAGTGTTTTTAGTGTGTTGAAAATAACTGCATTCCAACCCTGTGAAGTGCTATTACAGCTACACGGTTCTCATAATCTCCCCATATGGGTTAACATGTGGAAATTCTCTATTGATAAACATGCAAATGTTGGCTGTGCACAGCACTACTAATGGAACTGGGCTCATGCAATTCTATTGGCAGTGTTGGAGGGGGGTATGCAGAAGTTGTAACAGTATTTATGGCAAGCTGTGTGTGTGTGTATATATACTTGCACGTACAGGGTGGCCAATAAGCCACAAAGAGGTTTAAACATTTATTATTTTTTTTTTTTGTTATAATGAAATACAGAACCCGGAGATTTTTTTTTTATTAGTTATGAAAAACTACATCACATAAATGCCTTACATTTTCCGTTTCACAAAGACTGGTGTGTTCTATGACAGCTGTTAATGTTTCTGGCTGCAGTGGCCTAATTTCTGCATGAATATTCTTCAGCTGTTGGACTGTCTGGGGCTTGTTCACATGCACCTTTTCCTTCAGGTAACCATATAGAAAGAAGTCTGGAGCCATCATATCTGGAGAACGTGATAGCTAATTAATTGCAGATCTTTGCAAAATTATTTGCTCTTTGCATTAAAATATTTGAATGCTGATGTTCAAATTAAAATTGAAGATGCAATTCTATTGGCAGTGTGCATACTGCCAATAGAATTCACAACCCAACAATGAACACTATTTTGGTTCATTATTGGGTTGTCAATTTTTCTTTCATAATTTTTTCAAAATGTTCCTTAGAATGCTTGAAAAAAATAAAATGTAAAAAATTAATAATCAAAAAAAGTTATTCACATTTTAAACCCCTTTGTGACTTATGGGTCACCTTGTATGTACGTGTGTGTGTGTGGGGGGGGGGGGGTTTGCTTTCTCCACAATGGAGAGAGAGCTGACTCTAGAGGTAGTGCAACACTAGGAAAACTTGTGGTAAAGGCTTGTAAGCTACACGTATTTTGCTGCTTTCCAAAAATCTTTAATATCTCTGCTGCTGATTGGGACCATATTGGATGTTAAACTAATAAGAACAGATACTTCACTTTTTGGCCCTTTTGGCTAAGTACAATATCTGTTCTTATCAGTTTAATATCTGGTATAGGCCACATGTTACTGATTTTTGAAAGGCAGCAAAAAGTGTTTGGGGCGTGCTCCACCATTGCTGTGTATTGCCTGTATTATACAACCTCATTCCCATCAGAATATGTGTGTGTATTTTTACATCTCAACTATGTTAGGTTGAGATGTAAAATGTATTTTTTTATTGTGGGCATCAGAAAATTTTGAAAAACACTACTTTAATTTAAATGACAAACTTTCTCTAGAAGTATGTACATTTGCCTTTTGTTAGTGTATTAATTAGGTTTTTATCCAAGAAAAGACTTCAGATTGCCCAACTTTACATCTACAAGCAGAAGACAAAATCTCATTCAGTATTACAAGACAACCATGTCAGAGAGTTAAATTGATCATAAATCAACTCTCGGCAGGTGCATAATAAGATATTAAAGTATAGAGCTGAGAGGCTTTTATTTTCATAAGTAAGATATCACAGTAGAGGATATTATGAGTACATCTATATTTTATAGGTAAATGTAGAAAGAATCTCTTTGTACATTTATGAGTTTTGAAAATTTACTAAAGAGCTTATGAGAAGATTATGTTCTCATAAACTCTGGTAAATTTTTGAAAAATTTAAGCTTCTTTCTAGATTTTGCTATAAAATATGAATGGATCTGCAACATCCTCCATTATTGTATCTCATTTATGCCAAATTGAAACCTCTCGGCTCTATACTTTAATATTTAACATTATATTATATTTAGCAAAAGTAAAAATTTTATTTAAATTAAGGGGTTATTAAATCTCATATTGTTTTAAAACCGAATAAGAAACTCAAAGATTGGAATCAGAGAGTTTCATGCCGAATATAGTAAACTATGAAAGTATCGGCGATTACTAGCGTGAGCTAATGCAAGTAGTCCTAGTACATAGTACAATTTCGGGCAACTCGCAGCAACGGTGGTAAAGTTCTGATCGCTATTCTTAGTATTTTCCATAATGTAAAAAACACATTTCCTAGGAAATGTATGCTGTTATTACATTATGGTGGGAGGTCACTATCTGGTATCTTTGAGTTTCTTATTCGGTTTTAAAACATGGGATTTAATATTCCCTTAATTTAATAATGTTTATATCGCCGAAATAAAGCCTATTGGCTCTTTATATTTAAGTAAAAATTTTATTTTTTATTTTTATCAGAGAAGAACCTAAAATTCTTTATTTCGGTAATGTAAAATAAACAGAAATAGGGGATATGAAAGACCCATGCTTATTTTATAGCCAAATATGTATTAAAAAAACTCACAAAGTTTCAAATAAAGACCAGCGAGTTTATGAGAATACAGTTCTCGGTATCAGAGTTGCATTAGTTTGCACTACTTAATAAATTATCCAAGTTTATATATATATATATATATATATATATATATATATATATATATATATATATATATGTGAGAGACGTTCAGAAAGTAAGTTCCATTTTTAAATATTTTCACTGCAGCGCTGCGATCGCAATTGTGCACATCCGTGCTGAGTTTGTTGATTCCTTAGCAAGGCGTCATTTTCAGACATTCTCAGAGTGCATACGCTTCTTGGTGTGTGTTTATAATGTCTAAGAATTGAATCACTCACCATGGGTCAAGGCTCCACAATCAATGCGAATATGTACTGCCAAACCCTTAAGAAACTGCGTCATGCGATCCAGAATAAACGATGTGGCATGCCTTACCCAGGGGCGTTATTTTGATTCATGATAACACCTGCCCACACACTACCGATGTAATACAACAACTTCTCGCCACCTTCAGCTGGAAACAATTCCATCATCCCCCATATAGTCCTGACCTCGCTCCAAGCACCTTTCACCTGTTCAAACATCTGAAATCTTTCCTTGGTGGCTGGCAGTTTCAAGATGATGAGGAGGTCAAAGAAGCAGTCAATACGTGGTTTGTATCACAGGCGACAACCTTCTTCAACAAAGGTATACAACTCTTGGTGCCCTGTTATGATAAGTGCTTGAACAATGGTGGAAATTATGTAGAAAAGTCGTCAAAAATGTCTACTTTAATTTTCGATAAAGTTTTTTTGTAAGTATATTTTTGTTTCTCTGACAGTCCATCAGAACTTACTCTCTGGACGTCCCTCGTATATATTTTCGGCTATGAAATATGGAATGATTTGTTTATTTTATTACACCAAAATGAAGACTTTTAGGCTCTTCTTTGATAATTACTCTTGTGCACCAACTGCTGTTGACTTATAAAAAAATATAACTCTTACATTGGATTGCCTTTGTATTGAATGAGTTTTCTTGCTATTTTAAGATTGTTTCTCCTATAATAACCAACAGTTCAAAACAGCTGTCAGGCCAGCGAAACCTTAATCAAATGCACTAATAAAAAGTGAATATATGGCTCCTGGACTGTTCTCAAGTCTTAAGTAAACTTGCATCAGCATTGCGAGCTAAGGCAACTTCAGTGCTGAGGATTGCATTCTCATAAGCTCTCTAGTCAGCTTTCAAAACTTTCGAAGTTTCTATATATTGGGTTATGAAATAAGGATTGTTCTTTTTATTTTCATATTTTCATGTGGTTACATGGTTTGGTAAAGTACCATTATACATATTTTTTAATCTTTCTTCATTCTTCAATTTGGCTGAAGCATGCAGAATTAAGTTTTAAACATTCTGAATTAAATTTTATAAACAAATATTTTGAACAAAAGAGTATACACTCATTAAAAATTTTAATCAATTTTTAAAGAGTGTTTTTTCCTTCAAAGAACATTCATTTATAAAATTCAATTCAGTTTATTTTGCCCGAATATTTGGTGCTTTTGCGAAATTTCAAACTGAATATTTGGTATTTGGTGCTTTGGCACATCCCTAGTTATTAGGAAAGAACTTGACATTGTTAGCATTCAGGAATATATTAACCAAGCTAATCTCAGATGATGGTGACTTAAATAGAATTGGAGAGGAAAGTTAGCAAAACGAATGTATTTTGCCAGAATAATGGCAAGAAATAGACCCACAGGAATATCAAGATCTAGGTGGACTTCTGCAGTAAGAAGTCCCTCAGAAGATGACAATATTGGATGCTGACAGATAACAGATTAATTTCGAGGAAAGTTGTTGATAGGAATTAGTAATGATATAGCATTAGTACTATCATAATATCCTACACACCCTTTCAGAGTACATATCAGGATTTGATAATTTCATCATAATCATCATCAAATTAACATCTCAATTTTGATATTAGGTTCAATGGCCCTTACCTTCATAATATGATCCATATAGATGATAACAATTGAGATAATGTGCACATCAAACTATCTTCCTCTACCTCCTTCAGTTCTAACTGCTGACTTAGAGCTCAAATAGAGACTATGTTGCTTGATATAATATCAAACCTCTGTTTGGCCTGAATCCAGCTTGTTTTTCTCCAAGCTTCTCCACAATTTTTCAAGCATGCTTGCATAAATCTTACGAGCAACAGGGTACTTATTAGGAAATTAACTATAGAAAATCTTCTATAGTTATCACAGTTTTCCCTTTTTTTTATATATAGATGGGTACTGCAAGAGCTGCATTCCAGTTTGAAATTCAACCCGACAAGGCTTGAATCATGCATTGTAGGCTGCTGTAAAATTTATATATACCTCCACACTTTAGCTTTTCTGCTCTAGTTTCATCTACTCCAGCTGCCTTCCCATTTCTTTTTTTTTTTATGGCTTTTTATACCTCAAGTACCAATATGTATTCTTGATTGTGTTTCTCTTTAATGCTTCAGAAGATGATAAAGATTTCATGTCATTATCATCTATATGATGACACGAAAACTGAAGATAAAAGGTAGATATTAATTCTGGGAAAATTCCCATGTTACTCCTCTTAAAAAATAGTATTTTTATTGCTATTTCGGCCTGTTTTCGTTTAGGAGTGTCCCTTATTTTAAAAACTAAGGCTTTTTACTCAAGAATTCTTAGGGCTTTATAGGTGTATTTTAAAGATAAATATATGCAGACTAGTAGAGGAAGACATTTTGCACATACTTTGTTTGGATGTTAGGTTTTTAAAAGGGGGGGTAAGAAACATGGGGGGGGTTGAGGCAAGGTGGGAAATTAATTTGAAAATCCGGGTTTTTTTAAAAATAATATCCAGGGTGTCTCAAAAAATTGTATACAAAATTTAATGATCATAAAGTTGGTATTTATTATAATACAGTTAACTTTCACATTGTAAGGTATATTACATGAACGTACTTTTCATCCCTCAATGTCTGTATTCAAACTGATGACCGTCCTGGTTCAGGCACCACTGATAACGTGTAGCAATGAATTGCAAACACTGAGAATCATTTCGTCTTGCAGCTGGGCACATTCTCTTTTGATTGCTGCTTTCAAGTCATTGATTGTTGCCAGTTTTGAAGTGTAAACTTTATCCTTGATAAATCCCTATAGGAAGAAGTTCGTTGGCATGAGATCGTGAATGCGGGGGGGGTATTCTACAGAGCCTCTTCTTCCAATCCATCTGTTGGGTAGAGTCTCATCAAGATAGGCCCTCACATCTCTATAGTAGTGTGAGGGTGCCCTATCTTGTTGAAAATAAAAGTCCTCATCCTCAAAGTCCTCTTGAACACGTGGCATGATAGCTTCATGCAGCAAGTTTAAGTAATTGACATCAGTTACAGTACCATCGAAACAGAATGGTCCAATTAATCCGTGTGCTGATAAGCCGCACTACACCGTCACTCCTGGTAAATTTACATGATGTTCCTCCATAACATGCAGATTCTCAGGTGCCCATTAAGTGCAATTGTGCTGGTTAATTGCCTCATTTAATTTAAATGTGGCCTCATCACTCCACACAATTTGTCTTGGAAATTGTGCTTCCTCTTCACATTTTTCCAAGTTCCACTCACAAAACTGCATTCTCCTATCTTTGTTGAGAGTGTGTACTCTTCTTGGAATGTAACTTTTCCAATGACTGCGCTTCAACATGTGATGGACACTTGATTTTGATACTCATCTCACAAGACGATTGTCACAGATTTTCTTGAACTTTGACAATACATTTCAATCAAACTTTCTTCTGTTGCGGGCCTCGTAGTTGTTCGTGGTCTTCCTGAATATTGCTTATGGACATTTTGAACAGTTCTATCTTCTTCAAATTTATCTCTAATTTGAGTGATAGTAAGTCTCGTAAGTGGATCTCATTGAAATTCTCTTCTAAACTGTCTTTGCACTTCCACTATGTTTTCATACTTCCAGTAGCATTTTAGGATAAATTTTCTTTCCTCAAAGCTTAGTCTGGTTTTAGCCATTATTTCAAATCCATTAAACCTGCAAAATAACGAAAATTAAGTGAGTTATCAGCTGTCGAAGTGTATATACATTTTTTTTGAGACACCATGTATATACATATATATATATATATATATATATTATCATTATATTTAAGGGCACTTCTTTAGGGATGGGGAAGGGTTTTATGGGAAACCGAAGATAAAAGATATTCTAGATGTCTGGAGTAATTATTTGTTTCATTTCTTTCCAAATAATTACTCCAGACATCTAGAATATCTTTTATCTTCAGTTTTTGTGTCATCTTTATTATCTTTGCTCCTCTTTGTAGGGTTTTTTCCCTGTGTCTAAGCTTTTACAATTACAATTAGAATATTGCCACCTTCCTGATATTTATTTTCTGTGTTCTTACCAAAATCTTCCTATAAGTTTTGTTTTAGCTAGCTTTACACATTGCTTTGCTTTCTTACATTTTCTTCTGTATTCTCTCAGAGCACATGCTCACTTTCCATTTCCATAGGAACTTTCAATATGTTTTCTTATTTTCCTTGACTGCCCCTTTAACTTCCTGAGTCCACCATGGAGTTCTGATTTTTATATCCTTGCAGAATATCCTTTACACATGCTGGCTGAATTCAGCAATGATTTCTTCAGGGTCTGCCACGGAATACCCAAGGTTTGGTTCTCATTTTCAAATAATTTTGTTTTGCCAAACCTTGTCATTAAAATGGTCCTGTTTAATCCAAAATTGATGAAATTACTTCAAATTTTAATAGAGATCTTAAATCCCAAAATTTATTACATTCTATCCAGCCAGAGAGGAATTATTATCATCATTTAGATTATTTTGTCAATAAGAACAGTTTTCATGTAGTGAGGAAAACTAGCAAGAATCATTCAGCATTCAATCTTGAATCTATGAATGAAAATTTGCAATATAACTCCATATGCATGTGACCAAATATACATAGCATTGGCAGCCTTTTGTAGTGATTTGTATATAACATTGTACATATAGCTAAAGTGATGATATTTGCATCATTTTTGAGAGAACTGTTGATGTGTGTGATGTTTTTGATATTTATGAAGCTTTATATTTGGCAATATACGTAGGCTGTTCAATAAGTTATAAGACTATATTTATACAGAAAACAGATTACCTTTAATCGTCATCATTTACATGATCTTTTTCAAAGTAACTACCATGAGACGCGATGCATTTGTCCCAACGTTGCGTCCACTTCTTAAACACATGTGAAAGTCCATTTTTTGAGAGTTCTTTCAAAACTGCCTCCGCAGCTTTTACACATGCTTTGTTGCTTTCGAAATGGCAGCCTCTTAGTGGTTTCTTGAGCTGAGGAAACAGCCAGAAATCGCATGGTGTGAGATCAGCACTGTATGGAGGGTGTGGTATATCTATGTCATTCTTCTGCAAAACGTCCACTACACAACCAGTAATATGTGGCCTTGCATTATCGTGGTGCAATAAGAATCCATTTTTCAGCAATGGACGCTTCCTTTTGACGTGCTATACCATTGTCCGTAAAACATCCGCATAGTATGAGCCGTTTACAGTATTCCCGGGTTCTACAGCATGTTGGTAAACAATGCCTTCATAGTCAAAAAAACATTATGGTCATAACTTTACCAGCCGATTTTACAGTTTTTGCTTTCTTGGGGATAGGCAAAGACGGATGCTTCCATTCACTGCTTTGTTGTTTCATTGTAGGGTCATAGTGATACAACCAAGCTTCATCTGCTGTAATGATGCGTTTTAAGAAGTTGTCGCCTTCTTGTTCCAGTCTTTCTTTCCATTCTGTGCACACATCCACTCGATGCTGCATTTGCTCTGGTGTCAAGAGTTTGGGAATCCATCGGGCACAAACACATTTCAGTCCCAAACGTTCAACCATGATTGAGTGAACACTTCCCACAGAAATATTCAGGACAACATGCAGCTGGCATACTGTAATTCTGCGATCCTCCTTGATGATAATCGCTGCTGTGTTGATCGTTGTCTCTGTGATGGACGTTTGAAGGTCTTCCCTCACATTCAAGATCTTCCACATTTTGCCTTCCTTCCTTAAAAGTTTTATGCCAGTGAAAAACACTTGCCCTCGACATTGCTTCATCGTGGAAAGCTTCGGGTATCATGTTAAAAGTGTCCGATGCCAATTTTTGCAAATGCACACAAAATTTAATCGCATAACGCTGTTCCAAGGATGCTTCCATTTCGACGACTGGTCGCGGCTCGTAGGCGCACCGAAACAAGCTTGCGTTTAGTCACGTGACACTCTGGCACATCAGCCCGTATATGCCATCTATCAACCTCTTTTGTTAATGCAGACAGCAACATTTCTTTATTCCAAAAAATTAATATTGTGATGAGTGGTTTCGCGACAGTAAAATTAGTCTTATTACTTATTGAACAGCCCTCATACTTTTGTAAAAATTCAACTAGTGCATCAGATGTTGCAGTGTGGAATATAAAACTGATGCTTTAGGTACTGTAAGCATATTTTGTTTTATTTAATTTTGCTACTCTGAATGATTCAATTAAAATCAAAAATGAATGACTCCTGGAATAACTTGCCTATGAATTGGTGGGCAAAGTAAGTTAAGCTTCCACATTTTATGAAATACAGGTAATCCTCACTTTGCACAATTCTGATTATGCATCAATTTCAGTAGTTATTATTTAGTTAAATAACACCAAGCTCCTGACAACATGGTTCAAATGTCAGTTATCCCAGTATATTAACTGTGAGTAATTGCATAACGAGGGAGATCTGGAAAGTTCTGATAAACACCTAGAACAAAAATTATATTAAAGCAACGGATATAACCACAAGAAAGAACGTACTACCGTGTTTCCCCACAAATAAGACCGGGTCTTATGTTAATTTTTGCTCCGAAATATGCATTAGGGCTTATTTTCAGGGGATGTCTTATTTTTTCATGTACAACAATCTACATTTATTCAAATACAGTCATGTCATCTTCTTCTGGAACATCATAACTCTCCAAACCCCGAATTCCCGAGACAGGAATGGCAACAAAAATGATGACAGTTAAGAATGATGGTCGACACAAAAGTGACGAAAAATTGCAGGCACCAAAATTCAGAAAACGTTTCTTTATTTCACATGAGTGCATTAAGTATGTCCGTTACAACACACGACTTATTGAATTATGAAGATTCATATCAGACGCAACCACGCTCGTTTGTTATCAAGTGGGCACGTTATTCATGCGTTGCATCTGTACTCCGATTGGTCATTCGGCAATAAGTCTTGAATTCATCTGTTTACATAGCCGTTCACCTCTCGTCCAAAGGTGCCCGCTTGGGTATTTACAAATACTTAATTATAATTTATATTATCATTTATTTTAAGTATTAATGTCAATAATATTATTTATTTATATCTAATTATATATTAATATTATTTTATAATTCAATACGTCCGTTGTGTATTGCAACGGATGTACTAAATGCGTCCGTCTGGCTGACGATCTTAACTGGGGCTTATTTTTGGGGTAGGGCTTATATTACGCGCATCCTGAAATATCATGCTAGGGCTTATTTTCGAGGAAATACGGTAGTAACAGAATTATGAAGGTAGCTTATGTTCTTATATCCTCATATGTTCTTTCTTGTGGTTATATCAGTTGCTTTAATATAATTTTTGTTTTAGGTGTTTATCAGAATTTTCCATATCCCCCTTATACAAACTTCAGTACTAGCTCTCTTGGGGACTTAAATTAAAAATGTGAAAATTTGCTTTTTTACCACCAAACACAATTTCATTAACCCTCCAGCTGGATAATTTTTTGATCTGCGTGGTACAAAAAAAAAGTATCTTTTTTATCAGCAGAGTTTGATAAAATTTAGAAATATTTTTATTGAAGCATTTCACCTTATCTTTTCTAAGTTCCTCAGTGAGACCCCTTTCTGTTACTGTTCCCTGTACCAAAAATATCCATCTTCTCTTTTACAAGTCCACAAGATCTGGTGACATATACTAATTATCTGGATGATTCAATTAAACTCAAAAATGAATGACTCCTGGAATAACTTGCCTTTGCACAGTTCTGATTATGCACGAATTTTTTGGGTAAAAAATGAAATTTTTTACCCAAGAAATGGTCTATCAGGTGAAGAACACTTTTAGTGCTAACCACTAAAGCATTATACTTTTTATTACATACTGTTCCTTTTCCGATATACAAAAGAAAATCACAAATATCAAATCTTTCTGTTTCGCAAAGCATAAAAAATTTCAGTCCAAAATGGGCCCTTTTCTTAACATTGAACATTTTATCTGAGTCACCAAAGTTCATTCCCATATGTATTCTTCATCAGAATCAGATTCCGCTGCCATTATAAGGGCTTAATTTAACAGATATAAAATATAAGAATATAAAAAACAAACATAAAAAATATATAACATAAAAAGAATCAATCGGGGTGCTTAAGGGTCAAAGCTGTAAAACTGAGAGGAGACCTCCACATAGCCTTTAAAGGAATGTGGAGAACCGACCAGGGCTTCTGACCTAATGTCCAATCCTCACCTTCTCGTGGTGCACCCTGTTGGGTATCTACCTGGATACTGAACGAACGAGGATGGGCTGGCAATTTGGGATTTAGCTGACCAAATTGTATTCCTATTGGTTAAACCAAAATACAAAATGATGGTACAAAATGACAGAATTTCATGCCGGCTGAGGCGTTGTCTGGTTAAACAAAGCCCCTGTTGTTTTTGCCAGGGAACCAGGGTGAACAGCGAAAAGTCGGCTACTGGAACAAATCTGAAAACACACCCCAACACAACATCACCAGAGTTGAAGATCGGTACTATCAACATAAGAAACCTGAATAGCAAAGAAATGGACCTAGCGGAGGAATTAGATAAGTACCAGATCGACATAATAGGGGTAACTGAAACAAAAAAGACAAAAACTGGTGAGATCTTTCTGAGCAATAAATGCAAAATGTTATATTCAGGCAATGACAATCAAGGAAAAGAAGCAGTAGTCATGGTATTCAACACTAAATACGAGGCTAATCTTCTTGAATGGCAGGCAGTCTCAAATAGAGTGATATGGGCAAATATATCAGAATGGGGAACTGGATAATGAGACTTATTTATGCCTATGGTCCTGCAGAAGGTTCTACTAAGGTAGAAGTGGAGGAATTTTTTGAGGGCTTTAGAAAAAGCAACTGACACAATGAAAAAGGAAAAGTTGGTCCTTATTGGGGATCTAAATAGCAGAGTAGAAAGTGATTGTCAGACATACAAAAATGTTTTCGGAAAATTTTGAGAAAAGAGCAAAGCTAATAATAATGGCAAATACCTGTTGGATTTCTGCTCAGGACATGGACTGGTTATTACTAACACCATGTTCCAACATAAAAATGTACACAAATTCACATGGAGAGAAGAGGCAAGAAATAAAAATAAGTCTCGTTGACTATGTTATTTGTTGATAGTGATGTTTTCTCCCTGGTGCAGAACACCAGAGGGTACAGAGGATTTGAATTTGGAAGTGATCACTATTTAGTCTTCAGCAGGATAAAATTGAATTTCATATTGAAAAGAATGACATGTAAGAAAGTTTTAAACCGAACAAAAGTTGAGCAGCTCTCAGATGTCAACTGTAGACTAAAATACAAAGATTATTGAAGGAAAAATGAAAGAGTTTGAGAACAGGAACCAAACCTTGGAGATTCAGTGGCAAGCCTTGAAGAAAACCCTGATTGATTCAGCTAGAGAGGCATGTGGTGAAGTTGTCTGCAAGGATAGAAAAATTAGAACTCCATGGTGGACACAGGAAGTTAAAAAGGTAGTGAGGGAAAAGAAGAAAGCATATCAAAAGTTCCTAGCAAATAAGTCAGCTTTTGCTCTTAGAGAATACAGAGACAAATGTAAGAAAGCTAAACACTGTGTAAAATTAGCTAAACAAAAGTCATGGGAGGACTTTGGCATGAACATAGAAAATAAATATCAAGAAGGTGGCAAAATATTCTGGAGGACGTTGAAGAAGCTTAGGAATGAAGGAAAGAGTGCTGTAAAAGGAGTTAGAGATGATAAAGGTGACATGAAAACAGGAGAAAAAGATATCCTTGAAGTATGGAGTAGTTACTTTGAAAATTTGCTAAATGAAACAAGCAGTGATGACAGCACAGTGATAAAAAAACACTGACCAGGCATGCAGTCAGGAATACATATCCATACTTGAAGTAGAAAAAGCCATCAATGGCTTGAAATGTGGAAAGGCAGCAGGAGTAGATGATATTCGACCAGAAATGCTGAAGTATGGTGGTGTAAAAGTCTTACAGTGGCTGCACTGCATAGTTTAGAAGACCTGGTTAGAGAGACGAATTCCAGACGATTGGAGTAGAGCTCTCATAGTACCTATATATAAAAAGGGAAATAAAAGTGAATGTGAGAATTACAGAGGTATATCCTTACTGAGTGTTCCTGGTAATATATATGCAAGTATACTTCAGAAACAGTTGAGAAGAATTGTGGAAGAAAAACTTGGTGAAGCACAAGCTGGATTCAGGTCAAATAGAGGCTGTCAGGATCAGATCTTCACTTTACGACAAATAGTCGAGAAATCATGGGAATATAACAAAGATCTGTATTTAAGTTTTGTCGATTTGGAAAAGGCATATGACAAGGTGCCGACTGAGAAGCTATTCAATATGCTACAGTTATATGGTGTCAATGGGGCATTATATCAAGCAATACTTAGTCTTTATTTGAGTTGTAAGTCAGCAGTTAGAATCGAAGGAAGTACATGAAGATGGTTTAATGTTAAATCTGGTGTGAGACAGGGATGTACATTATCCCCTCTGTTATTCATTATCTATATGGATCACATTATGAAGGAAAGTGGTATTAAACATGATATCAGAATTGGAGACGTTTTTTATTGTCAGCTTTTTGCTTTATGCGGACGATGGTATACTTCTAAACTATAAGTCTGCAGGATTCTCTGACTAAATTGAATAACTTTCGTGATAGATATGGTATGAAGGTCAGCAATAAAAAGACAAAAACAATGAAAATAGGCAGAATTATTGAAAATGTCAACTGTGTTGTGAATTCAGAACCTGTGGAACAAGTAAAACATTTCAGCTATTTAGGCACGATTTTTACTGAAGATGGTAAATTAAATATGGAAATAGACAACAGAATCAATAAAGCTGGTATAGTAGGAAGTCAATTGAATAAATTCATATGGAATAAGAGAGAAATTAGTCAGAACACTAAATTGACTGTATACATGACAGTGTTGAAACCAATTTTAACTTATGGATCTGAGAGCTGGGTCAGAAGTAAAACACTTGACCAAAGACTAGATACCGGAGCTATAAGACTCCTGAAAAAGATTATAGGCGTGAACAGATGGCATCAATGGCAATATCATATTAAAAATGAGGATATTAAGAAAGAACTTGATATTGTCAGCATCCAGGAATGCATTAGCAGAGCTAATCTCTGGTGGTATGGTTACTTAAACAGAATGTGCGAAGAAAGATTAGCAGAACAAGTGTTCTCTGCCAGGTTGGCAGCAAAATGACTCAGAGGAAGACCAAGATATAGGTGGATTGATACGGTACAAAATACCTTAGACGATAGAAATATAAGATCTGGTAATGTTGGAGTCTTGCCAAGTAACAGACTGATTTGGAGGAAAATTGTAGATAGCAAGTTAGTATGATGTAAATTTCTCATGTAGTACTATCATATCCTGTACATCCGTTGAGGGTACATGTCAGGAATTTGATGATGATGATGATGAAAGAATCAATCATTTTTAAAGTTATATAAAAATCTGTAAATATTTCTAGATATGAAATACATTACAAACTACATAAATAACTCACCATTTAAACTATGCCTCCAATAATAAAAATAATATCAATGCCTATCAAAAACACTTAAGTAGTTTTTAGAAGGTATCTCATCTGGTAGCAAAAAATATTGACGTTTGGTAGAGACTGCACATAAAACTACAAGTTCATCCTGAATTTAATCACAGCTGCTCTCTAATGACAGAAACTAGAAATAGGTGAAAGAAGTAATATATCCAATTCAGGTGATCCTTGCACAGTAAAAAAGTCGGATCCTCAATAGAAAGAAGCAAACTAGAAGCTACCCCATGGAAATCACAGGATGCGCGAGAGTTAAACATTCACGCTACTTGTGGATATGCATCTGAAGAGTTAATCTAGCCAATGGACCCAGGAGTTATTTCAACTTTAAAAGCCTAATATCTTAGATTGATTTTAGTAAGGCTGTTGATGATACAACTGGAGATCGTGCAATTTCTTTAAGTGAGTTTTAGAAGAAATATGATATAAAGCATGTAATTGAAAACATTCAAACATCATGGCAGGAAGTAACATGAGTAATATGTATGCTATATGACAGAAATTTTTACTGCACTTTGCAAATAACTTTACAGGATTCGAATTGAATGTAAATGGAGTTATAGAAGAAATAGCACCATTAGGAATGTTGACACTGCTGCTGTTCAAGAGACTCTAGATATACCGTCAGTGAAGTGAAGGAGAACTTAACAACAGAGTTTTATGCAGGGGAAAAAAAAAAGATCACATTAAAGGAACTCTTGGAGAGATTTCACACATTGAAATGACAATCGAAAGGAGTATGATAATTTGCCAAGACATAGAGAAGATGCTCATTCAACATCTTAACATCTGTGGATAAGTTTTTTTATAAAGAAATGAAGCACTGCATTTCTTGGTGTTTCTAGTGTTTTAAATTACAGTGTACAAAATAAATATTAGTTTTACCATTTTTTTATTTCCCTGTACATTTATAACCAACAGTAAGAGAGTTCTTAATTTTTTAAAGGTCACAGAACAATAGTAATTTTTCCTGTTGATTATTAAGATTGTTTTCAATGATTTCAGCTTACACAGTCATTTTTACTGTCCTGCACTGCTGGGCAAAGTGGGTCTGCCAGTACATTTAAAAAGAAAAGTGTTAGGTAAAACTCATTATTAGACTTTTTTTCTGTACGTTAAGTGTAATGTAGGAAGAATGACTTTACCATTGGTTGCAGCAGCATTATGATTCAGTAAGTAAAAGTGTGTCACAGAATTAATATGCTACTGTAACATATTTGGCAGTTTTGTTTCAGAAAATAACTGATTTGCAACTGCTAGGGCAAATATTACTGGACTACAGGAAAGCTTTAAAGTTGTAGTTTATCTTCAGCATACATTAATTCAAAATTATAATGTCCCTTACAGAGTGTCACTGTTTTCTAGTTTCCCTTGTAAGGGAAACTGACTTTTCAGTATTTTTATTAAATTTTTTATTCATTTTATTTATTTTATACATAGAATAATTTAAAAAAAAAAAGAAACCTTTCTTGAAAATATTGGGATAAAAATAGAAATCAAACAGGTTTCCTAACAAGGCAATCCTGCTTTTAACAACACTTTGTATTGGCTTGAGTTTTCCAGTATTATTATTATTATTATTAAGAGAGACTTCCAGGGAGTCAGACTCATCGAGGAAGGCCAAATACTACACACACACCAGCTATCATACTTATTCTTGAATTCAGTCACACTGCTTTCGCTCACAACATCCAATGGCAATCCATTCCAATCACGCACCACCCTATGAGAGAAAAATCTAGCTCTCGCACCCTTCTTGGTGGCCTTCATTCTCAGCTTCCAAGGATGCCCTGTCGTTCTTTCCCCACCCTCCATAAATTGAAAAATTCCATCAGTTGAAATCCTGTATGACCCTTTCAGAAGTTTGTAAGTCTCAATCATATCACCCCTCTTTCTCCTGTTTGCTAGTGTCTTCAGTCTACAAATTCTCAATTTATCTTCATAATCAGTATTCCACAATCCTGATATCATTTTTAACACTCCTTTGTACTCTCTGCAATATATCAGTATAGTAGAACCTCTTCTGCCTTTCCACAGTTTTAGGTGTGGTTACTACTGTCACTTGTAATACTGATTTTATTTTCAACATTTGCTTCATTTGGGAATAGTTCAGATATTGGCCAGCTGAGCTTTGATTTTATATCAACAGTGTTCCTCTCTGTCGAGCAAATCATTAAGATTTGATTCCCAGTGAGGAATCCTGTCTCTTATAATCTCTTAAATGTCTTGTATACTCACTAGAAGACTCTAATGATTTCATTACTTCTATATTATGAATGCTTATGAATCCCTGGATACGACAGACAACACCTTGCACATTATGATGCAGTTTTTCAGTGGTAATAATGATGATCACATCTGTCCATTGAAAATAATATTGCTGATATGACATCAGCCTTGTAATGCTCATTTCTACAGACAAAAGTACAATGCAGAATTTCAGAAATGTTTCTCTTAGGAAGAAATAGTTAACTGTCAAATAGGCAAAGCCATATAAACATACATGTATCCGTGTGTGATCAGTTCACAGAATAACGATGATATCACGTGAATTATTCAACACTTTAAACACTGCAGATTATGAATTCGATGCATTTTTTTTTTTTTTTTTTTATCAGAGAATATTGTCTTGAACTGTTTAAAACTGCTTAATTTTGCAAACAGATTTCATAAATATATTTTGAATCTATAAATTTTCATTTTTCTATCAACAAAATGATATGCCAGATTTCTTGGCAAACATGAATTTTTTTCCTTTGCCAAAAAATTTGGAGCTCCTCATTCATAATTTGCATGCCCCCACAAAATATGAAGTCGGTTCTGGAATGAATTTTAGAAATGATATGGCAGTTTGTGTGAGCAATATGTGGTTTCTCTTCATCAGCCCCTTGATTCCATGTAGATTTCTGGTAATAATAATAATAATAATGTAACACTTAATTTTTATACTTTTTCAGTTTTGTGGAGTAGCAGATATAGTACTTTGGCCTCCGCTTTATATTCTAGCAGAAAACAAAGATCTTTCTTCAGGTAAAACTCTTCTTTTAGGTGATGATTTATTTTAATTATTATTATAATGAGGGTGGTCTGAAAAGTTTTTGGCCTAACAATGAAAAAACGAATTTTTAATTTTCAACATAATCTCCCTTAAGACTAATACATTTATTCCAGCATCCAGCTCCATTATCCGATCCCTGTAGTGGTTCTCAGTAAGATTTGCAAAATATTCCTCTATAGCTGCAATCACCATTACACACCACCTCTTGATTTGAAGAAAAGTGCTGACCAATGAGGAAGAATTTTAGTTTTGGGAAGAGATAGAAGTCAGAGAGAGCCAAATCCAAGGAATAGGGTGGATGTTCCAACAATTCATAGTGCAGATCCCTTAATTTTCCCATTGACAAAACACCTTTTTGGGCAGGTGCATTGTCCTGATGAAAGATGATTTTTTCTTCTGCAAACTGGGTCTTTTCTCACGAATTTTTTCATCTAGTCTGGTTAAAAGATCGGAATAACATTCCCCAGTTACCGTTTTACCCTTTTCAAGATAATTAATAAACAAAATGCCTTTAGCATCCCAAAACATCTTTGCCATAACCTTTCTTGCTGATGGAGCTGACTTTTGTCTTCTTTGGTGCTGAACAACTGGCTTCTGTGTACTGTTTGGATTCTGGTGTGTAATGGTGAATCCATGTCTCATCCATAGTAATAAATCGACACACAAAATCAGTTTTATTTTTGTTAAAATGCTCCAAGTACTGTTCAGAGTTCATGCGAATGCATTTTTATCTGCTGTGAGCAAGCGTGGCACCCATCTTGCACAAAGCTTTTTCATTTGCAATTCTTCATGCAAAATATATCCTACATGTTCTTTTGAAATGCCTATAGTCTCAGCAATTTCATGCACTTTGACTCGCTGGTCATCTAATACCATATTGTGCACTTGATCAATGATTTCTGGTGTTGTTACACTTTTTTGATCACGTTCAATGCTAATACGGCCATGTTTAAACTCTTCTCTTTCGAAAACGAAAGAGAAGAGTGCCCATAAACTTTTATGAACTTTGAATGAATTTCTTTTGCCGTTAAATCTTCTTTTACAAAGAATTTTAGAATAACACAATACTCGATTTTTTCCATTTCAAGGGATACAGATAACATGTTTGCTTCAGACAGCTGTATAAAACAAATTACTTGATAGAATAACTTGCAGTTTCACATGGATGCTTATGACAGATGTACCAACTTAGAAAAAAAAAAACTTGTCAATGGTGTTGCTGTCTATGGTCGAGGCTGAGAACTTTTTAAACCACCCTCATATCTTACTGAATTGAGAATGCATTCTAAAATATGTAATAGTCATAAATATGTTTCCATTATTACTTATTTTTATTTTATTTTCCTTTGGCACTATTACCAGATTGGATGACTTCTAGTCTTCCTTTTCCTGTCAGACTGCTGCCTCCACTTTTCTGATCCAACCTTTGAGCAAGTCAGGGAAATTATCCTCATGGCACAAAACCTTCATTTCCCATTCCATTCAAATTCCTACCCACTTTCCAAGCCATGGTTTAACAAAAGATGTTTTTTTGGCAAAAAGACATCAGAAGAATACTAAAGAAATTTAACTAAAAGGTTTTTCCCATTCCTGATGGAATCTCTCACTGGTACTCAAATGTTATGCTCCAGAACTAATACCTCCTCTATCGTTTCCAAGTCTTTTATAGTTGGCTTCATCTGTTCTGTGTGGAAGTAAGCTTATATCTAACCTCTTCCAAGAAAAATGAGATAAGTCTGCCATTCAACTCTGAACCAGTTGCCATCACCTGAATCATCTGCAAAGTAATGTCAAAAATAATCATCAGTAGTTAACTTCTCCACTATCTAGCAGCTTTCCAGATAATAACTGATCACCAATATTTCTGACTCTAGATCCATGGCTGACCTCATATCTTACATCAGCCATCACTGGACACATGCCATAGAAAGATTTGGAGAAACATGGTCCGTTTGGAGAGGTCTGGTCAGTAAATTGCCATTCTCAGTTAGATTGGATGGCAAGCTTTTTCTCTGGCTGTTGATTGCATGTTGTGTTGGATGGTTCCCTCACCAATGCATGAGTGCCTCAGGGATTTGTTCTATCACTATCCTCTTTTTCCTGTACATACATTGACCTACTTTCAGTCATCACTAATCCTGTCCACAGCTTTATTGAGATAATTGAATAGGTTGCCAGAGGTGGTTGTGAGTGCTTCATCAATTAATGAGTTTAAGATGAGGCAGTATGATAGGTATTGTGTGAATAATGGATCTTCCATGATGAGTCTTCATGGAGATGCCTGTATAATAATAATAATAATACACTTTATTCATCCTACTCATTTGACAAACATATGTAGAGCTTATCCATCCCAAGCTTCAAGATTGTCTGCAATCAGTACATTAAACACTGATCTCCATGCCATTTTTCATTAGGATAAGCATAATCTGTCTTCAGTGCTACCAAAATGCAGTTTTGGCTTCTTTTTTTTTTTTTCATCAAAAGGGATTTTATTTCACCTGAACTTACCCTCAGTAATTTACAAATTATCAGACAGGATCAGCACTTACTACATAGCATATGACCGCTGTTCATTCAACTGTCACTATCATTCTTCTGCTTTCTTTTGGATCTGTTAAAACAAGAGCAGTAGCTGCTCAACATCCCTTTTCATTTCAGCTGTCCTTCGGAACACTATTTCTCATCAGTTGTGTCCCAACACAACATCAGTCTCCTCATCTTCCCTGAACCAGGTGACCACATACCTAAACACAGTGGTCAATATGTGATCTTATCAAAGGCCAAGAAAAGAAATCTTTATTCTTGCAAGTTAGTATTTTTTTCAACATTGCATTGTCCAATATAAAGACTTAATCTCCATTAAAAAAAAACAAAAAAGAAATGAGCAAAAAAAAAAAAATCCTTAGCAATGTAATCCATAATTGCCCTCTGTCTACCATTACCTCCAGTTCTCTAGGTTCATTGATTTCTTAATATTATTATTATTACATAACACCTCCAGGGAGTCCAAAGACTCATCGAGGGAGGGCACCTGCTCTATAACTCTCAGTTTCCATTACTCCACTAACCGCAACTACCGTCATCATCTACACCAGCGCCATCTACCACTGACCACCACCACTATTTTCACAGACAATCACAAACATCCATGCCCACAGCAGGATATGAACCCCCAGCCTTTTGGCTGGAGAGCGGATACGCTAACCCCTGGCCAACCAGACCAGTTATAATATAATATAGTACTTAATACAATGCTTTGTCTGCAGTCTCTTCATTCCAAAATGCATAACCTTGCACTTAGCAACATTGGACTGATATTCATTGTCATTGCCTATAGGCCTAGTTTATACAGACCTTCCTCAAGGGATGAAATGTCCCTTATCACGTTTCTATATTACTTCCCAAATATCATTAATAGAGACAAATTAAACAACAGTCGCCTAAATACAGGATTCTCATGGGTGGTACTTCACTTGTCACTCTGCTTCCCTTAGAGCTCACAACTTCCATACATTACTGTCTGGTACTGTCCATCAGCCACTCTCCTATCCATCTCACAACTCTCTTTTGTATACCCATCCCTTTGGGTTTACGTAGCAATCATCAGTGTGGAATCGAGTCAAAAATGCCTTTGCAAAATTCAAAAGTATTGTAGTATATGTATGTATACCAATGCATACTTCATATGGAGAAGGAAGGGATGACTTTGGGCATTGCTTAGTAAAATTATTTGCATTAGTGAGAAATGGCTGGCAGAAGAATGATCTAATTACTTGGATAAAATATAAGTCTCCCTGAAAATAGTATTATTTTCAGGGAGACTATTAGAGAGAACAGGATGGAGAGGGGGGAGGGGAGGGATATTACTGATAACAGCAGATGAATGGCAGCCATGAAGAGTAGGAGTTTGTTTAGGAAGTTAGGAGTAGAAGGCATTGCTGAAGCTATCTTATGCAAGGCAGAGACCAACAAAAAAAACATATAGTTGGTTAGATAGAAAGGATGATTTAGATGGTATGCATTGGCAAATAAGCTGAATGAGTGCAGGCTGTGTAATTATGGGGAGGGGGACTTTAGCTGAGCAACATAGATTGGTAGGAGAAGGATGGGATACATGGGTGCAAGGAAATGTAATTTATACATCTACTAAGAAATAATTATTTGAGACTGAATGTGATGGAAAGTTCCAGGGATTTTGGAGTGCAGATCTAGTGATTTCATCAGAGGATTTGTGTATAACTAAGTAGCTGCATTTGCTGCTAACTGAAGTAAGTTTTTATGCAGTCTTGAACTGGAAGCTGGATAAACTCTTTGTTATGGAGTATTTGTGGAATTGCAAAGCTGTTAATTATAACAAACTTAAGATACTGCGTGGAACAGTGTCGTAGCATAAGAAACTATAGGAAAAGGATGTAAGTTATACATAGGGATGATTGAAGGAAGTAGTATCATACTGCGTATCTAGAATCAGGAGGATAAATCAGGTGGAAATTTATGGTTGAGTAGCATCAGTAAGCAGGAGCTATAAACATTAAAGAGAAACATGTTTAGCAAGTTCATGAGTACAAAGCACAGGCAAGAAGGGTGACTGGCATAGCAAGGAGGGCAATATCACAGTACAAAAGGAAATTATCCAAGTGGGCCAAAGGAAATTTCAAAAAGTTATTTTGGTGTGTGAAAAATAAAAGGAAAAATGACTCTGGTCAGGTAACTTTGATTTTCATTTTAAGACTAATAGTTGAGAAATCATGGATGATAAGAGTCTGTGTTTAAGTTTTATAGCTCTGAAAAAGGCATATGATAAGACCAAAAGAAACGCCTTAAAATCCCTAGTTATATGGTGTGAATGTGACATTTTACAGAGGAATACATAGCCAGTACTTAACTGAAATCTAGTGTTAGAATTAAAGGTTATATTGGAAGATGATTTGATAAAATCAGGTGTAAAGCAAGGATGTATGCTGTCTCCACTCGTATTCAACATCTATGTAGATTATGTTCTGAAGGAAAAATGTATTATATCCAAACATAATATCCAAATCCAAGACATTCAGCTTAGATCTTTACTCTTTGTAGGATGTTACCCCTGAATAACTGTGGTACAAGTCTTTGGGACTCTTTAATTAAATTGAATAACTTTTGCTATTATAATGAACAATTTTGCTATTATAATGCGCAATAAAAAGGTCAAAAATGTATGAAAATAGCAAGTGGAAAACATTAACTGCATTCTCAATAATGATCCTACAGAATAAATGACATTCCTTAGCTATTTATGTACACTTTTGTATGAAGATGTCAAATTAAATTGGGAAATAAATAATAGAATAAACAAAGCTTGAGTGGTTGAAAGCCAGTTGAATAAATTTATATGAATTAAGAGAGAATTAGCCAACAGGCTTTATTTATTTATTCGTATGGCATGAATATCAAAACATACAGTACAATACACTGTCACTTTAAAAACATATAAAATTAAAAGTCAAAAGTCATTTTAAAAACCAATAAAATTAAAAGATTACATCCATATTGGTCAGATAGTTCATAGCTTCGGATGTAGCACTTAAAAAGTCCAATTTGTCTCCTGAATATGCTCTGAGATAACACTGAGTCACAATATGGTCCACAGTTTTTCTCTGAGCTCCACAATCACAATATGGGGGTGGTTGTTTGCCCCATTTAAAAAAGCATGTCTGCACATACACCATGACCAGTGCGTATTCTATTAAGCTGAGTCCAGGATTTTCGTGGAGGTGTGAGCAAGCATCAAAACTTTCTTGTAATTCATTGAGAGAAAATTTTGTGATGTCATCTGTCTGGCTCTCCCACTGTTCTTGCCACTTTTGCTTCAGGTCAAAGTTAGATTGTAGTAGTAGTTGGGCTAATTCTAGTGGTGGATGTTTTGATCTCAATCGTCATACACTTAAGTCTGGGAGATCTAAATGTATTGGTAGGGCTGTGTTCTCCAAGATTTTCTTATATTCCTATAAGAGAGTCTTAGTCCTGTGCAGATTCGGTGGAACAGTGTTACTAAGAGCTGGAAGCCAGTGTGTGTGGGCATTAATTTAATTGTGCCAGAAATCAGTCTCATTGTATTATTTAGTTGACTATCAACAAGTTTAACATGTGTGCTGTTCCACACTGGTGAGCAATATTCGGCAACAGAGGAAACTAGACCAAGAGCTGTAATCTGCAGGTTATCAGCTGTTGCTCGCCATGTCTTGCCTATTAGTTTTTGTATTATGTTGTTACAGATTCTTAACTTAGCAAAAATGTTTGTTTCTGTTAAATTAAGAACTTTTAGCCAACAGGCTAAACTAACATTATACAAGAAGACTGTATTCTTATGGATGTGATAGAAATAAAACATTGAAGACTAGAGACTGTGTATATTTGGATAATGAACAGGTGGCATCAAAGGCAGACTCATACTAAAACTGAAGATATTAGATAGTAACTTGATGATGTTAGCATTCAAGAATGTGTGAGCAGATCACTTAAACAGAATGCAAGAGGAAAGGCTTTAAAAAAAAAAAAAATTAAAAAAAAAAGTATTAATTTAATAAGCCAAAAGGCTATTTTACCGGCGAATATGTTAATTCATGGCGAAAAAACTATCGGCAAGCCCAAGTGTAAATGATCACTTGGGTAGTACAACACCAGGGCAACTCCATGCAAAGGTGGAGCAAGCTCCATCACTAACTTTAATATTCTCTCATAATGTAAAACCCAGCTCCTAAGAGATGTGTGTGTGTGTATATATATATATATATATATATTGTTTTACATTATGAGAAGAGGTCACTACCCAGACCGGTTTCAACCTTTTTTGAGGGTCTCATCAGTGAGTAGGTAGACCTGGAATATCAAGATTTTAAGTGAACACGAACTTACATACCTCTACTATCGAATTGCCGAAGTGGTGTACTCCTATATTTATTGTTAATTACTAATTTAATAAGCCGAAAGGGTATTTTAATAGAAATAGCCTTTTGGCTTATTAAATAGCCGGCGAATATGTTAATAGAAAAGGGGATGGTAAATCCCTTTATGTTTTTTATCTATACATCTCTTAGGAGCTGGGTTTTACATTATGAGAGAATATTAAAGTTAGTGACGGAGCTTGCTCCACCTTTGCATGGAGTTGCCCTGATGTTGTACTACCCAAGTAATCATTTACACTTGGGCTTGCCGATAGTTTTTTCGGCATGAAACTTTATGGATTTCGATCCGAGTTTCGTACCCGGCTATAAAAACATAAAGGGATTTACCATCCCCCTATCTATTAACATATTCGCCAGTAAAATAGCCTTTCGGCTTATTAAATTAGTAATTAACAATAAATATAGGAGTACACCACTTCGGCAATTCGATAATAGAGGTGTGTGAGTTCGTGTTCACTTAAAACCTTGATATTCCAGGTCTACCTACTCACTGATGAGACCTCAAAAAAGGTTGAAACTGGTCTGGGTAGTGACCTCTTCTCATAATGTAAAACAATATATATACATCTCTTAGGAGCTGGGTTTTACATTATGAGAGAATATTAAAGTTAGTGATGGAGCTTGCTCCACCTTTGCATGGAGTTGCCCTGGTGTTGTACTACCCAAGTGATCATTTACACTTGGGCTCGCCGATAGTTTTTTTGGCATGAAACTCTATGGATTTCGATCTGAGTTTCGTACTACCTGGCTATAAAAACATAAAGGGATTTACCATCCCCCTTTCTAAAAAAAAAAGGTATTTTTTGGCCAGAAAGAGACCTAGAGGGAAAACCAAGATCTAGGGGGGGGGATTGATGCAGTCAGTAGTGCCTTAGAAGACTAAAATGATGACCATATTGGAGATCTGACATAATTAATTTGGAAGAAAATTATTGATAAGAAGCCGGTTAAAATGCAAACCTAATCATGTACAAGAAGGCTTCATTTTATGTTTCCTTTATTTATAAAGATTCAAATGAACAAACATTTCAAAATCAACAGTAAAAAAAAAATCAAAAACATGAACAACTCTAAACAAAAAGTATATATGCAGCATGCCAGCAACATTTGCTGTTGTCTTTTGTTTTATATTCTATGGCATTGTGGGTAGAAATTACATAAAAGTTTAGTTTTTGGTTCATCATGAACCACATTATTAAAAATGCTAATAAAGTGAAAGTTTTACTAATATTAGTATTTAAACAATAAATTAAAAATTTCACCTAAAATGTACAGCCAATTCAACATCTCAGTAAAAAATAGTAGAAAATCACTTACCATTTATTAAAAAAATGGAAGTGATTCAATACATTGAATCAGGTGAGCATCATTCTATTATACAGTATTTTTACTTAATTTATAGCTTGTCTTATATTATTTATAAACATTATTTGTGTAAAATAATTATAAAATAATCATAATTCTCTATGAAAATTGTAAAATTATTAACTGGTAGAGGTCAGTTTTCATACTGTAGGAACCAATCTCATTTAAATACATTATAATTTTACTTCAATTTACAAATGATTCACTTGATGAAAGTTACCTGGGAATTAAACCCCTTTCTAAAATGAAGCATTTCTGTACTACTATCATAGTCTCCCCAAACGCTTCCATAAGAGTCCATATCAGGAATTTGATGGTGATGATGAAATTTGGCAAAGACAGTTCAAACTGATATTAATAATTCTGTATTGGCTAGATGAAATTTAGTGAACTTTGGCATGTAGGATATCTGTTAAAATTTAATCGATCCTGCATACCAGAGTATCTTAAAATTTTCTGTAACAAGTGGCCTGACTTATTGCATGAGAATGCTTTTTGTCACAGAATTATGTCTAGAGTAGATTAGCTACAAGTGGCTATCATAAATGTATTATAATGTTTGACACTTATTGGACTTTCTCTGTGATCATTTATTTACTTTTTTTTCCCTTTTTTTCATTAAACCAGCCATTTGTAAACAGATTTTGCATTATTCACCACAGTAGTATATAAAAACTGGTAATATTTGAAGACAAATTATCACTCCTTCCTTACACCTGCATAGCTTGTCACTATGCAAATATGAAAAATTTTAATTCCCTATTATTCAGTTATATCAGAAACTGAATAAATATATGATTGAAGAACATTACTAAATGCATTACTTATGATGGAAAGTCCGCTCATTATAACAGAAAATGCTTAACATTCTTGGTTATCCATAATAGGTTTTTTTGTTGTAGGTCATTTACTTGGTCTTTACTTGTATGTATAATAATTTTCATAATTTTTCTTATATTAATGCATCCATTTAAGGTAAGAAATCTTTTGAAGTAATTGCACCATATTGAAAATGGTGAAACATGCTAAAGAAATAATATCAAATATGTAAAACATATTTGATATGTTTGATGTTATTGTTTTACTGAGTGCAATCATTAAAGGAAACTGTATAGGGATTATTTATTAAATAAAATGTACTTCCCTAAATTTGATCTACTGAAGATATTCTGAGTTTCTTTTATCAAACTTTAATCATTGCATTATTTGTATAAAGATATCCATTGTTTGCTCTAAACACTCCTTTAAACCTACTTCTTGTGTAAATGGTGTGTAGAGAAGAGTCTTATAAAGAGCAAGGTAGTTAGGAGCAGAGTACCAGAGGGTTTGATGTTAGGACCTTTTGTTGTTTTAATATATTCATAAAGAATTAAATATTAAGAATAAAATTTCTCTCTTTGCTGATGATGTAAAGTTGGGTAGAGTAGTCAATTGTTTAGATGACCTGGGTTTTTTATAAGTTGAACTTAAAACATCTAAAGAGTGGATAGGGAAGTAGGGCATAAAATTTAATGTGATCAAAGGCAGGTACATTCAATTTGGTAAGAAAATAATGCTAGATGGGTATAAGTTGAATGGATAGGCTAGAAAAAGTGGATAAATACAAAGATTTGGGTATTTTAGTTGATAGGGAATTTAAGTGCAGGAATCATATTGTTAAGATAACTAGTAAAATATGCTTCACTTGTAGGAGAAATGAAGTAATGATACCATTATACTCGTACAATCCATAGTTATATCAACATTGCATTTTACCTTCCAGTTTACTTACAAAGGTTTTTAATGATGTCAAGAAAATCAAGGATATTCAGATTAAGTGTGTAGAGGGATTGTATCGTAAATATTATGAGAATTGGTGGATTAGTTGTAAACTGATGAATTTATCTAACAAGAGAAGGAAAGGAGATTTAATTGAAGTTTAATTTGGAACATATATAAGATAGCCAGCAGAAGTTTATTATGTTTGGCTAAGCCAGGCTCTACTAGAGAGCATAATAAAAAAAAATAATGAAGAAGAGTCTGAACCAGTATACAAAGCAAAGTTCATTTTCTTACTGTCAGGTAGAAAATATGTAGAAATAGGCTTCATCAGCAAGTTATATAATCAGTGAACTTAGGTATCTTTAAGATAGAATTAGTTGTGACTGGAGGCTAAATTAAAATTTAAGTATATCAATTAACAAATTTAGCATTGTTGAAAATATCACTGTTATGTGTCTGTGTACAGGTGCCCCCCCCCACACTTATTTGACAGGTTAGGGACCAGAGCATCGGTGAAAACTGGAACCTAGCTTCCGGTTCTCTGAACAGCCTTCTCTGTTCTTCAATTAACAAGAGATCCCCATCAGGCCTTATCATGCAACCCAAGAAATTTGCATCTTCGGACTGGACTTCCAATTCTAATTCCCTTGCCATGTCAACAATGTTTAAAGTGATTTCTTCCACTGGATCCTCAAAACTTTAAAAATCATTCATGAGTGTGGGAATGAGATTCTTCCAAACAGCTTTCAGAGTTGTTTCTTTAACTTCCTCCCATGCATCTTTTGTTTTAATGCCATCCAAAATAGTGAACCCTTTCCAGAACGCTTTTAATTTATTTTGTTTTGATCCCTCAGAAAGATAATTATTTAATGCAGCTATAACCTTTGCAAAAGTCCTCCTTCAAAAGATAATAAGATTTGAATGCTGAAATCACACCTTGATCAATTGGCTGCAGTAATTAAGTTGTGTTTGCAAACAGGAGGACAATTTGAATTTCTTTGTATGCCTCAGTCAGAGTTCTATGGTGGCATTATCAACAATCAGTAGAATCTTAAATGGAATTTTCTATTCCCTGCAATAAGCCTCAACTGCAGGCTTGAAAGAATTTGAGAACCAAGTTGAAAATAAATCAGCAGTAATTCAGGCTTTTGCATTAGACTTATAATAGACTGGGAGGCTAGATTTTAAATAGTTTCTAAGAGCCCTAGGATTTTCTGAATGGAATATAAGCATAGGCTTTAACTTGCAGTTACCAGCTGTATTAGCCCCTAGCAACAGTGTTCGCCTATCTTTTGCAGCTTTGAATCCAGGCATTTATTTCTCTTCTTTTGCAATAAAAGTTATTACTGGCATTTTCTTCCAGTATAGGACTGTTTCGTCTACATTGAAAATCTGTTTCTTTGTATAGCCGCCTTCTATAATTTTTTCAAGTTTTGCAGGATAAATTTCTGCAGCTGAGTTGTCTGCACTAGTTGCTTCTCCCTACATTTTTATATTATGCAAGCTGGACCTAGCCCTAAATGTTTCTTTTGCAGATGTCTCTCCTCTTTTAGCCTTTATTGTATTAAATAGACTTAGGTCTTTGACCTGGATAATGTCTGTGCTTAGAGGAATATTGTAGCTGATTTGGTCTTGAAACCACACATTTAAAAAATTTTCCATATCATCTATTTGGCTGTCTGTCTTTCTAATGATTAGTATACACTAGCAAATAATTTTCAATTTTCTCCAACACTTCGGCTTTATTCTTAACAATTGCACCAACTATTCTGCAAGATACACCTAGCTTGTGACCTATATCAGTATGCACATGCCTTCCTCACTAAGTTTGATTAGTTCTAGTTTTTCTTGCAAATTGAGAAACTTGTAGTTTCTTTTAGCTTTGTCACTATACCTAGGTGCCATTATAATCACAAATATAAGTATGAATATTATGTTATAAGCACAAATATAAGCAATGCCCCATGTATAAATACACTGAACTTGAGTTGATTGAGAGAAGAAGCATGGAAGATCAGCAACACAATGCAAAAGAGCAACCCACATGGTGAGTGTAAGCATTGTGGTTATATTTGAAAGGGATGAAAGAGTGGAATGGCTAAATGCTGGTGACTACTGTATAAATACGTGTGAAAAAATAAATAAATAGGTGAGTGGATGAGAAGTTAAGTTAAGCTGATGAATTTACACAAGCCACCCTATACGAAACTGGTGAAATTTGTGGTCTTATTAGTTTGACCATTGGTGATTAGTCAGTATGTGCTTTGCCTGCTGTTTATCCCCCCCCCCGAAATTGATTAGTCAGTCTCAGGTGAAAGAGATTAGGGATCTGGGAGTGATAGTAGAGGGACAGAGACTTTTAGGGGTCACATGGCTAAAATTGTATGAACATTCCAATGGATTATGGCAATAACGAGGAGAGCACTGACATGCAAGGTTATGGTTCCTTGTATAAGGCTTTGATCAGGCCACCTATTGACTACTGTGTGCATATTTTTGGTTGTCAGGTTTCCAAGGGAATGATGTATTGGTAGAGGGTCCATAGAAGGTTTACTAAGTTAGTGTCAGGTCTATAGAAGGTCAGATACAAGGAGGATTGAGGGAAAGCAATTACAGAGTCTCGTGAATAGAAGAAGAGGGGGTGTGATTGAGACACATAAGTTAGTGAGGGGGTTGTTACCAGCTTAATGTGGAGGAGATTTTTCATAGAGCAGGAGGAGTGAGAAGCAGTTTCTTTGCATGGACAGTGATTGTTGAGTAGAATGCATTGCCTGAAAGTGTGGAAACTGTGAATAGGTTTAAGACATGGTTCAGCAATGTTTTTTGCATGAGAGAGACCTCCTGCGATGAGTCCTTTTGACTTCATGGAAGTCAGATGTTAATAATAAATATGAATTAGTTATCTCATGGAGTTCATGCCATATCCACTCTATATAGACATGTCTCCTGGTGGAAGGCTGGTAATAAAGTTACACATGTAGTTACATACTATATATGTATAATTGTTAGCAGTAGTTGGCTGTTTCATCTGTGTGAAAATTTGACCCTTGCATATGTGCAAAGAGACACACATGGGAGATTCCTTTGTCCATCACTGGACTGCTTGCTACCAAGACAGAAGAAGAAAGGAAAGAAATTAAATAAAATTTTATTTTGTGTGTAGAATATAAGAATGAAATAAATAGTGCAGTGTTTTTGACAAGGATTTTCAGCTAAGGAGTTTAAATAACTTTTCCGTTATGCTGATAAATAAACATTCTGATTGATTGAATAACAGTTCAGTTCATGGAAAAGCTATTTATGCTTTTTTATTAATTTTATTTTATTTTATTTATTTTTCTTTTTCAACCTCACACAAAGGTCTCAAGAACTATAACATAACAGTGCCATGTGTTGGCAAGTGATCAGAGAGAAGAATAGAAATGATTAATTTGTTTCTTGAAAAATTGGAAGTTGTATGTATTGGGAAAAATGGTATGGAGAAGGCTTCCAAAGGACAGAGTTATATGAAATGAAGGAGGAGGATGAGAAGCTGTTTCAGTGAGTCTGAAGCTGAACATTATATGGATGTTGGCAAGCAACTGCCCATGTTCTCACATGATTAGAGGCAAAGTGGAATAGTGGTGACCAGTTCATTCGAGCAGCCTCAAGGAAATACCTGTAGAAAAGAGATAATGCAGAAACAGAGCATCTATGGGAAAACACTTGGAGAGAAGAGTCAACTATAAAGTCATTTATAAAATGATAGAAGTTGAGCAGAAAAGAAGAACTGTTTAGAATGAAAAGAATACTGTAAGAAAATAATTAAAAAAAATACTGTTTCCTGTTAATAAGGATGATTCTCTCTCTTTTAGTAAAAAATACACTCCTTTTCGAAATGTTTCTTGTTGTTCAAGTCTTCTGAACGATTTCTGTATGTTCTGATAAGGATTTTCTGGCAAATATCTGAGAGGATATTTGCCAGAAAAACAGTCATTTTGATTTAAGTTAGTGTGGTGCAATGTCACTTCTGCACCCCCCCCCCCCCCTCTTTGAACAATCACTCAAACTTAAAATGATATTGATGTAACAGATGGATTCAGGACCAGAGTATTGTGGTTAGCATCTACTCTGTGTTTGCCAAACCAGATTTTTTGGTCTTTTTATGGATGAAGTAAGACTTTTTTTTTTTTTTTTTTTCAAGAGATCATTCTGTTTTCCTCAAATAAGAGAGGAGGCAATTACAGTGAATCTCTAAACCCCAGGGAAGGAAAGAGAGGCCTGTTTATCTTGTAAATAATAAACAGGATGTTCTAGTTATCAAAAATAGTTATGGCAATTTTTCATGTGTAAGAATAAATTTGATCAGTGATGGGAAATTGAAAAATAATTTACTATATGTGAAGGAAAGTTCAGAAAAAATCCAAAATATTTTATTACAATTTGTTTTTTTGATTTTCACTGTCAAACATACATGCAACTGGAAACATGAAATTCTGTTGCTATTTATAACACAAATATAACTAAATAAAATTTTATTAAAACTGATATTTAATTCAATAGTAGTAATTGTTTTGAAAATCAAACTTGAGTTTCTACTTTCAGAAATATTGTCTCCTTATCAGAACATACAGAAATGGTTCAGAAGACTTGAACAACAAGAAACATTTCAAAAAGGAGTGCATTTTTTACTAAAAGGGAGAGAATCATCAGCTATAGAGGTTAGTTATATTGAAAAATAACTTTATGTAATTGTTAGAACTAATAAATTGGTGATTTGTATGTACAATAATGAAACTGTTCTTTCTAAAGAAGATGCGAATAATTCACCTGACCTTTTTTTTTTTGATGTGACTCCTGTCCACAAAAGGTTCATTGACCTATAGTACATTAGTAGCTTGGATGAGAAAAGGATTTTTTTTTATCTATTTTTATTAATTTATATATTTTTCTATTTTATTTATTTTTTACATAATCAGAAAACCCTGCTCCGGAGACTAAACACAAAACTTTTTTTCAAACCACTTCAGGCTTCCAGTAAACAAAGTGGTGGTCTCATACCAGGTGATGACGTTAACTGCTGCCTAAAGACAATCATAACATCCATGCTTACAATGGGATTCAAACCGGCAGCCTGTTGATTAGAGAATAGATACGCTAACCACTTGACCACCCATGTTGGCAACACAGTGATTGAGTGAACTTGATGGAAGGAAGAAAGGATTTATATAAGGTGGATGGCTTACAAATGCATGAATTTGGGATCAAGAGTGTTGAGAAAGTATTGTTCATTGAGAGTTCATATGTGCAGTCAGAGAAATGAGAATGTTTGGCGGGGGGGGGGTATAGGTCCAGGCAACCTAGAGGTTAGTAAGTGAGAGATTGATATCACGATGCTAAACGTAGCACTCCAGGTTCTTAACTTTTGTGGGCTAAGCATCACAAGTTGTAAGTGAGGTGTGGGTTTAAAGCAGTATTATTACAACTTATGTATACTTAAAAAAATCAGGTAATGCCTTTTATTCCCTTATAGGGAGTAGGCAAGGCCATATTAGTCCTATCTAACTTTTGACGACTGAGGAAGCCATTTAATCTCCACCAGTTACTAATCAGAGATACCTGACCCAAGATTATCAGTAATTCTAATCAGTATCTGATGAAGAGATGACTGACAGCCGTTGCCATCTCGTGGTTCCTAAGACAGTGTTATTGTCTAAAATAGTGTGGGTTCTATGATTGATTTTCTTGAGTTTAGTAATACCAGAAATATTTGAAATAAAGACGAGGAGTGCTTGGCATTGGTTAGCTCAGCTTGGTCAAAGGTTACAGCTATAACTGAGACATGGTTGACAGATGATGATATGGTCATAGAAATATTTCCATGTTTAAATTTCCATAGCTAATATTCATGTCAAAGTTTCTGAAAAAGAAAACACTGGAATGTAAATAAATAATTTACTATCTAAAATTATTTATAGCTGATGTTTTGCTGGCGTTATCAGAGACAGTGTAACACTATACCTTCTGAGTGAAGACACAAACTAAAATGACTTGGATAACAAGGGACGTCACGTGCATATAGGGCACCAGTGGCACTCTTCGTGGTGATAATGCTAGCTAAAGCTATTGAAAACGTTGGCTGTAAATAGTTACTTTTAGATAGTCTTCTGAGAGGACAGAAGGAACAGGATGGAGTGAGGGATTTTGCTCATGAGGCAAACCCCCCCCCCACAGGAATTAAATGGCAGAGAAATTAAAGCCTGTCTGGTATGAGGCTATCTGGTGTAAGATAGAGGCCAACAGCATGAAATATGTAAGTGGTTGCTTCTATAATATAGGTGGTGTAAGAGAGAATGTAGATGACATGCATTTGGCAAATTAGTATGATGTGTACAGGATGAGTGATTATTATGGGGGATCTCAACTATGGAGGGATCGATTAGCAGGAGGAATGGTCACCGGGAGAGAAGGGAATGGAATTTGTATTGCTGCTGAGAGATAATTACTTGAGGCAGCTTGTAATGGAGGGGACACAAGTTTCAAGAATGCTGGATCTGATCATTGTATCAGAGAACTCAACACTAACAAATCTAGCTACTCTTCCTCTGCTTGGGGAGAGAGAGAGAGTCAGTGAGTGAGTGATCATATAGTCTTGACCTGGGAAATTGCCAGACATGCAGAATGTAGAATTACAAAGTGTCAGCTTTCAGCAGTGAAATGGCATGAGAATTTGGATTGGAGAAATATTGGTGGTGCATAGGAGGTGGTTAAGGGATGTTTGAAGAAAGCTGTATTAGCATGTATACTCAAAGCAACATTAAACTGATAAATCAGGTAGGAATTATAAATGGCTGAACAGCATCATTTAGCAGGATTTGTGGACAGAGAAAGAGTTGTGAAGAGAATATATATGAAACGGTGATCAGCATACCCAAGAGCAGTACGAATTACAGGCAAGAAGAGTGACCTGTATGGTAAGAAAGGCCAGAGCTAATTATGAGAAAAAGCTATCTGATGAGGCCAAAAGAAATCCTAACTTTCTTTCACTATGTGGCAAGTAAAAGAAGGATGACTTATAAAAGTGCCAGTGGTGGGGAGGTAACAGAACCAAACTGTATAGTTAAGTTACTGAGTGAGCATTTGGCAGTGATGTATCATCTAAGTAGTGATGTTGCAATACAGAATGTGACAGTGACTGATGGAAGAAATGGAGGAGGCTCAAAGACAGATGTAACAAATTATTTTTATAATAAAGTGACAGTGGAATTGGATGAGGAAACTGCCTACTGAGTAATGTTTTGCTAGACCTTGCAAAGACATTTGACAGAATTCCACTTCAAACTCTGTTGCACAAATTGAAATGGATATGAATTGGATTAGAATGTGACTGATGGATATATATCAAACAGTGGGTTATAAAGGAGTTGAGTTCAGGAGAAAGGTGACTAGTGTTATATCATGGGACTCAGTACTTGGTCCTCTGTTGTTTAATTTGTACATCAGTGATATAGAAAATATTCTTTTTTTTTTTTCTGATGCAAAACTGGCAAGATTGATGATAAATGAAAGATCCCGCAGGAAGTATGGGCAGAGGTAAATTGCTGTCAGTTTAATGTTGCAGTTAGGGAAGAAGAGATCAAAGCTGTGTATTATATTGATGGGACTGAGCTGTAGGAAACTCGTGAAGCTGGGGACTTTAGGAGGGTCATTATGGACATGGAATTGAAGTTTAGAGGGCATATTTCAAAGATAGCCAAAACTGCACATGAGATTATGTGGTTGTTGAACAACACACTAACAAACAGTGATATTATTGTTCCTCTATATCAGGGTTTCCCAAATGGTGTTCCGCAAGAAATTCTCCTGGAATTTGTCATTTTAGTTTTCTAAGCATTTCTCATGAATAAATATTTTATAGTGGAAATATTCGTGAATATGTTGAAAAGCTCAGACCCAGAACGCCTAATAACATCTGTGTAACAAATATTAGTGACCAAGCCGTGTATTTTTAAACATGGAAGTATTCATGAATTATCATTAATTTTCAAACATTGAAACATTTCAACATTTGGGAAAGGGAATACCGCTGCTTAGGTTCGATTATAAAAATTGCCTGCAAGCAGATTATAACAGCAGATGGCATGTCCTCTGTTCTCAAAGCTGAAGGAAATGACATCTGTGTAACAAATGTCAGTGACCAAGTGGCATATTTTTAAACATGGAAATATTCATGGATTATCATTAATTTTCACACATCGAAACTTTTCAACATTTGGGAAAGGGAATACCGTTGTTTATGACCAGTCATAAAAATTGCCTCAAACTCATTACAACAATGGGCTGGCGTATCCTCTGTTCTCAAAACTGAACAAAATAACATCTGCGTTGCAAATGTTAGTGACCAGTCAGCAAGGAAGTATAAAGAATTTTTCCACTGAAATTGAAGATCAAGGTAGTCTGTATCCGGTTCTAGGATCTAGTAATACTGAATGCTTTCTTCACAAGTTTGTATCGTAGGGTGAAAGTGCTTGTTTTGAAACCGTAGTGCCATGATTTTTTAAAAGTAATAGGCCTACAGATTTAAATTTTAATATGAATAAGAGACAAGGGACTTTGTTTAATTTTGGTGTTAAGAAATCTCTTATTGAAGGTGTTTGTAACACAACAGATAATGATTCATCCACCTCCAGCCTACAAAGCGATCTCCTGGATGTACAAAAGGAGGGGAAAACTACCACCACAAAGGAGAAAAAGTCTGCATTCACTCGTAAGTACTTATAATAATATTATAAATTTTTGGTGATCAGAATGGGATATCATTATCATCATCATCATCAAATTTCTGCCATGTACCCTCAAGGGGTGTACAGGATATGATACTACTACATGAAAAAATTACATCATTATTAACTTCCTATCTACAATTTTCCTCCAAATCAGTCTGTTACTTGTCAAGACTCCAACATTATCAGATCTTATATTTCTATTGTCTAAGGCACTTTGTACCGTATCAATCCACCTATATCTTGGTCTTCCTCTGGGTCGTTTTGCTGCCAACCTGGCAGAGAACACTTGTTTTGCTAATCTTTTCTCTCCCATTCTGTTTAAGTGACCATACCACCTGAGATTAGCTCTGCTAACGCATTCCTGGATGCTGCCAATGTCAAGTTCTTTCCTAATATCCTCGTTTTTAATATGATATTGCCATTGATGCCATCTTTTCACGCCTATAATCTTTCTCAGGATTCTCATATCTGCAGTCTCTAGTCTTTGGTCAAGTGTTTTACTTCTGACCCAGCTCTCAGATCCATAAGTTAAAACTGGTTTGAACACTGTCTTGTATAGCTAATTTAGTGTTCCGACTAATTTCTCTCTTATTCCATATGAATTTATTCAGTTAACTTCCCACCATACCAGCTTTGCTGATTTTGTTGTCTATTTCTATATTTAATTTACCATCATCAGTAAAATCGTGCCTAAGTAGCTGAAATGTTTTACTTGTTCCACAGGTTCTGAATTCACAACACAGTTGACATTTTCAATGATTCTGCCTATTTTCATTGTCTTTGTCTTTTTATTGCTGACCTTCATACCATATCTATTACAACAGCTATTCAATTTAGTCAGAGAATCTTGCAGACTTGTAGCGGATTTATTTAGAAGTATAACATCATCCTCATAAAGCAAAGAGCTGACATTAACATCTCCAATTTTGATATCATGTTTAATACCACTTTCCTTCATAATGTGATCCATATAGATAATGAATAACAGAGGGAATAATGTACATCCTTGTCTCACACCAGATTGAACATTAAACCATCTTCCTGTACTTCCTTCAATGATAACTGCTGACTTACAACTCAAATAAAGACTAAGTATTGCTTGATATAATGCCCCATTGACACCATATAACTGCAGCATATTGAATAGCTTCTCTCTTGGCACTTTGTCATATGTCTTTTCCAAATCGACAAAACTTAAATACAGATCTTTGTTATATTCCCATGCTTTCTCGACTATTTGTCGTAAAGTGAAGATCTGATCCTGACAGCCTCTATTTGGCCTGAATCCAGCTTGTTCTTCACCAAGCTTTTCTTCCACAATTCTTCTCAACCGTTTCTCAAGTATACTTGCATAGATCTTGCCAGGAACACTCAGTAGGGAAATACCTCTGTAATTCTCACATTCAGTTTTATATATGGGTACTATCAGAGCTCTACTCCAATCATCGGGAATTCGTCCCTCTGTCCAGGCTTTCTGAACTATGCAGTGCAGCCACTGTAAGACTTTTATACCACCATACTTCAGTATTTCTGGTCGAATATTATCTACTCCTGCTGCCTTTCCACATTTCACGCCTTTGATGGCTTTTTCTACTTCAAGTGTGGATATGTATTCCTGACTGCATGCCTGGTCAGTGTTTTTTATCACTGTGCTGTTATCACTGCTTGTTTCATTTAGCAGTTTTTCAAAGTAATTACTCCATACTTCAAGGATATCTTTTTCTCCTGTTTTCATGTCACCTTTATCATCTCTAACTCCTTTTACAGCGCTCTTTCCTCCATTCCTAAGCCTCTTCAACAACCTCCAGAATATTTTGCCACTTTCTTGATATTTATTTTCTATATTCTTGCCAAAGTCCTCCCATGACTTTTGTTAAGCTAGTTTTACACAGTGTTTAGCATCTTTCATTTGTCTCTATATTCTTTAAGAATGCAAGCTGACTTATTTGCCAGGAACTTTTGATATGCTTTCTTCTTTTCCTTCACTGCCTCTTTAACTTCTTGTGTCCACCAGGGAGTTCTGAATTTTTTATCCTTGTAGACAACCTGACAACGTGCCTCTCTGGCAGAATCAATAAATGTTTGATTCCTGTTCTCAAACTCTTTCATTTTTTTTTCAATAATCTTTCTGTATTTTAGTCTACAGTTCAGATCTGAGAGCTGCTCAAATTTTATTCGCTTTAAAACTTTCTTACATGTTATTCTTTTCAATATGAAATTCAATTTTATTCTGCTCAAGACTAAATAGTGATCACTTCCAATTTCAAATCCTCTGTACACTCTGGTGCCCTGCACCAGGGAGAAAACATCACTATCAACAATAACATAGTCAATGAGACTTTTCTTATTCCTTGCCTCTTCTCTCCATGTGAATTTGTGCACATTTTTATGTTGGAACATGGTGTTAGTAATAACCAGTCCATGTCCTGAGCAGAAATCCAACAGATATTTGCCATTATTATTAGATTTGCTCTTTTCTCCAAATTTTCCCAAAATATTTTTGTATGTCTCACAATCATGTCCTAGTCTGCTATTTAGATCCCCAACAAGGACCAACTTTTCCTTTTTAATTGTGTCAGTTGCATTTTCTAAAGCCTCAAAAAATCCCCCCACTTCTACCTTAGTAGAACTTCTGTTGGACCATAGGTACAAATAAGTCTCATTGTCCAGTTCCCCATTCTCATATTTGCCCACATTACTCTACTTGAGACTGACTGCCATTCAAGAAGATTAGCCTCGTATTTTGTGTTGAATAGTATGGCTACTCTTTGTTTTCCTTGATTGTCATTGCCTGAATATAACATTTTGTATTTATTGCTCAGAAAGATCTTACCAGTTTTGGTCTTTTTTGTTTCAGTCACCCCTATTATGTCGATCTGGTACTTATCTAATTCCTCCGCTAGGTCCATTTCTTTGCTATTCAGGTTTCTTATGTTGATAGTACCGATCTTCAACTCTGGTGATGTTGTGTTGGGGTGTGTTTTCAGATTTGTTCCAGTAGCTGACTTTTCGCTGTTCGCCCTGGTTCCCTGGCGAGAACAACGGGGGCCTTGTTTAACCGGGCGACGCCCCAGCCGGCATGAAATTTTGTCATGTTATACCATCATTTTTTATTTTGGTTTAATCAATAAGAATACAATTTGGTCGGCTAAATCCCAAATTGCCAGCCCATCCTCGTTCGTTCAGTATCAAAGTAGATACCCAACAAGGTGCACTGCGAGAAGGTGAGGATTGGACATTAGGTCAGAAGCCCTGGTCGGTTCTCCGCATTCCTTTAAAGGCTATGTGGAGGTCTCCTCTCAGTTATACAGCTTTGACCCTTAAGCACCCCCAGAATGGGATATGTCAATGAAAATCAGCACAAATTAATTTAATGTTGTTTATGTTTAATTGATGTTTAATTAATTATTAATTCATACATTACAAAATAACCAAGGTGTTCCATGAAAATTTCAGTATTTGTCAAGTGTTCCATCGTAGAAAAATTCTGGGAAATGCTGCCCTATATAATGCTTTAATAAGGCCACACCTGGGCTACTGCATGCACATTTAGTCACTTGGATTCCACATGGATGAAGAAGTGGTGGAGAGGAACCAGAGATGAGTGACAGTTTGTAGCAGGCGTATGGAATGATTCTGAGAACAGATTGGCAGTCTGTGGGCTTCATAAGCTGATAGGCAAAAAAGAGGAAATATGATAGAAGCATATATATAAGTTATTGAAGGGAGTTTTATAGGATTGACCCTGCAGAATTTTTTCAGTACATGGAAGGAAGGGAAAAAATGAGGGACCATCCATAAAAATTGTGTAAGAGTGTGGTTATCAAGGATGTTAGGACTAGATTTTTTGCTTGGATGGTGGTGAATGGGTAGAATGCATTTCCAGAGGTAGTTGGGAGTGCTCCAGCTGTGAATTAGTTTAAGGAGAGGTATGATAGATATTGCACGAATAATGAGTCTTCTGACTCCATAGAGATACCTGTATAATAATAATAGCAGTAATTATTTTAAACAGTCTAAATAAACTTTAAAAGATGCAGGCAGATTTTATCTTGCTCATCAAAGGGAGAAAAGTACTGGAAGAGAGAGGTATGAGACTGAGCAGAAGTAAGACAGAGTATATGTGTTGCACACAGGAGACAGATCTGGAGCTGGAAGGAAATGTCATCAGGAAGTTGAGAGACTTTAGATACTGAGGTTCAACAATGGAAGAAGATGGAGGAGCTGAGAAGGAAGTGGGATGCAGGATACAAACGGGTTGGAGGAACTGGCAGGAGATGGCTGGAGTGTTATGCGATAAGAGCCGATCAGTCTGAAAGGCAAAATCTGTAGGACAGTAGTGAGGCCAGCTATGACATATGCTATTGAAACTGTGGCCCTGAGGAAAAATAACATCAGCAGGATGGAAGTAGCAGAGATGAGAATGTTTAGGTGGATGTGCAGTGTAACCAGAAAGGATCGTCTGAGAAATGACTATGTCAGGGGAACGGTGAAAGTTACAAACTTAGGAGCAAAAATACAGGAGGCAAGGTTGAGATGGTTTGGTCATGTGATGAGGAGGGAGGACGAATATGTGGGAAGAAGGGTCATGTAGATGGATGTGCAAGGAAGGCAGAAGTGTGGGCGGCCAAAGACGAGATGGAGGGAGGTGGTAGAAGAGGACTTGAGGATGAAGAACTTGGATGTGGTGACAGCCCAAAACAGGAAGGTGTGGAGAAGACTCATTATCAACAGTGACCCCACTTAAGTGGGAGAAGCTGAAGAAGAAGATCAAATATATCTTGTTTTTAAATTTCTACAAAAAATTAATTTCTATATTTATATATAGAAGTGTTTTAGTATTTATGCTGATTTTATTTGTTAGGGAATTTTTATATATAGAATTTTTACATTATACATGAACATTTGTTACTTATGTTTTAACTCTGGGCTTGGCTCATCTTCATAAACTTCCTTATCACTATGTGACTTCACTGCTATCTACAGATGACTAGTTTGTAGTGTGAACTTGATGCATGTCACTTGTTGTGTATACAGTTCCTCTCATTATAGCAAACTGGTAAGGATAACAGCAATATTGTATTATATACAATAATATAATAGAGGTGATAGCCAGATGAATAGAGGGATTATATGTACAACAGATGGCATACATGCAACTCACATTACAAACTAGTCATCTATTACAGTAGTGAGGTCACACTGTTAAGGAGCCAAGTCCAGGATGAAAACAGCAAGTAACAAATGTTTATATGTAATGTAAAAAAAAAAAACATTTTAAAAACATTTCTATAAATATGTTGTAATAGGTTTCACGGTATAATAAGAACACAGATGGTTAAGAAAATAACTATTTATTAACTTAAAGCTAATATTTCGCTGGTATTATATCCAGTATCTTCAGAGCACACAACACAAAGTTTGTTACAAATGTAAGACAACCACAATCCAGTGTAACAGTGGGGGCTAGTATAAGTGATTGCAGCGTGCAGCACAAGACTAAAGTCCTAATATGGCGCCATCTAGGTAAAAAAAAAAAAAAAAAAATCAAAGTTTTGAAAGTTAATAAATAGTTAATAAATAGTTTTTTAAGTTAATAAATAGTTATTTTCTTAACCATCTGTGTTCTTATTATACCGTGCAACCTATTACAACATGTCTGATGAACACATTAGCCTATCCACGCATATTTCTATAAATACTTTGTAATCTGAATTTATAACAGCAGTATTTTATGGTGCTTAATTTGAGATGTTTTGGTAGTTTGTTTTAGTGAGGGAGTTTATTAATGGTGTTTGCTGTAGTGGAAATATGAAGTTTATTGAAAATCACATAAGAAATGAGAAATTGCATAAAGAGAAGGAAATTGGAGACCTCAAGGTGATTATTTAAAAAAAAGACATTTGATATTTTATTTAAAATTATAGTGATCATAAAAACACTGTCAATATCACCAGAGTCGAAGATCGGTACTATCAACATAAGAAGCCTGAATGGCAAAAAAATGGAGGTAACTGAGAATTGGATAAGTACCAGATCAACATAATAGGGCTGACTGAAACAAAAAAAGACCAAAACTGGCGAGATCTTTCTGAGCAATAAATACAAAATGTTATATTCAGGCATTGACAATCAAGGAAAAGAAGAAGTAGCCATAGTATTCAACACTAAATATGAGCTAATCTTGAATGGTAGGCAATTGCAAGTTGAGTGTTGTGGGCAAATATCAGAATTGGGAACTGGACAATGAGACTTATTTGTGCCTATGGTCCCACAGGAGGTTCTACTAAGGTAGAAGTGGAGGAATTTTTTGAGGCTCTAGAGAAAGCTACTGACACAATGTAAAAGGAAAAGTTGGTCCTGTTGGGGATCTAAATAGCAGAGTAGGAAATGATTGTCAGACATACAAAAATATTTTGGGAAAATTTGGAGAAAAGAGCAAAGTTAATAATAATGACAAATATTTGTTGGATTTCTGCTCAGGACATGGACTAGTTACTACTAACACCATGTTCCAACATAAAAAATGTGCACAAATTCACATGGAGAGAAGAGGCAAGGAATAAGAAAAGTCTTATTGATTATGTTATTGTTGATAGTGAAGTTTTCACCCTTGTGCAGGACACTAGAGTGTACAGAGGATTTGAAAGTGGAAGTGATCACCATTTAGTCTTGAGCAGGATAAAAATTGAATTTCATACTGCTGGCCTGGTGGGCCCAGTGGTTAGCTTATCTGCTCCAGCCAAAAGACTGCAGGTTCGAATCATGCTGTAGGCATGGATATTTGTGATTGTCTGTGAAAATGATAGTGATGGAATTGGTGGGCGGTAGATGGCATTGGTGGAGATGGAGAGTGTAGAGTAGGTGCCCTCCTCGATGAGTCTTTGGACTCCCTGGAGGTGTTATGTAATAATAATATTGAAAAGAAGAATGTGTAAAAAAGTTTTAAAGTGATTAAAAGTTGAGCAGCTCTCAGATGTGAACTGCAGACTAAAGTATACAAACATTATTGAAGGGAAAATGAAAGAGTTTGAGAACAGGAATCAAACCTTGGAGATTCAGTGGCAAACTCTGAAGAAAAACATTGACTGATTCTGCCAGAGAGGCATGTGGTTAGGTTGTTTGCAAGGATAGAAAAATCAGAATGCCATGGTAGACATAGAAGTTAAAGAGGCAGTGAAGGAAAAGAAGAAAGTATACCAAAAGTTCCCGGATATAAGTCAGCTTGTGCTCTTAGAGAATACAGAGACAAATGTAAAAAAGCTGAACATTGTGTAAAACTAGCTATACAAAAGTCAATGGGAAGACTTTGGTAAGAACTTAGAAAATAAATATCAAGAAGGTGGATATTCTGGAGGTTGTTGAAGAAGCTCAGAAATGGAAGAAAGAGTGCTATAAAAGGAATTTGAAATGATAAAGGTGACTCGAAAACTGGAGAAAGAGATATCCTTAATGTATGGAGTAATTCTAAAAAATTGCTAAACTAGAAGTGATGACAGCACAGTGATAAAAAACACTGACCAGGCATGCAATCAGGAATACATATCCATATCCAAAGTAAAAAAGCCATCAAACATCTGAAATGTGGAAAGGCAGCTGGAATAGATGATATTTGACCAGAAATGCTAAAGTATGGAGGTATAAAAGTTTTACAGTGGCTGCACTGCATAGTTAGAGGGCCTGGACAGAAGGACGAATTCTAGCTGATTGGAGTAGAGCTCTCATAGTACCCATATATAAAAAAGGGAAGTAAAACTGGTTGTGAGAATTACATAGGTATTTCTCTATTGAGTGTTCCTGTAAGATTTATGCCAGTATACTTGAGAAACGGTTGAGAAGGATTGTGGAAGAGAAGCTTGGTGAAGAACAAGCAGATTCAGGCCAAATAGAGGTTGTCAGGATCAGATTTTCACTTTACAACAAATAGTTGAGAAGTTGGAATATAACAAAAATCTATACTTAAGTTTTGTAGATCTGGAAAAGCATATGACAAGATGCCAAGAGAGAAGCTATTCAAAACGCTACAGTTGTATGGTGTGAGTGGATCATTATATCAAGCAATACTTAGTCTTTATTTGAGTTGTAACTCAGCAGTTATCATTGAAGGAAGTACAGGAAGATGGTTTGATATTAAATCTGGTGTCCGACAAGAATGTACGTTATTCCCGCTGTTATTCATTATCTATATGGATCTCATTATGAAGGAAAGTGGTTTAAACCTGATATCAAAATTGGAGATGTTAATGTCAGCTCTTTGCTTTATGCAGATGATGTTATACTTCTAAATAAATCCACTACAAGTCTGCAAGATTCTCTGACTAAATTGAATAACTGTTATAATAGATATGGTATGAAGGTCAGCAATAAAAAGACAAAGACAATGAAAATAGGTAGAATTGTTGAAAATGTCAATTGTGTTATGAACAGGGAACCTGTGGAACAAGTAAAACATTTCAGCTACTTAGGCATTATTTTTAGTGAAGATGGTAAATTAAATATGTAAATAGACAACAGAATCAACAGAGCTGGTATGATAGGAAGTCAAATTGATAAATTTATATGGAATAATAGAGAAATTAATAAAGACACTAAATTAGGATCTGAGAGCTGGGGCAGAAGTAAAATACTTGGCCAAAGACTAGAGACCACAGATATGAGAGTCCTGAGAAAGATTATGGGTGTGAACAAATGGCATCAGTGGCAATATCACATTAAAAATGAGGATTTTAGGAAAGAACTTGACATTGTTAGCATCCAGGAATATATTAGCAGAGCTAATCTCAGGTGGTATGATCACTTAAACAGAATGGGAGATTAAAGATTAGCAGAACAAGTGTTCTCTGCCAGGTTGGCAGCAAAACGACCCAGAGGAAGACCAAGATATAGGTGGATTGATACGGTACAAAATACCTTAGATAATAGAAATATAAGATCTGGTAATGTTGGAGTCTTGACAGGTAACATATTGATTTGGCAGAAAATTGTAAATAGGAAGTTAGTAATGATGTAAATTTTTCATGTAGTACTATCGTATCCTGTACACCCCTTGAGGGTAAATGTTAGGAATTTGATGATGATGATGATGATAAAAACACTGTAATTTATTAAATGTATATTTTAAATCCTCACATAATTAGGTTTTCTTGTGTTATCTTTATAGTTGTGTTTGCAACAACCGATACATTTTCCATCTCAATGTGATTATGTTGCTGCTAATTTGAAAGAAGACACAAAGAAATTTAAAGAATGTACAGTTGTATCGAATATAGCTGAAAGTGAAGTATGTATATTATTATCATTGTTTATAGTATTGTAGTTATTTTTTAACACTGTTTTTACTTAATTCTATCAAGCTTGGAAAAGTCACATTAAAGTGTTATTCTGCAGATATTGTAAAAATATATTTCAAAAGCTATAAAGTCTGAACTCTAGAATTTTAAACCTATAGCTGGGAGACAATAATAGTACTCTTTTATGTTTCATATGTTTTCATATCCCACTAGTTATTAGTGGAGTATCCCCACTCATATTAATGATCATGACTAATGGAATGAAGGTCACTTTAAGGTTGTGTTGGTGTGATAGCTAGAATGAAACACCCATTGCTTGTTCTTAGTCCACACTTTAGAGAAGTTTATTATGTGTAGTACCTTATGGTCCCAGGATTCAGTCATTGACAGTTGCATGTGCATTCATCTTTTTGACCATTTTTAAAGTTTGGAAATTGATAATGAACATGGAAACAAACAATAATCAACAGTTGATGATAAATGATAGAAGCTGACCAGTCTTTGCTTCACTTCTCTCTCTCTCTCTCTCTCCCCCTCTCAAAGCCAGATTTGTGTCGTCATAACCATGTGATCAGAAATGCAGAGAAATTACATTTACCTAGGTTAGACTCTGTGGCAGGAGTTCTACTGATGGCTCCTAGCACTTCCATTACCACGTGCATATACAATTATGCATTGTCTTGAAGCAAAAAACATAGTTTTGTTAAGAACTCTAGTCATCTTTGCTAACTTCATTACTGCAAAAGGGTCTTATGTGTTTGTGCATAATACTCATCATACTTTCCTTTTCTATTTTATGCTAGAGAATCGATTCTCTGGAGTCAGAAATATGGTATTGGTATCACTTTTCCATATGAAGGTGCCATGCAGAACTTTGATGCAGGAGAGTTTTTATATTTACATACATACCCTTTCCTGCTATTTCAGTTATGGGTCTTAGTGTCTGAAGGACTCATCATATGTAATTGTAAACAAATAATAAATTAGAATTGCATTTGACTGGAATCATAGGTTTAGCTCATGTTTAATCTGGCTATAACAAGTGAACCCTTTCTAATGACACATTTAAACTAGAGACAGTTCCCATAACGATCATCTTTTGCTCTCCTTCAGCAGATCCTCTCACACACTCCAGTCACTTTCTCATGCATATTCTCTTTGTCTGCAACTTCTCATTCTCATCTCATTTTATCTGTTTCTGTTCTCTGGAACAACATTTCCATTTTCCTCAAAGAAAAGATTACAACAGTTGTTCAAAAAATATACTGGTTGATTCATTAACCACTTGACTACCCATAGCACTGATGTGATACAGGTTTTCAAAGTCTCTGGTGTGCACACGTGTGTGTGTGTGGGGGGGGGGGGTTCATATAAAAAACAAAAAAGCTTCCAAGACATAAAGGATAAGCCTGAGTTTGCACATCTCAGAAATTTTTAAAGATAAGCCCTTATGCGTTTTGCTAGCTAACTGCATATCATAAACACCAACATAAATTGACTTTCCGTATATCATTTTCATGACAGTTTCTACTATCACAAGAAAGGGTATATCAAGAAGACCTTTTCCTGTTTTTTTCAATAGGTAAGAACAAATGACCTACCTCAAAATGTCACTAAGAGCAGACTGGAGGCACAAAGTGAGGAATACCAGCATAAGATGAAACATAGTCAAATAGAATTTCCAAGAACTATTCAACCAGCTATCCAAAAAGCAGAAAAACACTTGTGAGGATAATGCTGAACATGAATACCCTGTCTAACAAGAAAAGCATTTTGAGTAATAACACAGCACATCTTAATAAATGGCCAACACAGCATCTGCAAACAGAAACTCACAAAATACAGCAGAAAAAAAAAAAAAATTGCCAGCTCTGACTTTCACAAACTCAGACTTCCAAATAAGTCTCAATATCTACCAATCTATGGGTGAAGCTACACAGGAACTCTCTCTCTCCAAAGCAGGAGAGGTTGAGATAGCAGATAATGAAGAAGAAAGCATACTTAGTGAAGCCCAAAGCTAACTCCCTTACACAGAAGGTCCTGTTGCCACCCAATAGATCTCATCTTTTCTAAAAGAGTGCAAGGATATCCTCACAAATTATCAATAGCCCTCAAGTTCATGATGACAATCCCAGAACTTGTATTACAGCTCCAAAGCCTACATTCCAAAATGAAGTGCCAAAAGAATAGAGATGAACATCAGAGCCAAGAGAATATGCTACCTTTCCGGTGTCATTTTAAAAAATGACACCAGAACTTTCTACAAAACAATCATTGAAACTGCAAAGAGCTACTTCTCTTACCCCATAACTAGTTATGCTCAATGGTGACAGGAAACCCAGCAGAAATAGAAACAGTCTGGACAGAATACGTTTTGCAAACTCTCAAAAATAAGAGTGTGCAAGAAAACAAATATTAAATCTTGGAAAATCAGAAAATTAAGCACACTACCCTTACAGTTAATCAAACACTCATAAATATAATAGTGCAAAAAGAATGACTTAAATGTTACTAGATACTTCCAAAAAGAGAATAAGGATCATATTTTGTATAGTGATTCATTTATAAGAGGTGTTCTTGAGGAGAGTGTGACAAAATCATGCTAAGATTAAGGATGTCAGGCCTATCATATGTCAAAAATAGATCAAACAGAATCCAAACCAAAAATTTTAGAAGAAATTATAATTTCAATGAAGAATGAAAAGTCACTTGGACTGAATAGTATCTCAACAGAACTGTGGGAAGGAGGATGAGAAGAAGGGACTATACAATACAATACTTGAACTATTTATACAACCTAATAAAAAAAAAAAAAAACTCATCCCAATACATAAAAAAGGAAATAAAAGAAAATGAAACAGCTATAGACCCACATAATTGTTGAACCATGCTTAAAGGTATTTATTAGAATCATTCAAAACAGAATAAAAAAAAGAATATGAAGAAGTAATGGAGGAAGAACAAATGGAATTCAGAGATGGAAGCGAGACCAGGGATGCAATCTTTATTTTAGAGACTAACAGATTTGACTTGCATACTTTATTTATAATTCACTTGCTGTAGTGAATTTTGGTGCTGAAAGATAAGTTCTTTTTGTAAGTATTTAGCACTATTTAAGTCATTCTTTTTTGCATTATTATATTTATGAGTGTTTGTTTGATTAACTGTAAGGGTAGCATGCTTAATTTTCTGATTTTCAAAGGTTTAATATTTGTTTTCTTGCACACTGTATTGTGCATCACATTGCCTATGTGCAAAACAATGGCAGGCAATTTTAACATGCATGATTACATTCACTGCAGCATGTACAAAATGTATGGCCTTTACAAAACTAAAGATTTATTGAAAGAGAGCAAAACTAGAGAACATGTTTGTCAAAAAGTGTTTTGTGAGCAAATGCCAGAAGTGTGAAGAGAGTAAGAAGAATCATTTTAGTTTAATCCTTTATCCAAGTGTGAGCAAACAAAGTTTGCGCCTGAAAGTATCTTCAGGACTGGGATAAGGTAGTACAGTACCGGGCAACTCGTTGCAAAGGTAGAGAAAGCTCTCATCACTCCTATCTCAGTATCTCCCATAATGCAAAGCACATCTCCTTGCGGATATGTGTAATGCTATGCATTAAGGCCTTAATGGCATTGAGGCCAACAGTATGCAATATGTAACTGGTTGCTGCTATAATATAGGTAGTATAAGAAAAAATGTAGATGACATGCATTGGCAGATTATTATGATATGTGGAGGTGAGCAATTATTATGGGGGATTTCAACTCTGGAGGCAGAGATTAGGAGGAAGAATGGTCACAGGAAGGGAAGGAAATGGAATTTATACAGTTGCTGAGAGATAATTACTCGAGGCAGCATGTAATGGAGGGGATACAAGTTTTAAGAGTGCTAGATCTGATCATTGTATCAGAGAACTTAACACTAACAAATCTAGCTACTCTGCCTCTGCTTGGAGAAAGTAATCATGTAGTCTTGACCTGGGAGATTGCCAGACATGTAGAATTTTCTGTTAAGAAGGAATATATGTGGAATTACAAAGCAGCTGATTATGACAAGCTGAGGAGTCAGCTTTCAGCAGTGTCATGGCATAAGAATTTGGAAGAAAGAAATGGTGGTGGTGGTGCATGGGAGGTGGTCAAGGGGTGTTTGAAGAAAGCAGTATCAGAGTGTATACCTAGAGTCAGAAGGAAAGGAAATGGAAGGTGATCTGCATGCCCATGAGCAATATAAGGCACAGGCAAGAAGAGTGACTTTTTAGGAAAGAACTCTTTAGGATTTCTTTTGGCATCATCAGCTAACTTTGGTAAGAAGGCCAAAGCTAATTATGAGAGAAAGCTAGCTGATGAGGCCAAAAGAAATCCTAACAAGTTCTTTTGCTATGTGGCAAGTAAAAGGAGGTAAAATGACTATGGAAGGGTGACTTTAAAAAGTGCTGATGGTGAGGAGGTAACAGAACCAAACCAAATAGTTGAATTACTGAGTTAGGATTTTGCCTTCCAGGTGGTGACATTGGAATGTCGGATGTGACATTGACTGATAGGAAAATAGCGGTTGAAGAAATGGACGTGCTTATAATATTGCTGATCCTCAAAATGAACGCAGCTATGGAATTAGAAGACATATCTGTCCATTACAAGATTGTATTTGAGAAATTGATAAAAGATGGGATTCAGGACTGGGTGGATAGGAATATCATACTCTATAATGGACAACATGGTTTTGTGAAGGATAGGTCTTGTCTTAGTAATTTGCTTAATTTTTTTTATAATAAGTGACATCCTTGGAAGTTGAGAATGAATGCTGTCAAGAAGGGGGATGAGGACTTGATTTTTCTCTCATAGGATGGTGCATAAGTGGAATGGATTGCCATTGGATGTTGTGTGTGCAAGTAGCGTGAATGAATTCAAGAACAGGTATGACAGTTGGTGCAAATAGTTTGGCCCTCCCTTGATGAGTTACTGACTCCCTGGAGATCTCTCTTAATAATAATAATATTGATGAAACAGAATTGCAGGAGAATGATGAGGCCAGCAATTTTGGGGGTCATGCAGTTAGATAAGGGAAATGGCTACTGAGTGATATTGCTAGATTTTGCATAAACATTTGAAAGATTCCATACAGAACTCTATTGCATAAATGAATGGATATGAACCTGGTGATTTGGATTAGAACATGGCTGATAGACAGATAACAAACAGTGGTTTATTGAGGAATTGAGTCTAGGAGAAGGCAAGTGATCAGTGGAGTACCACAGTACTCAGTACTTGGTCCTCTGCTGTTTAATTTGTATATCATTATAGGAAATGATTTGACAGGAGATTTTCAGTTGTCTGTTGATGATGCTAAACTAGGAATAGCAATGGTAAATGAACGTGATGCAGAGATTCTGCAGGAAGATTTAAATAGACTAGCCATATGGGCAAAGAACAACATATGCTGCCACAGAATCCAGCATACTCCTCAGGAGTATGCTGAATTCTGTGCCATGGTATTAGTTGTTGAATGGGAAGGATATCGACAGTGTATGGGAACTGTTTAAAAATACTTAAATTATTCAATATCAGAATGCCCCTAGAGTTCAGAGAATAAATAGAGTAGGAGTGAAATGGATGTGCAATCTAATTAGGCAAAAGATTTGTAAGAAAAAGATATGGAAGGAATACCATGTGCATAAGGATGATGTCAATTATGATAATTATAAGCAGCAGGCCAGAAGAGTCACAAGTGTTGTATGGAAAACTAAATCTGAGTAGGAAAAGAAACTGGCTCTGCAAGTTAAAGATAACTGAAAAGAATATTATCATTATGTTGTAAGTAAAAGAAAGAATGAATTTGAAAGAATAACCCTACTGAATGCAGATGATATGCAGGTGACTGATGCAGACGTGATTGTTCAACTAATGATTAGTCATTTTGCTAAAAGCTGTCAATTGGTATATGCAACATTGAACTCACTGCTACTTCTGCGCTTTATGAGGAAACTTGTGTATGAAGAGGAGGAAGTACTAAAGCTGTTGCACAAACTGAATAAGAATTCTGCTGTAGGAACTGATGGGATATCAGTATGGATGCTAAAAGAGTATTCAGCTGAACTGGCTGTTCCTTTGACTAAACTATAATTTGAGTCTCAGAACAGGGAAGATTCTACTGGAATGTATGATGATTCATACATTCTTTCAAAGACCAGTGTATCCATCTGTTGACCAATCAGTGTCTCAGGTGGTGATGAAGATTTTGGAAAAGTTGGTCAGGGCTCACATTCAGAAATGTTGACAGAAAATCTCTATGAACAGCATGGGGTTACTAAGGGAAGGTCATCTTTTAGCAACTTGCTCACATTCTGTAATAATGTTACCACTGAGTTAGACTAGAGGAATGGATACACTATTATACTTTTAGATTTTGCTAAGGCTTTTGACAGAATACAGCATGGAGGACTGTTGCATAAATTAGAGAATATGGGACTGGATTATAAACTATTGTCATGATAAGAGTATGGCTAACTGGCAGATATCAAAAAGTGGTATATGGGGGGATGTGTATTTGCAAGATTCAAGATAACAAGTGTTGTACCCCAAATATCAGTCCTTGGTCCATTTTTATTCACTCTGTACCCTAATTATATTGGGAAGGATTTTACATGCAACATACTGCTATTTGCTAATGATGCAAAGAAAAAAAAAATATCAGCTAATGCCTTTTTGTTCCCATGTAGGGAGTAAGTGAGGCCTTTTTTTAGCCCTATCTAACTTTTGGAGACTGAGTGGGCAGTTCAATCTCCACTGGTAGCCAATCAGAGATAACTTGCCCAAGGCTATCACTAATTAATTGGCACACAGTGAAGAAGGCAGCTAGTAAATGCCGCCATCTGGTGGTCCCTAACACAATATTTTTAATGTCTGAAAATAGTGTGGGTTCGGTGGCCGATTTTCTTGAGTTTACGGGACGAAAAACCCTAGTTTCCAGGAGAAAAACCTGCTAGCCCATGCCAGAGATCGACTAACTCTGGAACCGGTCAAGAAAAGGTTTAGAAAAAGTTCCTCTAGTTGGCAACTAGATTCGAACGCCTTTTGTCATGCGATCAAGCGCTGTAGAGTGCAGACGTCACTTCTACTGAGCTACACAGGCTCATATGATGCAAAGATAGGTAGAGTAATCAAGAGTGCTGCTGATATGCAGTACTTGCAAAATGATTTGAATAGGCTTGAATTGTTTGCATGTGAAAATGGCTGTCATTTCAATGTTAATAAATGTAAAGTAATGCACTTTGGTGTGATTAGATATCCATTAGACATATCTTATTGGTGGGGTTATGCTTGAATAAACTAATGAGGCTAGGGATTTTGGAAGTTTAATAGACAGGAAGGTGAAGTTCAAGAGTCATATAGCAAAAATAAAACTCAGAGAATAATGGCAATGCTAAAACGAAATTTGACATGTAAAGGGAGTCATTTTGCCTCTTTACAAGGCCTTGATAAGGCCTCACTTTGACTATTGTGTGCAGGTCTGGTTTCCATGGTGAACCCCTCTTTCTCCTGTTTGCAGACACTAGCAAACAGGAGAAAGAGGGGTGATATGATTGAGACTTACACACTTCTGAAAGGGTTATACAGAATTTCAGTAAATGGAATTTTTCATTTTATGGAGGATGGGGAAAGAACACGAGGGCATCCTTGGAAGTTGAGAATAAATGCTGTCAAGAAGGGAATGAGGACTAGATTTTTCTCTCATAGAGTGGTGCGTAAGTGGAATGGATTGCCATTGGAGATGTTGTGTGTGCAGGTAGCGTGAATGAATTCAAGAAGAAGTATGACAGTTGGTGCAAATAATTTGGCCCTCCCTTGATGAGTTTCTGACTCCCTGGAGGTCTCTCTTAATAATAATAATATTGATGGAACTGAACTGTGGGAGAATGATTAAGCTAGCAACTTTGGGGGAAATTGTGAACAAGAAGTTGAAGTTTAGAGGGAATATTGTGAAGGTGATTAAAACAGAACATCTGATTATGTGGTTTTTGAAGAACACACTAACAAGCAGGAATAGAGAGTTTATTTCCTCCTATATAAGGCTTTAATAAGGGCGCATCTGGACTACTGTGCACGGATCTGGACTCCCTGGGTTCTGTGTTGATGAAGAAGTGTCAGAGAGGATCCAGGGTCAAGTGATAAAGATTGTGTCAGGTGTATGGAATGTCCTATGAGAATTGGTTGATTGGTATCATCATCAAATTCCTGCCATGTACCCTCAAGGGGTGTACAGGATATGATAGTACTACATGAAAAAAATTACATCATTATTAATTTCCTATCAACAATTTTCCTCCAAATCAGTCTGTTACTTGTCAACACTCCAACATTATCAGATCTTATATTTCTATAGTCTAAGGCACTTTGTACCGTATCAATCCACCTATATCTTGGTCTTCCTCTGGGTCGTTTTGCTGCCAACCTGGCAGAGAACACTTGTTTTGCTAATCTTTCTTCACCCATTCTGTTTAAGTGACCATACCACCTGAGATTAGCTCTGCTAACGCATTCCTGGATGCTGACAATGTCAAGTTCTTTCCTAATATCCTCATTTTTAATATGATACTGCCATTGATGCCATCTGTTCATGCCTATAATCTTTCTCAGGACTCTCATATCTGTGGTCTCTAGTCTTTGGTCAAGTGTTTTACTTCTGACCCAGCTCTCAGATCCATAAGTTAAAACTGGTTTGAACACTGTCTTGTATACAGCTAATTTAGTGTTCCGACTAATTTCTCTCTTATTCCATATGAATTTATTCAATTGACTTCCCACCATACCAACTTTGCTGATTCTGTTGTCTATTTCTATATTTAATTTACCATCTTCAGTAAAAATCGTGCCTAAATAGCTGAAATGTTTTACTTGTTCCACAGGTTCTGAATTCACAACACAGTTGACATTTTCAATGATTCTGCCTATTTTCATTGTCTTTGTCTTTTTATTGCTGACCTTCATACCATATCTATTACAACAGCTATTCAATTTAGTCAGAGAATCTTGCAGACTTGTAGCGGATTTATTTAGAAGTATAACATCATCCGCATAAAGCAAAGAGCTGGCATTAACATCTCCAATATTGATATCATGTTTAATACCACTTTCCTTCATAATGTGATCCATATAGATAATGAAAACAGAGGGGATAATGTACATCCTTGTCTCACACCAGATTTAACATTAAACCATCTTCCTGTACTTCCTTCAATTCTAACTGCTGACTTACAACTCAAATAAAGACTAAGTATTGCTTGATATAATGCCCCATTGACACCATATAACTGCAGCGTATTGAATAGCTTCTCTCTTGGCACTTTGTCATATGCCCTTTCCAAATCGACAAAACTTAAATACAGATCTTTGTTATATTCCCATGCTTTCTCGACTATTTGTTGTAAAGTGAAGATCTGATCCTGACAGCCTCTATTTGGCCTGAATCCAGCTTGTTCTTCACCAAGCTTTTCTTCCACAATTCTTCTCAACCGTTTCTCAGGTATACTTGCATAGATCTTGCCAGGAATACTCAGTAGAGAAATACCTCTGTAATTCTCACATTCAGTTTTATTTCCCTTTTTATATATGGGTACTATGAGAGCTCTACTCCAATCATCGGGAATTCGTCCCTCTGTCCAGGCTTTTTGAACTATGCAGTGCAGCCACTGTAAGACTCTTATACCACCATACTTCAGCATTTCTGGTCGAATATCATCTACTATTGCTGCCTTTCCACATTTCATGCCTTTGATGGCTTTTTCTACTTCAAGTATGGATATGTATTCCTGACTGCATGCCTGGTCAGTGTTTTTTATCACTGTGCTGTCATCACTGCTTGTTTCATTTAGCAGTTTTTCAAAGTAATTACTCCATACTTCAAGGATATCTTTTTCTCCTGTTTTCATATCACCTTTATCATCTCTAACTCTTTTACAGCACTCTTTCCTCCATTCCTAAGCTTCTTCAACAACCTCCAGAATATTTTGCCACCTTCTTGATATTTATTTTCTATATTCTTGCCAAAGTCCTCCCATGACTTTTGTTTAGCTTTCTTACATTTGTCTCTGTATTCTGCAAGAGTAAAAGCTGACTTATTTGCCAGGAACTTTTGATATGCTTTATTCTTTTCCTTCACTGCCTCTTTAACTTCCTGTGTCCACCAGGGAGTTCTGATTTTTTTATCCTTGCACACAACCTCAACACATGCCTCTCTGTCAGAATCAATCAATGTTTTCTTCAGAGTTTGCCACTGAATCTCCAAGGTTTGATTCCTGTTCTCAAACTCTTTCATTTTCTTTTCAATAATCTTTCTGTATTTTAGTCTACAGTTCACATCTCAGAGCTGCTCAACTTTTATTCGCTTTAAAACTTTCTTACATGTTATTCTTTTCAATATGAAATTCAATTTTATCCTGCTCAAGACTAAATAGTGATCACTTCCAATTTCAAATCCTCTGTACACTCTGGTGTCCTGCACCAGGGAGAAAACATCACTATCAACAATAACATAGTCAATGAGACTTTTCTTATTCCTAGCCTCTTCTCTCCATGTGAATTTGTGCACATTTTTATGTTGAAACATGGTGTTAGTAATAACCAGGCCATGTCTTGAGCAGAAATCCAACAGATATTTGCCATTATTATTAGCTTTGCTCTTTTCTCCAAATTTTCCCAAAATATTTTTGTATGTCTCACAATCATTTTTCCTTTTTCCAACTTTTCCTTTTTCATTGTGTCAGTTGCTTTTTCTAAAGCCCCCAAAAATTCCTCCACTTCTACCTTAGTAGAACCTTCTGTGGGACCATAGGCACAAATAAGTCTCATTGTCCAGTTCCCCATTCTCATATTTGCCCACATTACTCTACTTGTATGTGTTTCAAAAATTGGGTGATCAGCAAAAAAGGAGACGTGATAGAAGCATTTAAATTATTAAAGGGTTTTTATAGGATTCACATGTACATAGTACATTTTAAGACAAATGCAAGAATGCTAAACACTGTGTAAAACTAGCTAAACAAAAGTCATGGGAGGATTTTGGCAAGAATATAGAAAATAAATATCAAGAAGGTGGCAATATATTCTGGAGGTTGTTGAAGAAGCTTAAGAATGGAGGAGAGAGTGCTATAAAAGGAATTAGAGATGGTAAAGGTGACATGATAACGGGAGAAAAAGATATCCTTGAAGTATGGAGTAATTACTTTGAAAAACTGCTAAATGAAACAAGCAGTGATGACAGCACAGTGGTAAAAAACACTGACCAGGCATACAGTCAGGAATACATATCCATACTTGAAGTAGAAAAAGCCATCAAAGACTTGAAATGTGGAAAGGCAGCAGGAGTAGATGATATTCGACCAGAAATGCTGAAGTATGGTGGTATAAGAGTCTTACAATGGCTGCACTGCATAGTTCAGAAAGCCTGGACAGAGGGACGAATTCCCGATGATTGGAGTAGAGCTCTCATAGTACCCATATATAAAAAGTGAAATAAAACTGCATGTGAGAATTACAGCGGTATTTCCCTATTGAGTGTTCCTGGCAAGATCTATGCAAGTATACTTGAGAAACGGTTGAGAAGAATTGTGGAAGAAAAGCTTGGTGAAGAACAAGCTGGATTCAGGCCAAATATAGGCTCTCAGGATCAGATCTTCACTTTACGACAAATAGTCGAGAAAGCATGGGAATATAACAAAGATCTGTATTTAAGTTTTGTCGATCTGGAAAAGGCATATGACAAAGTGCCAAGAGAGTAGCTATTCAATATGCTGCAGTTATATGGTGTCAATGGGGCATTATATGAAGCAATACTTAGTCTTTATTTGAGTTGTAAGTCAGCAGTTAGAATTGAAGGAAGTACAGGAAGATGGTTTAATGTTAAATCTGGTGTGAGACAAGGATGTACATTATCCCCTCTGTTATTCATTATCTATATGGATCACATTATGAAGGAAAGTGGTATTAAACATGATATCAAAATTGGAGATGTTAATGTCACCTCTTTGCTTTATGCGGATGATGTTATACTTCTAAATAAATCCGCTACAAGTCTGCAAGATTCTCTGACTAAATTGAATAGCTGTTGTAATAGATATGGTATGAAGGTCAGCAATAAAAAGAACAAAGACAATGAAAATAGGCAGAATCATTGAAAAGTCAACTGTGTTGTGAATTCAGAACCTGTGGAACAAGTAAAACATTTCAGCTATTTAGGCACGATTTTTACTGAAGATGGTAAATTAAATATAGAAATAGACAACAGAATCAGCAAAGCTGGTATGGTGGGAAGTCAATTGAATAAATTCATATGGAATAAGAGAGAAATTAGTCGGAACACTAAATTAGCTGTATACAAGACAGTGTTCAAACCAGTTTTAACTTATGGATCTGAGAGCTGGGTCAGAAGTAAAACACTTGACCAAAGACTAGACACCACAGATATGAGAGTCCTGAGAAAGATTATAGGCATGAACAGATGGCATCAATGGCAGTATCATATTAAAAACAAGGATATTAGGAAAGAACTTGACATTGTCAGCATCCAGGAATGCGTTAGCAGAGCTAATCTCAGATGGTATGGTCACTTAAATAGAATGGGAGAGGAAAAATTACCAAAACAAGTGTTCTCTGCCAGGTTGGCAGGAAAACGACCCAGAGGAAGACCAAGATATAGGTGGATTGATACGGTAGAAAGTGCCTTAGACGATAGAAATATAAGATCTGATAATGTTGGAGTGTTGACAAGTAACAGACTGATTTGGAGTAAAATTGTAGATAGGAAATTAATAATGATGTAATTTTTTTCATGTAGTACTATCATATCCTGTACACCCCTTGAGAGAACATGGCAGGAATTTGATGATGATGATGATGAGTCATTCATGAAATGCACAAAATTTCATAGAAGCCTCAGAAGTAAAATTAAATACAGGAAAAAGTAGTTGTCTATGGACAGGGAACTGGAAATCCAGAATCAACTTCAGTTAAATGAAACTTGGCCAGTGATGACTCTGGGTGCTTACCTAAGCAACACCCAAACTTGCAATGTGCTGAACTGGACAGAACTACACAACTGCTTCGGTAATAGGAAATGATACAGTTTACAGGCAACATCTTCACTCAGGGGAAGAGTGATCATCATAAACTAGATTGCAGCAAGCACTCTCAAAATTCAAGGTGTTCAAGATAATAGTTAGATAGGTTAGATGATAATGATGAGTCCATTACGTTTTCGCTTTGTATATTTTATCTTTCCACATGAATTAACCATATGTGTTGTAAATATAATAAATATGCAGATAAGGATACCTAATCTAGCCAACTTTTATCTTGACCACCTGGAAAACTAAAACTTCTCTCTCTCACCCCCAAACCATCATTTAGGCTGTGTTATATAGATGACATCTTTGCAGTTTGGAGTCATGCAGAACCAGAACTCCATTCATTTCTACAAAAAACTCAACATCTTACATTCTCATGTTAATTTCCAAGCTAGAAAAAGAATCATCAAGAGGAATTTCCTGTCTAGATGTACACATCCAATGGAATTAGATGTGTACATCTAGATCCATTTACACTTCTGTGTACCAAACACTGACTTTTACAGGTTGCTGTATCTATAATACATCAGCCCACCATCCATCTCAAAAATCTGACATCATAAAATTGTGTCTAGATTTGTTCCTCTGACAATGAAAAATCTCTCAAACAAGAACTACAAACTATCAAACAAACAGCCCTAATAATGGATACAATCCAAGAATAACTCAGAAAATGATTAACAGTCCTCCTATACAGCAGCCTATACAAGAAGTCCACAGGACTCATATATCGTATATCAAAGCTATCTCTGAACAAACAGCAAAATTTATGAGAAAATGTAAACTCATAGCTTCCTACGAGGGGTTTCCGAAAAGTGAGGTAACACTTTTTTTTTTCCTTAATAATGGTGAAAGGGAATGAGATAAAACACAGTGGGTGGACAGATAGATCTGTTAATAACGTTCAAAAAGACTTCCATTGCAGTGTGGAGCCACTGTTGCTTCACATTAATTCCAGTTGCAAGATAGCTGCTACCTTGTGATTGTAATCCAAAACAGGTGTCCATGAAGTTATTTGTTTTTTTGCAAATAAAAGGAGTTTCACCAAGTGACATTCACCATGAACTGGTTACTGTATATGGCGAAAAGTTGATGTCAGAGAAGCAGATGTGTTTTTGGGACAATGAATTTAAAGCAGGCAGGCCTTCATCGAGCCTTCATTCTTGAAGATAGCCAAGTGAAACTGAGTGAAATTGTACAAGTGGTGAACCTGAGCAAGTGCTTCATTTACGAAATTGTTTATGATGTCCTTGGCTTTTGAAAAGTGTGCTCCTGCTGGGTACCTTGACAATTATCAGAGGAGCACAAAGCAACACACACACATAGGGATGAGCCTGGAGAATCTGTTGTAATACAGATTCTCCAGAATGTGGGTTCATGATAAAGTAATGAACCCACATTCTGGGTTCATTACGTTATCATGGAGTCTTGTTTGCTCTCCAGGATAAAGTGATGAACCCACATTTTGTCTCCAGTGACTAGGTAAGCAAGAAAATTCTCATATTTGTCACTGTATCACAACAGTTTCTCCAGACACATTCCCATGATTCCCCCCCCCCCCCAACAGATTCTCCAGAAACATCCACAATCTCCTGTGTGCAAAAAATTCAAAATCTCTTTCCGCTGTCTTAAAACTCATTGCCACAGTGTTCTGGGATCGCCAAGGCATTCTGTTGGTTGGTTGGTGCAATCGACCAAAACCAATCAACCAAAACCTCAACAACACACTGCACATACACCACTCATGAGTGTTTGTGCTGTAATTGACCAGGACTCATGACAAGCAGCATGATTTTGGTGGCCAACAGTGCTATGCCACACGCACACATGCACCATGAATGTTTGTGTTGTAATCATTGGGAAACTCTGTCATATCCCTCTCCACCCCAATAGCCCAGACTTAGTTCAGGCTTCCATTTGTTTGTCCCCTTAAAGAAACGCTTTTCTGGAAGGCATTTCACTATGGATGAGGAAGGTCATCAGGTGGTGTGATGTTGGTTACTGGGTGTGGGCATGAACTTATAGTAGTAGTAGTATTGATAAACTGATCTATTGTTGAACAAGTGCATCAATAAATTTAGAGACTGTGGAGAAGTAGTGCATGTTCACTTATTTCTTGGTGTATAATTTCAGTTCCCTATTATTAAACATCCTAAAGAAAAAAAAAATGTGTTACTTTACTATTTGGAAACTCCTTGTATAAACCCATCAATCAAATTCATAACCACTTGCCTTCTCCAAAAGACAAACTTTCACCATTAATGCTACCTGGCATTAATGTATCCTCCATGGGTTTTAAACAAAGTGCATCTAGTGATAGACAAAAGCTTAACAAGGCCAAGAAAGTGATGACTTAGAATGAGAAAAGTGCAGATTCTAGATAAATGTCAAGAAGGGCTCATATATGTGTGATCATAGGCAACATGTTTGGTATCAATGAAAGAACCATATGATACATAAGGAAACATGAAACTGAGATCAGAGAGGCATTGCAAACTGGTGGAATTCTTTCTGCTAAATATGCAGCTTATGTATATGATAAAGTGATGTTAAATATGGAGAATGTACTTTTCTTTTGGATCAGAGACCAGAGCAAGAAAAACTTGCTTGTGAACATCAGTATGATTTCTGCTAAGGCCCTCATTCTTTACGACAGATTTAAGCAGCAAGCTCCATGTGCCACCAGCACTGCAAAAATCACTTTCATTGCCAGCAAAGACTGGTTCCAGAAAGTCAAGGTGGATTATTCACTCTGCAGTGTAAACATTACTGGTGTTCTCTTCACTTCATTACGAGGCTGCTTAGGCCTACCTTGTGCAATTCAAGAACCTCATCAAAGAGAAAAGTTGTAAACCTGAACAAGTTTTCAATGCCAATAAAACTGTATTATTCTGGAAAAAGATGTCTCATCTATATAGCATTGAACAAAAAGCCAAGCTGGAAGTCTTAATGTCAGCAAACCCTGCTTCTTTTCCAGCCTCTGAGATCCCTACTACTGAAGAGTACTGAATCTTGTGACAAGTACCCTGGTGCATGCCTTGTTCTTAACTGTGTAATAAAATTTTGATGCATTTTTTTTTTTTGAAACATGAAATGTTACTCATTACTGTAAAATACAATTAAAATGTTTTTAACACATTTTAAACTTTTTTTTTTTTCTGTTAATTGAGCTTATAATAGCAGAATATGATGATCCTTATTGACATGATTCTGTGTATTAGGGCCAGAAAGAGCTTGATCATTCAATTCCTAATACGAGGGTGGTCTGAAAAGTTCTCAGCCTCGACCATAGATGGCAACACTATCGGCAAGATTTTTTCTAAGTTGGTACATCTGTCATAAGCATCCATGTGAAATTGCAAGTCATTCTTTCAAGTAGTTTGTTTTATACAGCTGTTCTGAAGCAAAAGTGTTGTCTATATCCTTTGAAATGGATAACTGAGTATCATGCGGTTATAAAATTCTTTGTAAAAGAAGGTTTAACGCCAAAAGAAATTCATTCAAAGTTTTTATGGGCACTCTTCTCTTTCGCTTTCGACAATTAAGAAATGGGTTGCCGAGTTTAAACGTGGCCATACCAGCCTTGAAGATGATCCACGTAAAGGACATCCAAAAAGTCTAACAACACCAGAAATCATTAATCAAGTGCACGATATGGTATTGGATGACCGGCGAGTCAAAGTTCATGAAATTGCTGAGACTATAGGCAAAGAATGTGTAGGATATATTTTGCATGAAGAATTACAAATGAAAAAGCTTTGCACAAGATGGGTACCGTGCTTGCTCACAGCAGATCAAAAACGCACTCACATGAAAATTTCTGGACAGCACTTGGAGCATTTTAACAAGAATAAAACTGACTTTGTGCATCGATTTATTATTATGGATGAGACTTGGATTCACCTGTACACACCAGAATCCGAACAGCAGTCAAAGCAGTGGACAGAATCCAGTTGTTCAACACCAAAAAAGACAAGGTCATAGCATTGTGTTTTGGGATGCTAAAGGCATTTTGTTTATTAATTATCTTGAAATGGCAAAACAATAACCGGGGAATATTATTCTGATCTTATAACGAGACTAGACAAAAAAATTCGTGAGAAAAGACCTGGTTTGCAGAAGAAAAAAAAAATCATCTTTCATCAGGACAATGCACCTGCCCACAAAGGTATTTTGTCAATGGGAAAATTAAGGGATCTGCACTATGAATTGTTGGAACATCCACCCTATTCCCCAGATTTGGCTCCCTCTGACTTCTATTTTCCCAAAACTAAAACTCATCCTCGCTGGTCAGCATTTTTCTTCGGATCAAGAGATGATTGCAGCTGTAAAGGGGTATTTTGTAAATCTTACTGAGAATAACTACAGGGACGTGATAATGGTTGGAGCATCGCTCGAATAAATGTATTAGTCTTAAGGGAGATTATGTTGAAAAATAAAAATAATTTTGAAATTATAAATTCGTTTTTTCATTATTAGGCCAAGAACTTTTCAGACCACCCTCATACAAGGTATTAGAAACACAAGCAGCATATCTTACTGATTAAACTAGAACAATATTAATATTTAGCTATGTTGTTTATATTATAACATGTTAGTAATCCAAGATTAAGATGTTACACCCTGTAAAGCAAGAAAAAACTGTCAGATTCCCAATTTCACTAGAAGCTGTGAGTGAATTTCAGTGAAGATTCCTTGTGAAGTCAGTGAAATGAAGTTTTGCAACAAAAAAAAAACTTAATTTCTAACAATTATTAAAAATCATCATTTAGCTCTGACTGCAACCGTGTGGTTAGCCTAGTGGCTTTGCGCTTCGCAACCATATGCCTGGGGAAGGAGTGTCCCAGGTTCGATTCCCGTTGTAGACGCAAGGAATTTGAGGATCTTCCTCAGGCATAGCCAAGTTAGCCGGTCTTGGGCGCGGTCAGTAGGGTTTTTTCCACCAGTTTATCTGGCGTTTTTCATCCCGCAAGCAGGCAAACCGGCCCCGTGAACATACGCCTCTACAGTCAAAAATATATCCCCCCCCCCTAGCAGCAGACCAGGCGACAGGTCGGTTGGGAGTAGTACTAACAAGAAGTCGCATCTAAGTAACACGCGGACCCTTGAATAGAAAGCAGGAATAACGCGTAGAAGAAGATTTAGCTCTGACTGTTGAGATTTTATTTTATAATATAAATTGGCAGGTTTTATTACCTGTAGCTCATTAGTGCTATTATATGCGCTTCAGTTAAGAGCAAAGTTTTAAGAGAGAAGAGAAAGTAGAAGAGGTTAAGAGGAAGCATAGTTTGAATATTCACTTTTTATATCCTTCTCATTTGTCTCAAAATAATAATTAAAAAAAAGTACAGCTATCCAAAAGCTAATGTAAATAATAAATGAGAGGATCATTTAATTATGCTCATCACTAATAATACCCAGGTGAAATAACATTTTTTATTTATATAGCACCTTTTATTTCATTAATTTTTTTCTTGTGTATTATATTAGATTGACTATTTATTTAAACTTTTCTTAAATTAGATTAATAAACCAGATGTCAGTGTAACAGAAGAGGAAATAAATGCAGCGGTAAAATCGTGGCTCACCGGAAGAAGTGCTTTAACACCATTTCATCCTTTGCAGCATCCAGTGTAAGACACCTTTTTGTTATTTTTATGCATAATAAACACATAATGAGTTACCTGAGATCTGGCCTTTCTGCTCAACCATCTTGATTTGGACAGTTATCAAGTCCCCCCCCCCTCCCACTTAGTACTAAGCCTGCTGGAACATGTGCAGCTGCTGAACTTCCCTTCACAGTTCACGTTGAAATCCACAAAACAAGTTTCTTTTCCTCCTCCTCCATTCCTGCTACTGCTATATTGCAGTTTTCCTCCTGATGCATTTCCTAAGGAATACAATATACAGTCTTTTAAATCAAGTGTAAACAAGTTCCTCCTTTCCAAACCCACTACCCATATACGGTACTAATGTACTATAGGTTGATCAACCAACCTCTCGTGTATGGGTTCAACATAAAAAAAAACGTTATGCCTTTGATTTTGGACTGGTATGTTCTAAAGATTTTACTTAAAATCATAGTTTTAAAACACTCAAGATCAACATGCAGAAGAAAGCAAAAGCCTCAAGGCAAGCTCTTTGCCTTTACAGTGTTCGAAACACACTGCCACTTTCCTAACAGTAGTTATTCATACAATTATATGTAAATTTTTGTGGATGTGCATTTCATAATCATAGTCTCATCTAGAAAATAGCACTTTTTTGATTTTAGATTGACTGGTTTTATTGGTGTGTTATAGCCATCTTCGTTAAGATCGATCGATACATAGATATAACTCGCGCAAGCATATAGAGTTATGTAAAATTAACATTTATTGGATGTTTGTTAGAGAATCAGAACTGATCTGTTTTTATCTTATGACATGATGCATACAATTCGTGTATTATGTACATGTGGTTAATTATATCGGAATTTCCCATTTCATTTATGTTGGGTTGGTTGATGAGAGTGACTGGAATATAATGATAGTCATTTAGATATGCCATATAAATTACTAAGAAATTATATTTGTGTTTAATTTTTTTAATCCAAGTGTAAGCAAAAAAAGTTTGCACATGAAGCATCTTCATAACTAGGCTACTTGTATATTTGGATATGGAGGCTATTGACTTCATATCAGTTGCCTTAGTATGCCATAATGCAAAGCACACTTCTTTTTTTGGAAGTAGGTCAACAGCCACTATACACAAATAGTTGCTCCTGAAGATACTTTGTGCACAAACTTCATTTGCTTGCACTTGGATAAATTCTCTCTCTAATTCAGAGTATTTTAATCATATGGTGATACACTTTTTTCTACTTGAATATATAAAATATATTCAAGTGGAAAAAGCTTCTATGACTTCTGCTTTAATTCAACCTTCACATCTTCCTGGATCCAGCTCCCACTGAATGAAACCTCAATAAAGGCCAAATCAAATCAAAAGCACACCAAGTGTATGGAGTTCTAGGTCAAGCAGTAGAATTTAATCTGTTTCTACTTACATGATGTAGTCTGCCTAATTAATAATAAAAAATTGAATACTTGGGTTACCCAAGTGTTCAATAATGTCAGACATCCCTTTCTGCTCACATCCTCCAGCAAATTATGGTGGGAAAAGGTGGCAACATCTTCAATCACCTGCCTCCTAGTTAATGGATTCCCACCAGACCAAGTCAAACTTCAAAAAAGGAGTCAAGCAGGTTTGTCTCTTAGTCCCTTGATCTTTTCATTGGTTCTGGAACCTTTTTTTGTAGGATGCTGACAATTCATATGTTGTGCAATGGATAACAGTTCCTTCATGTATGAAGGAACTGTTATATTTCCTTCATGTATGAAGGAAAATAAAATATTAGCATATGTGGATGCTGTAGTAGGTGCTTTGAGAGATCTTGTCAATATATACATCTTTTTTTTTTTTTTTTTTAATATTTTGGAAAAATTCAGCAGAATCAGTGGACTAATTGGCAATGCTAACAAGACAAAATTTAAAATTTTTGGAAGATGGGATCTTGGAGTTATTCCCTTTGGACTAACCTGCATCAGGGAACCTCTCACCATACTTGGAATTCTTTTCTCCATCTGTCTGATATTATCAGTTCAAGAATTTATACACAAAAACACTGATGCCTTAGAAGATTGAAAAAATGGATAACGCTCCTTTTCTTCTGGTTGTTAATGCTACCATGATTGTTGACATAATTAATGATTGTGCATGATAAATTATGTAATGAAATAAAGAATTTTATATAACTTACTAACATTTCATAATGAGTATCTCATCACAGTGAAACATGTCAGCTACTGAAGCTGCATGAAGCAAGAAAGGACTAAACAAGATTACAAAGTGCTTCTGTTCTTCCAGTCTCTTGACAGTCACGTATACTATTAGGATCACAAGAACAGTGATCTCAGTCATTAACAACTGTAAGCAAACTTAACCAAAAGGCAAAGAAGAGCACAACTACTTACAAGACGTAAGATGTATGATATAGAATGTTTAACAATAAAATGACTGAGTTTAAATTTACCTCTAACATTAAATTAAGATATTTTTATCTACAAATTTCATAGTCATATAACAAGGAAAGACTTGTACATGAACTTGAGAATATCTGTGTGTGTGGGGGGTGCAGTATCCCAAAAAAGAAAGGTGACTAGTGGTGTGCTGCAGGAATTAGTTTTGGGGCCATATTCAATTTGTATTTGGTTTGGGTTTAACTAGTGATACCCAGCTGTTTGCAGATGATGCAAAACTAGGGAGATCAATGTAGAGTCAAGCAGATGTTATTGCATTACAAGAGGACTTGAATAGATTGCATGATTGGGCAGGTAAGTGGAACTGTCAGTTCATGTTGCAAAGTGTAAGGTTTTTGAGATTTGATAAGCAATGATGGGATGCAAAGTATACACTTGGTGGGGAAACTTTAACGGAAGTAGAGGAGATGAGAGATCTAGGAGTGATGGTGGACAAGGACCTGAAATTCAGGGGCCATATTGCACAAACTGTGAAGACATCACATCGAATAATGGCAGTAATGTGGAGGACTCTTACATGCAGAAATACAGAGGTCATGATTCCATTGTATAAGGCCTTGATCAGGCCTCATATGGATTATTGTGCTCAGATTTGGTCACCGGGTTTTCATGATGAGGATATATTGGAAAGGGTACAGAGAAGATTCACAAAGGTAGTCAGTGATCTTTGAATGTGGAATATGAGGATAGATTGAGAGAATGTAAGTTGCGGAGCCTTATGAATAGGAGGAAGAGGGGGGGATATGATTGCACAAATATGGAATCTCATACACTCTTGGGTGAGCGAAGTGCAGAAGTTTGTCTTTTGCCAATGGCAATACAGCAAATTAGAATGAACAGAGAGCCGAGATTGTGCTTGAATACTACAGTATTCTGTGCTTAACTTTATGACGGCTACAGAATTCTGGTACTGATATTCTTTCCATTAATAACAGCAGATTGAATGAGAAAATCTTTAACCTCTTCTGCCACAAAGTTTTCCAGTTGTGTACTAACAATGATATTTGTTTAATAACTTACTGAATATCCAAGAATACCTTAACAGGACAGATCTTGCTTGGAGAATTGCTTGTGGTTGTATTCCAGGAAGTACTTTAATATCAGAGAACCAATGTGTGACATCTACTACAGATTGGGAACAGTAGAACATGCATTCCATAACTGCCCTCTTGCTCTGCATATTTGGAACAGGTTATGTAATATGTTGGGTATTTCATTCATTACTTGTAACAGAACTAGCTCTTTTTTTTTTTCAGTACCCCCCCCCCCCCCCCACATACACACTTGCCAGCAGCAGGAAGAGAATTTTGGTTTTTAGAATTTCTCAGTTAAAATATCATTTATGGAAAGTTAGGAAAAACATAGCATTGAAAACCAGCAATATGGCATATAAATGCTTAACAATATTGTAATATGGAAATTTTATTGTTCAGTCTGATAATTTTTATATTTTGAAAGCAATGTAGGAGATGCCAAATTTTTGGCTAAGTAGTGTTGACCACCCACATTATGCAATATTTACCAGCAGATGATAAAATTCTGTCTGTTTTTATTATGAGATGTTTTCACGTAATTCTAGTCTATTAGTTCTCTGGTTGTATATCCATCTACAGGGATGGCTGGAGAGCAATCCTAGACAGAGAGACCAAGGCAGTTAACTTAAGTACCAGTCGTCTCTGACTTTTAGTTTCAATTGGTCTTTTGGCTGTTTAGCTGCATGAGACTGGTGAAAAAGGATAGCAAAGGAAGGGTGCTTTGCATTATGTGATACTAAAGCAATTAAGTAAGTCAATAGCCTCTATATACAATTAGCTTGGTCATGAAGATACTTCATGCAAACTTTGCATACTCTTAAGTAAAAAAGTAAACAAGAATGTAATTTCTCAAGTGTAACTATTTTATAATCAAGTGAAAAAATTTCGGCCATATTTTATGATTTAATAACTAACACACTCAATACGTGTATACAGAATTAATCTGGTTTATTAATTTACATAAGAAGAGCCTCCTCACATTATATGGTTTAGATCAGCGCTTCCCAAACTGTGGGCCGCGGCCCCCTTGGGGGCCGTGAAATAATGAAAACAAATTTCAAATGTTATAAGACTAAGTATATTTTTTTTATTTTAAAAGAAACATATTTAACTTTTGTTATTTCTTTTTTGTTATTTTTTATATTTTAATGGAAAAATTCACACATTGGTGTTGGTTCACAAACTTTGCTTCCTGCGTATTTCAGCGCTTAACGAATATTAGTAAATATTGCTTATTCATATGTTTCATTTCAAAGCAGTGGTTAATTGTATTTACTTCGAATGCTCTCCAGGGAAGTTCCAAATCTTTCTGTCCCTTTCATAACACGTTCGTAATCAGGGACTGTTGATATTGACTTTATATACATATCAAAACTCATTTTATATTATCACTGTCATCCGAGCTAGTTTTCTGTTACCAATAAAAGTTTCGCATATACTTCACACATGAAAAAAAGCTTAAGCAAGTTCATGTGGGGATATAGTAACTCGCTTGCAGTGGTAAACAACACGCCCTCCCTAAGAGCCACTATACTGCAGAGGCAATAAAAATAAGTACTTTTATTATGCCAGTGAATAAGGTATGAGGAGTCTGTGTAATATATTTCTCAACAAATAGTGCAATTAGAGACAACTGTAATAAAAACACACTAATTAATGAATCACATGTCCCCTTATACAGAAACAAAACCATATGGGCAAACACAGTATCTAACTAAAAACTATTGTTATTAATTAGATGTATTGTGAGTTCGATTTCCCAAGGCAGCAATAAAATTCAACCGAACGTGTTAAAATTCGTAAGTGTTAAAACTAAGTAATATATATATATATATATATATATATATATATAAATATGTTAAAGATACCAAGTAATTTTAAACCTGGTTTTACTCCATTTCCCAAGTAAGCAAACAGACTAAAAGTCAAGTTTGCGCCTGCAATTGATGCAAGTCTAACTGATCCCACAGGTAGTGCAGGACCAGGGCAACTCGTGGCAAAGGTGGAACAAGCTCCGATCACTAATCTTGATATTTACCCTTAATGCCAAAACACATCTCCAAGAAGGGGATGTATGATGTTTTGTATTAAAGGCAAGGGGCCACTACCCAGACCGGTTTCGACCTTTATTGAGGTCTCGTCAGTGGGAGCTAGGCTAGAATTAGAAATACCAAGATTTAGTAGTACAGAGCTTGTAAGTATTTCGCCAAAACAAGTTACCATAAGGTGTTTTAACCTTATTAAATAAAAATCTCTGGAGGAGATATAAATGTAGAAAGTATTTTTACCTTGGGTATAAATATAAATATAAATATGTTAAAGATACCAAGTAATTTTAAACCTGGTTTTACTCCATTTCCCAAGTAAGCAAACAGACTAAAAGTCAAGTTTGCGCCTGCAATTGATGCAAGTCTAACTGATCCCACAGGTAGTGCAGGACCGGTCTGGGTAGTGGCCCCTTGCCTTTAATACAAAACATCATACATCCCCTTCTTGGAGATGTGTTTTGGCATTAAGGGTAAATATCAAGATTAGTGATCGGAGCTTGTTCCACCTTTGCCACGAGTTGCCCTGGTCCTGCACTACCTGTGGGATCAGTTAGACTTGCATCAATTGCAGGCGCAAACTTGACTTTTAGTCTGTTTGCTTACTTGGGAAATGGAGTAAAACCAGGTTTAAAATTACTTGGTATCTTTAACATATTTATATTTATATTTATACCCAAGGTATAAATACTTTCTACATTTATATCTCCTCCAGAGATTTTTATTTAATAAGGTTAAAACACCTTATGGTAACTTGTTTTGGCGAAATACTTACAAGCTCTGTACTACTAAATCTTGGTATTTCTAATTCTAGCCTAGCTCCCACTGACGAGACCTCAATAAAGGTCGAAACCGGTCTGGGTAGTGGCCCCTTGCCTTTAATACAAAACATCATACATCCCCTTCTTGGAGATGTGTTTTGGCATTAAGGGTAAATATCAAGATTAGTGATCGGAGCTTGTTCCACCTTTGCCACGAGTTGCCCTGGTCCTGCACTACCTGTGGGATCAGTTAGACTTGCATCAATTGCAGGCGCAAACTTGACTTTTAGTCTGTTTGCTTACTTGGGAAATGGAGTAAAACCAGGTTTAAAATTACTTGGTATCTTTAACATATTTATATTTATATTTATACCCAAGGTAAAAATACTTTCTACATATATATATATATATATATATATATATATATATGTGTGTATATATATAATGAATGTTATGGCAGTTTCACATATGGAATTCGGTTGAAAAGAGTTAGCATTTCAACTCAATTGTCAGCTTGTCAGCTATGCTTTTATCTTTTGGTTGCGTGATCTTTTGTTAATACCGCACCAATCATATGCACGTTTTAATAAACAGACTGCCTTTGCTGTGTGTTTCGCGTTAGGCTTAATTACCGTAAAAGGAGAAAAGTCACAAAAGTGATAAATGTTCCTGGTCCAGGGATTCCCTTATTCAGGTAATATTCACTAATTTCATGTTATAAGTCTGTGGTGTGCCAGTATCGGTAAGTGGTGATATTATTTGATCTATTCTACATTAAAAAATTTAACCCTGAGATGGATAAGTGGCTGATAAAAAATAAAGAAAAATTTTGCGAACAATCAGAAGAAGCAGAAACAGACTTCAAAAAAAGGACAGTATTTCATATTTTACCAGAACAGACCGTATCATCTTCAGAACCAAACGGTAAGAGGCAAAAAATGTAATATATGCATTTGATTTTTGCAATATTCGCTGTGTATGTTTTGTATTGAATATAAATACAATAAATATTATAATAATATATCTCTATTACGATTTTTTTTTCGAGGGGGGGGGGAGGCGTGAAATATTTTAATTTTTGCAAAGGGGGCCCTGACATCCAGAAGTTTGGGAAACACTGGTTTAGATTATGCCCTTTTGTGCTGAAAAGTGGTTTTCACAACTTTTCAGCACACCCTCGTACATATATATTCTCTCTCTCTCACACACACACAACACAGTTCTGTACAGAGTGTCTCAAAAGTCTGCATAGTTTGACAAAATGGGGTGCATTTCAAACAAATGTCATAACAACATAATTATATGTATATTTTTATAAAAAGTACAAGTATTCATATTATGAATAAACTTAAAAGAACTGGATTTCTATATGATGAAAAGAGGTCTAGATACCCCAAAGATATCAGAAGCACTGAAGAGAATCAGAAATTATCAGTTAGGAATACATTCTTCAGATTAAACTTACTCAGAATAGTAGTTTACAGAATCTTGCATTCATCTCTGAAGAAAAACATTCCATGTTCAAATGATGCATGACAAAGATCATCTAAGATTCTCTAATTGTTGTTTTGGGTATATTCCATCCAGGGATGTCTAACTGAATTTTTGAAGATTTAGTAAACAAATTCAATGCTTTCTTGTGCTGTCCTTTGTTGTTCAAGTCTCATCATCATGCACAGATTCAGTTGTTTTAATTTATTCAAAGTTTTAATACTTGTGTTTATAAAAATTTACATCTAATAATTTTATTAAGATATTTGTTTGAATTGATCTTATTGCACTAAAACACACTGTGATTTTTGGGATACCCTGTATACCATTAACATTATATATATACAAAGTGTGACAAATTCCTGGAATGGATGGCTTCATAATCTTGCACAAAAGGTAAGTTAGGCAGAATTATTTGACTGTGCATGTTTGGTTGTGTCTTTGTCATTGCCATGTGATCTTTCAAAAATCAAGCCAGTAATTTACAAGCAGTTGAAATTGCATGCTTTTTTTTATTGCTTTACTTTGAAAAATGAGAGAATGGTTAGAACAGCACATTAACATCAAGTTTTTCAAAAAGTTAAGAAAAAGCATAAGTGAAACTCTAGACATGTTAAACATAGTTTATGGTGATGATGCCTTGAAAAAATCTAGTGTATGAGTGGCATAGGGGTTTAAAAAGGAATGGGAAGATGCCAGGGACAATGAAAGAAATGAATGGCATGACCATAAACCCATTGAAGGTGTGAAAATGTGGAAATATTGCAGTAGTTAGTTCAATCTAACACACGATTAAGTCTGAGGTTAATGGTAGAAGAATTAATTTATCTAGAGAAATAGCAAGAAAGATTTTGATGAGGGATGATTTGGGAATGAGAAAAATTTCTGCAAAGACGGTTCTGTGGATTTTGATTGAAGATCAAAAGCATTATGGCTTGATGTTTATTCTGATCTGTCTTCCAGTTGTCTGTTTTTGATCGAGGATTACTGGTGATGAAACTTTGTACTTTTAGTACAATCCTGAACAAAGCTCCAATGCATGCAGTGGAAAACATCATCTTCACCAGACTGAAAAAAGCACATTGTCATGGTTGCAGATCAAGACAATGCTTGTTTTTTCAATTGAAGTGGTAGAGTTCACTTCAAATTTGTTCAACAAGGCAAACAGTGAACCAACTGTTATTTAGAAGTAGTGGCAAGGTTATTATCAAGCTATTCATAAGAAGAGATCTGAACTTTGACTGAAAGATTGAATCATCCATCACAAGATGGATGATTCAATCAGACAGAGTGCAGACAGCTATTACATCACATGATGTAATAGCTGTCTGCAAGTTACTGGCTAAAATTCAATCACAAGTTGAACCTCCCCCCCCTTATTCACCAGTCTTAGCCCCTTGAAACCAAAAGGCATTCCTAAAACTTGAAGGAATGCCTTGAAAGGACACAAATTTTCTGACTTTTCAGATGTTCAGCATCATGTGGTGTCAATAATAAAATGTATTCCAGAAGATGAGTTGTTCTAGAAATATTTTAAACAGTGGCATCATTGTCTAAGTGCATTGCTTCATAAGGGGATGCTTCAGATGTGATAGTAGCCACTGGTCTACAGGTAAGTAAATATAGTTTTTACATATGCAATTCAAAAATTTAATTGTCGCTCTGTATGTGTGTGTGTGCTTTTTTTTTTTCCATATTAAAATATATTTCATTGTTTGGTGTTATGGTGTTAGACCACCATCTTGTTTATTGAATACTTGAAGGTGGCTTGAAAAGTTTCATGTTTGGCCTCCTAAGTAGGGTTTCCAGACTATGTAAAAAACATAAAATTTATATAAAAAAAAAAAATAGAAAAAAATCCTTACCTCAGTTAGGAATGTCCCTGTGATATATATGCTTTAGGTTCACAAAAGTCTTTTCTGAGTGGAAGTTACATTTAAAAAAAAAAAAAAAAGGAATAGGGTAAATTTCAAACAGATGTCTTAATGATGATTATATGCATATTTTTATACAAATATTCATATTGCAAATACACTTAAAGGAACTGAATCTGTATAATGAAGGGAAATCTGGATGCCTAAGGAGTGCACAAGAAAATACTGAATCTCTTCACCAAGTCTTCAAAGAGGATCAGAAATTATCAGTTAGGAATTCATCCCGCAGATCGAAGTTACTCAGAACAGCAGTTCACAGTTGAATGCAAGATTCAACTCTGAAGAAAAGCCTTGCATGTTCAGATGCTGAATGACTTGCATGAAGGTTATTCAAGATGAGCAGCAGTGTGTGTGTGTGTGTGTGTGTGTGTGTGTGTGTGTGTGTAAATTTTTCTGAACTACTATTTTGGGTATGTTGGTATGTTCCATCTCTAGGATGCATTCCTGATAATTTCTGATCCTCTTCAAAGACCTTAACAGATTCAATGCTTCCTCATGTTGTCCTTGGGTGTCTAGGTCTCTTTGTCATACACAGATCCAGTTCTTTTAAATTTATTTACAAGTTAATACTTGTATTTTGTATAAAAATATAATATGATTGCATCCTTAAAACATTTCTTTAAAATTTATCTTATTGCACCAAAATACTGAGTTTCAAGGCCACAGCACTTTTAGAAAGAATTAGACAAGATAGGAGAAAAGAAGGCAGTGATGCTAATGATATCATATGATTTAGAGTCTAATTAGGGTAGAAAGCTATGATTGTAATAATAGTACAGTTTTTCTATATAGAAGTGAGTTTGAAGCTGTATGGTGTGAAGTCTAACAAGATCAACTACATTGTGGAGTGTTGCTACAGACCTAGTGGATCATCTGCTAGTGATGGTGAAATGCATTACCAAACAAGCCTAATGGTACTAAACGATTAATCATCATGGGTGACTTTAATTATCCAAACATTGATTGGGTAGCAGTGAATTCTCATGAAAAGAATGAAGCTGAATTTATTGAGCTGTTGTGTAACAACTTCTATAAGCAGCATCTGACAGGAGATTCTCAAGGTCAGTGGGTATTAGACCTGATTATAGTGTTGGAAGGATTTCAGCAAAAGACATGGCTGTTCTGCCTCAAGTTAGTGACAGTGATTATGCTATACTGACCTGAGAAGTGTAAGTGCATGGACATTCCATTTAGAAAAGGTTGCATGCTGAACTTCAAAACTCAGAATTATGATCAACTGATGAAAATACTAGGTTCAGTCCCATGGTATTGGTTTAGATGAGAAGGATATTGGAGTTTATGCAGAGGTGGATCAAGTGGATGCTGTACCTGACGACTGCAAGGGGGCCTTGAGCATCAACTTTTCCAAATGTAGAAATTATTTAACTTTTTTTTTTTTTACTATTCCTATTTCCAGTTCATCAGGAGAAAGATCTTTCTCTGTCTTAAAAAAGGTAAAAAACTACCTAAGAAGTATGATGTCAGAAGTACTATTGTATATGGAACAAGAAGTATTAAATAACATCAATACTTCAAAAATAATTGATGAATTTGCTAGAGAAAAATTGAGGAAAAAATTTATTTAACTTTATAAAAACTTTATATATATTTTTTTTCTTTTAATATTTTATGCCAGATGATATTATAAAGAAAAATTTATTGCAATGTTTTGAAACAAAAATATTAAATGATGACATATTATGTATGTTTAATTTTTTGTTATAGTGAAGCCCTAGTTCTCTTTGTAGCATATACATATATAAATACTTTTTATAGGCCCCCCCCCCCATAAATTTTACCACCAGGATCCCCAGCTGGCTTAATCCGCAACTGAGTCCATAAGAAGTATTTAAGAAATACATCAGTGATGCAATATTGGAAAGTGCCTGTGAAGTTGAAACAATAAACAGAGCAGGAGTGAAATGGATGGGCAATCTTATTAAGCAAGAGATTCCTAAGAAAAAGATGATGTGAAAGGAATACCATATGCACAGAGATGATGTTAGTTATGAAAATTATTAGGCACAGGTCATAAGAGTTATAATTATTGTATGGAAAGCTAAGTGTGAGTAAGAAAAGAAACTGTCTCTGCAAGCTAAAGACAACCCAAAAGAATTCTATTGTTATGTTGCAAGTAAAAGAAAGAATGAATGTGAAAGAATAACTGTTGAATGCAGATGGTGTATATGATTGGCAAATGAAGAAGAGATTGTTCAGCTAATAAGTTCCCATTTTGCTAAAAGCTGTCAATCAATCTGTTGTAATACAACATAGAGCTCAATGCTACCTCTGCACTGGAGGAAGAAACTTACATGTATAAGGAGGAGGTACTAGAAACGTTATGTAAACTGAATATGAATTTGGCAGTAGGGACTGATGGGATATCAGCACAGATGCTACAAGGGTGCTCAACTGAACTGGCTGTTTCTTTGATCTAGCTGTATGATTTGAGTCACAGCAGAGGGAAGATTCCACAGGAGTGGAAAGAATGTATGATGATTCCATTTAACAAGCATGGTGCAAACACTGATGTGTGTGTCAAATCTTCACCATCACAATGGGGTGGTGGTGAAGATTTTGGGAAAGTTGGTAAGAGATCACATTTAGAAATGGGTTGACAGAGAATTTATGCTTTGCAATGAACAGCATGAGTTTACTAAGTGAAGATCATGGCTGAATAACTTGCTTAGATTTTATAATAATGTGATGGTTGAATTAGATAAGACGAATGGATGTATTGATGCTTTGCTAAAGTTTTTCAGCACTTGCAGAATGATTTGAATAATCTAGAATTATGGGCATGTAAAAATAATTATCAGTTCAATGTTAGTCAACATAAAATTATACACTCTGGTGTACTGAGATATCCAGTGGCATATTATATTGGTATGGTTATGAAGAAACTGACCAGGCTGGGAATTTTGGAGTTTTAGTTGATAACAAGTTGAAATTCAGCGACCACATAGCAATGATTGTAAATAAAAGTCAGAGAATAGCTGCAATGCTGAATCAAACATTGATACATGCAAGGATAAGGAAGTCATTTTGCCTCTTTACAAGGCCTTGATATGATCTCATCCTGGTTTACAAGATGATGATGCAGATACAGCAGAGAGGGCACAAATGAGTATTATATGATGATATCAGGACCATGGGATGTAGATATGAGAACAGACTGAGAATTTGTGGACTGCAGACACTTTTCAAACAGGAGTAAGAGTAGTAATATAATAGAGCAGCAGTTCTTGAACTGTGGGTTGCAACCCTCTGGAGGTCTCAAAAAAAGATTCTGAGGATAGCAGCAAGCATTGATAAATGTGGGTAAATTAAATATTTATTATAGAACTACTAAACTTACTATATGCTAAAACCTTTCATTCTATATTTGCTTACTTTACTGCAGAAATAAATGCCAAGTATGATTACATGATTATTTAAAAGAGGTAGCTGATAATAAAGAGTTTAAGAACCTGTGTAATAGGGAACTATAAAAGTTCTGAAAGGATCATATAGGATACCAGTAGATGGAATTTTTTATTTTATGGAGGGTGAGGAGAGGATGATAGGGCATCCATAGAAGTTGAGAATGAATGCAGTCAAGAAAGGATCAGAACTTGATTTTTCTCTTGAGGTAGTATGTGATTGGAATGGCATGCCTTTGGAGGTCATGAGTGTAGATGATCTGAATGAATTCAAGAGAAGGCCTGATATGTTATGTGAGCCCTCCTCATTAATTCTGTTTATATCACACTGTCAGTGCTATTTTGTATTAATCTGTTATGAATTTTTAATTCTGCATAATAAAGAAAGCATTTTGTTGCCTTGTGTGAGACTGCTGCTTTGCTTATTGGAAGGCCTTAAGTGGCTTGAATAAGTTACATGTTTGATTTTAGAAAGCAGGGTTTCTGGACTGTGTAAAAATTAAATAAAAATACAAAAAATATATAAATATAAAAAAAATATAAAAAATCTAAAACTATAGGTACGTTCCACAACTAGGAACATACCTATAGTACATTTCTGCTATAGGTTTAGAAAAATCTTTTCACATAAAAAAAAAGTCCTGTTGCTTTTGTCTCACAAAAAAGGCATGTTTATGTTAGTGAAATCTTTCTTGTAACTTTTTTAAAGTTGCAACAAATTGCAACTCAAGATTTGCTGCTTACGTTTTTATGTTATAAAGTTTTGCTAAAGTTTATATCAACTGATGTTTTGTAATGGCTAAGAAGCTGTAACATGTGGAGTTAACTATATGAAAACTAAAGCCTTATGAGGGGTGCCCTCTGTGGATGCTGTTGGATAGCCTTAGATGTTGGATAGGAGGCCTAAGAATTAAAGTTTCCCAAATCTTGGGAAGTTTAATACAACCATATTACTAATTCTAGATGGAAGAAACTATCGTGGGGCATGATAGTTTTTTTCCATCTGATTCTGTGCAGGTTATCCGAGACATGGTCTTCTAGACCTGACTGACTATAGTTGTGGCGGTGGATGCATTTTTTTGTGTTCATCTCAGTCAGTAGTTCTTAACCTGGGATGTACCAGAAAGTATTTCCAGGAGTGCGAGAGAAGTTTCTAAATTTTCAATGGAAACTACCGCCTGACCACCTGTGAGAAACTAGCGAATGCTAAGTCGACTTTTGGGACCCACACTCCTACCCTCTGTACCTTTGCCTCAGCGCATCGCACTTACCAGCACATGCAGTACAATAAGAAACTGGTTGATGTGCGCACATGTTTGCATACTCTGAGTACGAACGTTAACGAGCTGGTTTGACGCAGAAACAAATACTAATTTTCTTTAATTTACCAACATTAATCAGTGACTAAAGCCCATACCAGATACGATCAATTAATTACATAAAGGTTTTCTGCAAATTTTGAAAAATTATAATTATTTTATTGATTGTAGTAACCCTCGTTATGTCGAAAAAACGCCAATGGAAAGACGATTATGTTGCTTATGGATTCACTTGTACAACAGAAAAAGATGGTATGCAACAACCACAATGCATTTTATGTTGCAAAATATTTTCAAACTCCAATCTTAAACCGTCAAAGTTGTTAGAGCATTTCAACAATCAGCATGGTGTTGAATCTGCAGGACATACTCTTAACATCTTGAAGTATAAGAAGGCACGATTTGATGCCAACAGTACTATCACAAAATTTGACGTTGCGGCAGTTCAAAAGCCCTTGTTAGAAGCTTCTTATCAAGTGGCATATCTGTGTGCTAAGAAAAGAAAAGGTCATACAATAGCTGAGGAAGTGGTAAAACTATGTGCACTTGAAATTGCAAAAATTGTATTGGGTTCTGAAGCACAAAGGAAAATTCAGCAGATTCCGTTATCAAACGATGTAATTCGATCGCACATTCAAGATCTCAGTGTTGATATTTTACTGCAAGTAGTAGAAGATATCAAAGCCAGTCCTCTAAAAGTGAGTGTCAACTGATGTTGATAATTGCAGTCAGTTGTTGGTATATGTACTAGATACATTAAGGAAAAAGAAATGTTGGAAGAATTTTTATTTTGTGAGCCACTGGAATTGACGACAAAAGGAATTGTTTTCAATCATATTAAAAACTTTTTTTGAAACATCAAATACCCATGAATGTGATAGCCTCAATTTGCACTGATGGTGCCCCTGCAATGTTGGACAAAAATTCTGGATTTTTTTCATACATCAAGACAGAAATACTGCAAGTTACAATAACGCATTGCATGTTTGCATCTTGCATCAAAAGCTTTGCCAGAGAATTTAAAACAACACTTAACTACTGCAGTAAATGTAGTAAAGTATATCCGAGGATGAGCGCTTAATCATCATATCTTTCGTGCTTTGTGCGAAGAAATCGGTGCTGTTCATACTGTGCTTCTTTATCACACTAAAGTACGGTGGCTAAAGTACCAAGGTACCAAAGTACCAAGGGCCGCATGCTAAGCAGGGTTTTTGAATTGCGTGAGGAAATTATACAGTTTCTTACTAACCAAGATTGTGATTTAGTTTTGAAAAAAGAGAAGCAATACTTCAACTAGCCTACTTAGCAGATATATTTAGCCACCTGAACGAATTAAACACATCAATGCAAGGATTTGGTAAGAACATAATAACAGCTAGTGAAAAATTATCTTCATTTATTGAAAAAACCTAAAAATTTGGAAACGTTGAGTTGAAAATGGGAATTTTGCAAACTTTCCTTTGCTTGATTCAGTTGTTCTGGAAAATGAGAAAATAATAATTATACCTGAAATTGCAATACACCTCCAACAATTGAGTGAATCATTTCATGGATACTTTACCACAGGAAATATTAGCAAAGTTCAGAGATGGATACTGGATCCATTTCTATTTGACCCAGATTCGATGGATGACACCTATTTAATAAAAGACAATCTTATTGAAATATGAGCCAATGCACATATTCAAATGGAATTTGAAAAACTGGACTTAGAACAATTCTGAGGTACACAGTTAGAACCTTATCCACAGCTGGAAAAGCAGCATTGCAGACACTTTTACCATTTGCCACCACCAACCTGTGTGAAATGGGATTTTCATCACTTTTGCACATAAAAACAAAACCAGAAATCGCTTAAATGCAAGTGATGACTTACACGTGGCTCTTTCAAAAAAGGAGCCTTGCTTCAAAAGTATTATTATGAATAAACAACAACTACATAGCCATTAAAAATTGAGATATTGTTTTGTATGTATATGTAAATATATGTGTTTATTTTTCAATAAATAAATTATCTTGCAATAGATGTAATTTCCTAAATAAAGAAATAGAAACACATTTTTCAAGGGGGTGCGAGAACTTATTTTTAGATTCAAGGGGGTGCCGATCACTAAAAAGGTTAAGACCCACTGATCTAGGTGGATGTTAGCAGATTTCCTGTTAGAAGTTAGCATGATGGTTTGCTGAAATGCCAAAATATTAATAATATCAAATGTGAAATGTCTTTTACCTCAGCAGACATGATTAGCTTTATTAATTTCCTAATATTCCCAAGTGAATTTTAGTAGTTAAAGAAAAGAGTAAAAGGGCATGCAGTAACATGTTTATTTATTTAAATGTTGTATAAGCAAACTGACATTTGTAAGAGAGAACATTTTGAAGACTTTTCTAATTTTTTATATATTGTTCTGTAATTTTCTTTCACCAGGTGTGTGTGCATGCATGCGTGCGTGCGTGCATGTATACATACATACATACATGTATGTATTTTGTCCTTTGCAGGCTTCCAAAACAAGGAGAAAAGAACATTCTGATTACAAGTGCTTTACCTTATGTGAACAATGTTCCTCATCTTGGAAATATTATTGGTGCTGTTCTTAGTGCAGATGTATTTGCCAGGTAGTTGAAATTTTTATTTTATTTTTATTGTATGTATAAATTACTTTGACTAATTATTGTTGACAGTCTTACTATTTCATTTGCATGACACAGTTGAAGTCAGGTATGCTAACATGTTTGTCATTATTTAGCCACGTTTCAGAAAGCATTAATATCTGGAACTGCTGAGTTGAGATCTTCAGAATGAGCTGGAAGAATTTGACAATTAAGAGACACATCAGACATTTCTGTCTTTGTCAAACCTTTCAAGCTTGTTTTGGAGAGGCACCATCAATTACTCATTTCCCAATCTGTGGTGAAAGGCCTTGTCACCAATAGGAGAAACAATGTAAAGTCCATTTATATCAGTTACTCTGGACAAGACAACTGATATAAATGACTGCTTGCAGTTCGTTGATATTCATATGCAACCAAATCAAAAATTCCTCCTTGAAATTTATGTTATGGCACAAGCTGAAATTGGGAAAAGTGATTCCGTTTAGCTGACGTGCTTTTATTGTTATTTAAAAATTCCCAGGATTTCTGGGAACTAACTCATGGAGCATTTGGAAATTTGATCCAAAGTCATTTAATGTTGCATGTGCATTCTTCAAATTCATTACTTACCAATTGACACATAGGATTAGAGAGAAATTAGTGAAAACACTAACTCTAACTTTTCAGCAGTATACATGACAAGACAGTGCTAATGGATCCAAAAATTGGATTGAAAATGAAACTTTCAGCTGATCAATAGAGACTATAGATATAAACATTCTGAAGAAATGGAGTAAATGGATGTATCATATGTTATCCATTCACTTCTCTGTTAGTCATATTAAAAATGATATATTAGAAAAGAGTAGTATAATGTCTCAAAGAGTAGTATATGGTCTCATATTTTGTTGACAGATGTGTATTAGTAAAACTCAGGAAATGTGTTTATTCCTACCAAGTCGGAATAAACACATGCCTGTCTTCGTCGTACCTTATGTGAACTCCTGGGCAACATTTTTTATGATTACGTTATGCAAGGGCAAAAAACAGCAAGTACCTGATGCTTTCAAATTGGGACCAGTCATAAAGTCAGAAAACATTGGTCTTCCGAGATATCTGGGTGTTGGGCATTGGGCTGACGACTGCAACCTGGAAAAAAAAATTACCTTGTCATGAAATTTGAAGAAACACTAACTGCCGGATAGACTAAACAACAAAAAAAATGGCAAATGTTTAAAGAATCAGAGAATTGGATCATGAATATACTTTCTATTTACTGGTCTTGTGCCTTAAGAATACTACTGGAGCAGTTGGATAAATATAAGTTACATATTGTTGCTCTACAAGAAATAAGATGAACAGGAGAGGGGATCAGCGAAAAGAATAATCAAATTAGATTATATAGCTGCCAAAAGAAAGATCACATTTTGGAATAGGCTTCATTGCGAACAAGAGGATAAAACATCTTATCGTGGGCTTCAAAGCAAAATCACCTGGAATGTGTAGATTGCAAATCAAAGGATGATCTTTTAATGCAGGTTTATTTATGCATATGCTCCAGCTGAAGAAAAGAATGATGCTGAAAAATATATCTTTTATAACGATTTAGATGAGATCTGTAGGGAACACCCAAGAAGGGATATTAAAATTATTGTATGTGATTTGAATACCAAGATAGACAAAGAGGACATACAGGCCAACGGTTGGAAAATATAGCTCACATAACGAGTCCAGTGATGATGGAAACAGATGATCAGCTTTGTTTCTTTAAGAAACATGGTTATTGGCAATACAATGTTTAATCATAAAGACATTCATAAAATGACCTGGAAGTCTTCCAATAGAAACACCTTCAACCAAATTGATCTCCTTCTAACAGATGCAAGACACTTGTCCAATTTGATGGATGTCAGATCCTATAGAGGGACAAATATTGACTCTGACCACTATTTAGTTATATCAAAGATTAGAAGCAGAATCTCAAATGCAAGGAAGATGTATGGATCCATGCCAGACAGTTTAATAATGCAAGACTGAAGGAATCAGAGGTTAAAGCCAGATATGATGAAAGAATTAATCAAAGCTTGTCTAATCTAAGCGAGCAATAGTGAGAGTGTTAATAACACTTGGAAAACTTTTATGTGAAGGTGTGACTTAACCAAAAAATTAAGCATGTAGATAAATGCAACAAGGGAACTGCACTTGTAATGCAGTAGACCAATATCATATAGCTAGAAAGGAAGAAAAAAAAGGCATAAGAATAGAAAGAAGAAATACTATGAGGGTAAACTTGAAGAATTGGAACATTTCCAAAATATAAAAGTAGAACCTTTTATCAAAAGTTAAATAGAAGTTTCCAATTCTTCAAGTTTACCCTCATAGTATTTCTTCTTTCTATTCTTATGCTCCTTTTTTTTTTCTTCCTTTCTGGCTATATAATATTCCTCTACAGCATTACTAGTGTGGTTCCCTTGTTGCATTTCTCTACATGCTTAATTTTTTGGTTAAGTCACACCTTCACATTCTACATTGAATTCTACACTGGAAAGAATTCCAGCCTAGAACAGTGTTATGTAGGGATAAGAAGGGCATAATCCTTAGTGGGAATGAAATGATACCAGAAAGATGGGTAGAGCATTTTGATGAACTATTTAAACTATTTTACCCATGTCATCCAATTGATCGGATACTAATTATCTGATCATTTGGATGGCATGGGTAAAATAAAACAGAAGATTTAGAAGCCATGTCAACTTATTACCAAAATTTGTAACAAGAATAACAATATTCAAGGAGAAGAATGAAACAATCTCAGGTAAGTGGAATTCAGGCTTCATATGCCCTGTCTATAAGAAAGGTGATGTAATGATCTACTTTAACTATAGAGGAATCAATTTATGTACTACTTCATAAAATTTTCTGCAATATTCTATTCAAGAGACTTTACCCTTATATAGAGATTGCTATTATCAAGGTGAATTCAAGAGTTTGAATTCACCTTGATAATAGCAAGGTGAATTCAAGAGTTTGTTTTGGCTCAGACTTGAGAGTTGGAAGCAATATAACCTTTATGGATAGCTGTAAGTTACTATAAGAGTAAGCTGTAGTTATGAAACTAACATGTGATCATTTTATTTATTGCACTGGGAAGATGGAAATTTTAATTATAAGGTCATGAACTCAGAAGAGAGTTTTGTTTATGAAGTACAGAAGATGCAACCATAAAGAGTAAAACTTTTATTACTTAAAATGGTTTGCCTTATTTAAACTACAATAAGCAGGAAGGGCAAGGATTAGGTGATTTTGCTAATAATACTAGTAGCCATACTATACCATACTTATTACATATTTAGTCAGTATTGCATATTTAACTATATTCACAAAATTTTGTGAATTTACTTCATAGAATATGCTTGTTTAGTTTCTTGACAATTGTAAGCATCTGGAAAGAATCAAAAGTCTTGGTTTACTGTTTCACATTATCAGGGATTTCCAAAAAATCAGTTTTTCTTGGAATATTCAAACATTTATAATAAAGTTTAATCCTCACTAGACAAAGTAGAAGTTATATGAGACTTTGGTCAAACACTTGTTATAGTGAGTGAGACATTTGATTATAATAGTGTTTGAATAATGAGAGTATTTAGCTTGCTGAGCTGACTGGAACGTCAGTTAATTCCTTCTCAGTTTTTTATGAATAAATGAAATCCTATTACATCGATCTTATGCAGTGTACTGCAGGTGCAAGTGAAGTTATCCAAACAGTTATTTACAGATGACTTTCATTATAGCAAATGTGTAGTGGCTACAGCACTAGTTTCAGGTAGGTTGTTATAGTGAATTTTCTTTAAAAAGTCTCTTTGAAAATTTCTTATCAAAATAAAATACATTTTATTTTATATTATATATCATTTTAATATATATTACTTTATTAAATTTTATTTAATATTAACATATTAAATACAATTTAATATGCTAATGTTTGAACTGAATGCTGGTATTCAGTGAACTTATGAGTACAATTCATAAATTGTATTTTTATGTAAACAGGTACTGTAGATTGAGAAGATACAATACACTGTATATATGTGGAACAGATGAGTATGGAACAGCAACAGAAACAAAAGCTCTGGAGGAAAAGACAACACCAAAAGAGATCTGCGACAAGTATAATAATCTACATTCAGAAATTTACAAGTGGTTTAATATCTCTTTTGATTATTTTGGAAGAACTACAACTGAACAGCAAACTAAGTATGTTTCAGAGTTGTTTAAAACATGCTTTTAATAATAAAAGTATTCCATTTGTTTTCATTTTGTCTCTCTTTATGTTTGTATATTATTTTGTAATGTTTTCAAAGGATCTGCATATTGGATTCATAATTTATAGTATGTGTTTAGTATAATATGATATTTTTTTGTAGAACCTTTTAATGTATCACACTCTGTCAGTAAATTGATAGGTTTCCTGTGAACATCTTATACCCTGATACTAGTATTCTGCAGCTAGGAGAGTGTTCCTAAGCCTGTTAAAAAAAAATTATTATAATTTCAACAGTTAAAAGTTTCCAAGTTCTAGTTCCAACAACAACTCAGATACAGATATTTTCTTGAGAATAAAGTTTTCTTAAGAAGTTATAGTTACAGAAAGGTGTTCTATTTTCTTTTATGTTTATTTCTAAATATGATTAATCATATCATATCGTTTTTCAGGATTGCCCAAGATATATTTTGGAAACTTTATAACAATCATTATATTTTAGAAGATGTAACAGAGCAGCTTTTCTGTGAGAAATGTGAACGGTAAGGAACTTGTCAAAATTTATAATTTTTATGTTATATATATATATATCAGAATTTCTATGATCAGCTTTTAAGTCACAAATTGGTATGATATTTGTATGTCATATTTTTATGATTTGTTCACGCATCATGAACTATGATTTTTTATAGTTAATTTTCTGAATTTATTTTCTGACATAGAAACTGAAGACAAAGATATCCTCTGTTTGGACTAATTACTGTGTGAAAGATTGTTAAATGAAATTAGAAATGACAGAATGGGGCTGGAAATATTCAAGAGAAATGACAGAATGGGGGCTGGAAACATTCAAGAGAAATGCAGTTGGGAGTACACAATCATTTTTGAGGCCAAAAATCCATTAAATTTATGAAAATGCAGTTGGAGTAGATAATATTGAGTTAGAAATCTTTGAATAAGACATGGTCAGAAAATCAAATTCTGGAAGCTTGTTCTCATAGTACCTATCTGTAAAAAGGGAAATAATAATAAATGTGAGAATTACACAGAACTTTCTCTGCTGAGATAAGATTTATGCAAACACATATTAAAGGAGGCTAAGGAAAATTGTTGAAGAGAAACTTGGAGAACAAGCTGGTTTCAGTTTTCAATAGGGATTGCCCAATCAGATTTTTACTTTAAGACAAATAGCTGAGAAATCATAGAAATATAATAAGTATCTAAATTTTGTAGATCTGGAAAAGGTGTAAGACACGGTACCAAGAGAAAAGCTATTCATAATGTTCCAGTTATATGGTGTAAATGGGACATTATATCAAGCAATACATAGTCTGTATTTGAGTTGTAAATCAGCAATTAGAATTGAAGGAGGTACAGGGAGATGGTTTAATGTTAAATCAGGTGTGCGACAAGGGTGTACATTATCTCCACTGTTATTCATCATCTGCATGGATCACATTATAAAGGATGGTATTCATATGAATATCAGGTTTAATGGAAATTGGTGATGCATTATCTCAGCTGCATTTTACACAGATGATGTTATGCTCTTAAATAAATCCAGTACTAGTTTTCAGGATTCTCTGAGTGGATTGAATAACTGCTGTAACAAATTTAGCATGATAATCAGCAACAAAAAGACAAAGATTAAAAAATAGGCAGGAACAGAAGATATCACGTTGTATCCTGACAGACCTACTAAAATATTTCAACTATTTAGGAACAATTTTTAGCAAACATTGCAAATTAAATATGGAAATAGACAATGGAATATGCAGAGTTACGTTTGGTATGGTGGGATTAATAAGTTTAGGTGAAATATGAAAAATCATTCAAACCTCTAAACTACGAGGGGGGGGGGTCTGAAAAGTTCTCGGCCTAACAACGAAAAAACGAATTTATAATTTCAAAATTATTTTCATTTTTCAACATAATCTCCCTTAAGACTAATACATTTATTCCAGCAATGCTCCGTGCCATTATCGTATCCCTATAGTGGTTCTTAGTAAGATCTGCAAAATACCCCTCTACAGCTGCAATCAGTATTTCCCGATTATTGTTTTGCTCATTTCCAGATAATTAATAAACAAAATGCCTTTAGCATCCCAAAACACTGATGCCATGACCTTTCCTGCTGATGGAACCGACTTTGTCTTCTTTGGAGCTGAACAACCGGCTTCTGTTCTACTGTTTTGACTGCTGTTTGGATTCTGGTGTGTAATGGTGAATCCAAGTGTCTCATCCATAGTAATAAATAGATGCACAAAATTAGTTTTATTCTTGTTAAAACGCTCTTCAGAGATTTTCATGCAAGTGCATTTTTGATCTGCTGTGAGCAAATGCGGCACCCATTTTGCGCAAAGTTTTTCATTTGCAATTCTTCATGCAAAATATATCCTAACATTCTTTTGAAATGCCTATAGTCTCAGGAATTTCATGCACTTTGACTTGCCGGTCATCCAATACCATATCGTGCACTTGATCAATGATTTCTGGTATTTTACACTTTTTGGACGTTTTTCACGTGGATCATCTTCAAGACTAGTACAGCCACATTTAAACTCAGCAGCCCATTTCTTAATTGTCGAAAACGAAGGAGAAGAGTGCTCATAAACTTTTATGAACTTCGAATGAATTTCTTTTTGCATTAAATCTTCTTTGACACAGAATTTTATAACCACATAATACTCAATTTTATCCATTACAACAGAGACAGACAACACTTTTGCTTCAGACAGCTGTATAAAACAAACTACTTTATAGAATGACTTGCAATTTCACATGGATGCTTATGACAGATGTACCAACTTAGAAAAAAAAAAATTTTTGCCGAAAGTGCTGCCATCTATGGTCTAGGCTGAGAACTTTTCAGACCACCCTCATGGCTATATACAAAATAGGTTCAAACCAGTTTATCTTATAGAATTGAGAGCTGGATTCAAAATAAAGTAGTAGATCAGGGTCTGGAGGCCACATATATGAGAGTTCTGAGAAAAAAAATAAAGGAATAAATAGATATCATGAATAGCAGAATCATATTAAAAATGAAGACATTAGGAAGTAACTTGACATCATTGGCATTCGGGAATGTCAGTAGAGCTCATTTTTGGTGGTATGGTCACTTAAGCTGGATGGGAGTGAAAAGGCTAGGAAATTATTTTTTTTCTTTTTTTTTTTTGAATGTCAGGAAAGAGACTGAGGAAGATCAAGATCTAGTGGCAGTTAGAAGTTCTTTAAAAGACAAGAATATAAGATCTGACAATATTGTAGTTCTGACATATAGCAGATCAATTTGCAGTAAAATTGTGAATAGGAAGTTTGTAATAATGTAATCCTGTCATGTAGTGCTATCATAATATCCTGTATACCCTTAAGGGGGGTTTATCAGGAATTTGATGATAATGAAGATGGTGATACATCCTCCACTAAAGGAAATGTATGCCCAGTCTTAGCTGTGCAGGCTCCATGCTTGTTGTGTACCATACTATATTGAACTCTTGTTCCATATTTGTATATAAAGGGATAATTTTGTTATATTCATTGCAATAGGGCAACACATTAATCACACTTAAGCATTTAATTGACTAAAATTGATTATAATACAGATATTTCAGTATACATATCCCAAACAATCCCTACTGTAGATATTACAGCCAGCAAGAAATTCAAAGATCACCCAACAATGAAGGTACATGGAGAACAGAATTTTTTTTGTATTCATTCGAAGGACAGCCAGATAATTCTTGTTCCATATGAGATCTGGTAGTCTAAATCTTCTATTCGGTAATTGTCTGTGCACCCTCCCTTTTTATTATCTCTTCTGACAACATTATAAATATCATAGTTCTTTTTGATATCATGAATACCATTGTTATACCAAGACTCAGAAATCCCCATAATATGCAACATAATTTCTCTAGTTAATAATTTTTATTATTATTATTATTATTATTATCTGAGATTTCCATGGAGGAGCCTGTGTAGCTCAGTGGATGTGGCGTTTGCCAACCACCGCGCTTGGCCACACGAAGGAAGACTTGGTTTCGAGTCTAGTCGGCGACTAGAGGAAATTTTTCTAAGCCTTTTTTCGACCGGTTCCTGAGTTAGTCGATCTCTGGCACGGGCAAGCAGGTTTTTCCTCCCGGAAACTCGGGTTTTTCGTCCTGTAAACTCAAGATACTCTTTCCACATCATCTTCTTCTTCTTGTGGATCTCTAGCTTAATAAGGCTGCACATCCATCTCACTCCCAACCTATTTACTCTTCGAACACTAGAGATACATTCAGATACATTTTCATTCAAACACTTTTTCAAAGATTCCCATGCACTGATGACATTTTTTCCATTCAGTAACTGATACCATGGTACCAAAGATAGTATTCTTCTAAGTTGATCATAATTTCCAGATTTGTAATTCAGCATGTAGCCTGATTTAATCAGAGCTTCAGTACAAATAGATACTTCCCAAGAAAGAACACCATGATCACTGTCACCAATTGGTGATAAAATAGCTATATTCTTGACAGAAATCCCTTCTGATGCTATGAGCAAATCCAACACTCTTTGACCTTGAGTTTCTTCTTTCACATGCTGCTTGAGAAAGTTATCTCGCAACAATTCAATAAATTCCTGTTCTTTCTGATCATGAGATTTCTCTTCTACCCAATCAATGTTTGGAAAATTAAAGTCACCCATAATGATTATTCGCTTGGTACCCATAAGGCTAATTGGCGATGCATTTCTTCGTCCCCTACAACTGAACTGCCAGGTCTGTAGCAACATCCCACCATATATTTCATTCTGTTAACCTCCACTTCACACCAAATAGACTCAAACTTATCGCTACGTGGGACATCGTTACCATCATTGTTTTCTTGTATTTCTACCCTAACTGGACTTAAGTCATCTGATATCATTAGTAGCACTCCTCCTCTCCTATCTCTTCTGTCATTCCTAAAAATAGTATATCCATTACACTCAATCTCACCATATCTGATTCTGATAACCAGGTTTCACTAATGCCAACAAACTTATGCCACATCATATTCGATAAAGCAACAAACTCAACCCCTATGTTTCTAATGCTCCTGGCATTTGTGTACAGACATAATAAATTATGACCTAGCCTATTCTTATAATTAGATATGCAATGTATTTGGTCTTGTTCTGGAATTTTCTCTTTTCCCTCCCCAGACATACTTAAAAGGTCCAAACCCAAAGCATATTTTCCCACTCCTATGCCACATACATAACCATGTTCAAAGGCATTTATATCTTTATCATGTTTTTATACCATAGCTGAACTTTCACACACATTTTCCCCATTGCTTCCTTGATGATCTAGTTTCCCAGACTCTCTGCATTAAGTCTCATACCAAGAAGTAATTTCTCTGGGCTTCTGATGCCAAATGAATTCAAGTGAATTCTATTTAAACCATAAGATCTTATTCTTTAAGTATAGTGCATTATAACATATAGATGTTACTTAAAGTAAAAGGAAGAAACTTAAAACAAAAATGAAAAAGAAGTGTTATTAATAATGAAGGAGATATAAATCTTTTGATGTTTAACTGCCAGTAAGCGAAACTCTAAGAACTCGGACTAAGATCTATGAGTTTCATACCGAAAAAACTATCGGCAAATCCAAGTGTAAGTAACCACTTGGTAGTGCAACACCAAGGCAACTCGAATCAAAGGTGGAGCAAGCTCCCTCACTATCCTTGATATTTTCTCACAATGTAAAAACACAGCCCCTAGGGGATGTAATACTGTAATTACATTATGAGGAGAGGTCACTACCCGGACCGGTTTCAACCTTTTTTGAGGTCTCATCAATGAGTAGGTAGACCTGGAAGATAACAAGGTTTAAGTGAAAGGAACTTACATACCTTCAATATATGAAAGGCATAAAGGTGTGCCTGTATATTATAACATAGATTGAAACCCAAATGGCTATTTTTCTGGCAACCTTAATAATAATGAAGGAGATATATCTCCTTCATTATTATTATTATAATTATATCTCCTTCATTATTATTAAGGTTGCCAAAAAAATAGCCATGCATGAAAGCCAAATGGCTATTTTTCTGGCAACCTTAGCAGAAAAATGCTAATTGTTTTTTCTTTTGCTTGTGCAGTATAGCATCTGTTCAGGTTGCAATGTTTTTTAACAGTATATAGAGACATTTTTATTCTAGTCTTCAGAAACAACAGACAGTAAAAAATAAATATTCCGTGTATTATAAGACGTTGTTGATCTACAACAAAATACCAGCATATGTGAAATTGATAAAACAGAACTGCTGATACTAAAAAAAAAAACTAACGAATTTAGGATTCTCGAAAGTGTGGATAATTCCGATAATGATCGTATGTTATGTATACTGAGTCTCAGTAAACAAATTAAAATTCTTGGGAAAATGGAGCGAAATATACACAAACCAGAGAAATACACATAACATGTGCATTTCTTACGAGATGATTTGCTGCTCCATCAAACCATATTTATTTTCAATACTCTCTCTCCCTCTCTTCATGAGGGTTTTTTTTTTTTTTTTTTTTTATTAATTATGCCATCATAAATTCACTTATTCATGTTTAGAATTTATAGGATCATGCTATTCGCTCTACCCAGGCAACTTATAGGACACACATATCACAAATGATAATTATTAATTATTCTTTACCATTAATGAAAGTATTTATACTCAAACTTATTCTTTCCTGTTCTCACATGTCTTATAAATGATGGTTCATATATTTTCATCTTTGAGTATTTCAAATATACCAACCAAATATAGCATTCTCCTTCATTGCTGTTTTCTAATAAATCTTAAAACAGATTGTTCTCCCACTCTATGCAAAAGTATTCAAAGTTATCCTGCAATTAATTGCATTGGACCAATTAAGTGAGTGCTGATGCGCTATTTGAGAAGATCTCAAACTTTCATACATCGATAAAATGCAATCACACAGCCATGGACTTCTGGGGGGGGGGGGGCATGTTGGGAACTCAGTTTAAAAAAATATACATCATATTATACAGAAAGGAAAGAAATTAGCCAGAAGAGATGGCATCAATGGCAGAATTGCATTAAAAATGAAAATATTTGGTAGGAACTTGACATTTTTAGCATTCAAGAATGTGTGAGTATGGCTAATCTAAGATATCAAGAAAAAGGTCCAGAGGAAGATCAAGATCTTGAAGATGGTTTAATGTAAAATGAGGTGTAAGATAAGAAGTGTGCACTCTTAATGCCTGTTTCTTTCATAATGTGATCCATACAGATGATGAATAAGAGTGGATGGATCACATTATGAAAGAAACAGTCATTAAACATAAGTCTGATATCTCTGATATTAGAACCAGAGATATCAGACTTAGCTCTTTGCTATACATGGATGATGATGTACTCCTAAACATCCAGTGCAAGTCCCCAGGATTCTCTGACTAAATTGAATAACATCTGTTACAAATTTGGCTCGAAAATCAGTAATATAAAGATGGTAACAAAAAGAAAATAGTAACAAAACTATGAAAGTAGGCAGGAACATGGAAAACATCAGCTTCATTCTCAGTGGAGAGTGCAGGTGAAGAACAAGTAAAATATTTCACCTATTTAGGCACAGTTTTTAGTGAAGATTGCAAATTAAATATGGAAATAGACAACAGGATAAGCAAAGCTAGCATGTTGGGAAAAAATCATTTGAAAAAAAAATATACAGAAAGGAAAGAAATTAGCCAGAAGAGATAGCAGAGCATTAAAAATGGAGATATTTGCTAGGAACTTGACATTGTTAGCATTCAAGAATATGTGAGTATGGCTGATCTAAGATATCAGGAAAAAGGTCCACAGGAAGATCTTTATGGATTGATTTAGTTATAAGTGCCTTAGAAGACTGAAATGTTAAATATGGCAGTATTGGAGTGCTGATGAGTAATAAACTAATTTGGAGGAAAATTGCTGATAGGATATTTGTAATAATGCTAACTTAATTATGTATTGTCATAGTAGTTTGTATACCCCTTGCAGATACATCTCAGGAAAATAATGACGGGCATGAAATTTAAGGTGACCATTGATGTACCAAAAGGATCAGTCCTTGGTCCATCATTATTCAGTCTTTATATTAATGATATTGGGAAGGATTTAGCAGGTGACATACAGCTATTTGCTGATGATGCAAAGATAGGTAGAATATCAGAAATGAAACTGATTAATGAAACAGTACTTAGAGTTTTGAATAAGCTGGAATTGTTGGCTGAAAATAGCTGTCACTTCAATGTCGGTAAATGTAAAGTTATGTAGTTAGATGTAATGAGATATCAGTGGCGGAGTGTAGATTATGAGGAAAGATTGTGAATTTGTGAACTACAGACTAGCTGTCAAACTTTTGAAAGGATCATGCAGACTAGTAGAGGGGAATTTTTCATTTTATGGCTAGTGAGGAAAGGACAAGAGTGCAATTGTGGGCATTGAGAATAAATGCCAAGAAAGGGGCAAGAGCTGGATTTTTCCTCTCATAGAGCAGTGCATGGCTAGGAATGACTTGCTTTTGGGAATAAAACCAAGCTCTTATGAAAGAGTAGATTACTTATGAAATGTTTATATAAAGACAGCTGCATTGAATTCGAACTGGTCTGATGATTTTCTGTTTTTGCTTTTATGGGAAATATTATTGTATCAATTTTCTACTGATTCCTAGTTTATTATTTTCTTCTTATTATACACACACACACGCACACACATTATTTTATTTCATATTTAATTAATTAGGAATTTTATTGATTAGTTTCATCTTACTTCAGCTGTGATGGTGCTTTTTAATTTTTTTCTGTTATTTCTATTTTTATTTGCCTTCCATTACTCATACTGAACCTTTGATGCTATGGTGAAAATTGTGCATGGTTAAAATAGTTTCACCGAGTTTTTTTTCTTTTGCCCCAGATTTTTTACGACAATGTATCTTGTACATAAAATCAGTTTGATTTATTTTTATCTTTTGAAAGTGCACTTTAACTGCTGCTTTGGTTTATTATATAATACTGCATGCATTTGGTATATTTGTCAGAATGTGTTTTTGAGATTACCTTACAGATGTATCCATCCTGAATGCATCTGTAATTTCAGAATATTAACATGAAAGGCATTTTTAAAAGTAATGTCCAAGCATTCACAACACTTGGAGTGAATGGTCGTGAAACACACATGATCTTGCTTTGGTCCTTCATCCTTTATTACAGTTAAGTATATAGTGGTGAATGACTGAAGTTGTGTTTCCTATATTATCACATACACAATGGATAAGTCTTTTACAAGTATGTTGGAGTGTGAAAAACAGCTTGCAGTAATAAAATTGTTGATGCGTGAAAATGTGATTGCTATTGAAATTCACTACTAATTACAAGATTTTTTATAATGAAGCAATTACAGGTGAGTATTCCATGGAAAACAGACAACAAGAAACAGCAATGGTGTAGCCAAAAACCACACCTAATAACTTCCATAAGCAGAAAACTTATCCTTACAGAATTGGGCTACAATAAAGTGTGTGCACATTCAATGTTGCATATGCTAACCATCAAAATGAAACATACTAGCCTAGAGATTTGTCACAAATTGTTTTAGCATTACCAAAGGGAAGGCAGTGCTTTTCTTCACAAAATCATAACTAAGGATGAAGTTAGGTCTATCATTATAATCCTGAAATGAAAATTTAGTCTGTGGAATATCCCAAGCCTTTCTCACCAAGAGAGAGCCAAAAATTGTAAAACTCATCTGTCTGCTAGAAACTGTATGCTGACTGTCTTTTGAGACAGCAAAGTTTTCATTCACCAGGACTGTTATAATGAAAGGACAACGTTGAATTCAAAAGCTATGTGAAAACATGCAAAAAATTGAAACTTATTAATTGTGTTTGGCAAGGAACATCTACAGCTATTGCTTTTGTACATGGTTTTGAATTGCCATGCTGTAAACACTTCAGTGGCTTTCAAAAAAATCAGATTTGAAGTTGTGAAACATCTTTTCTGTAGACCAGACTTGGCATAGTGGCTTATTTCTTAATTTGATAGGATATCAAATTAAGAAATAAGAAATGACATAAATGCCCTTAAGATCATGAAGATCTCAAGGGCATTTATGTCATTTATTTGCTAAAGAGCAAATAAATGACACATAAGTCAAAGCAGACATGAGACAATGGTTACAAACGTAACCTGAAGAATTTTACTATACAGTAACATTGAAAAACTTGTTATGTAGTGGAGAAACTGCTAAAATGAAGGAATAGTTTATAAAAATAGCATGTAAAGGCTGCAAACAATCTTTTTATATATCACTGATATATCTCTTTTTAGATGGGAAGCTATCACACCGAGGTATTACTTATGGAATGCCCTTTGTACAAAAAAGAGAAATGAGAGGATCATTCTGTGACATTTTCTTTTTTTATTAAACACCCTTTTCTTGTTGGAATGTTTGCCCTCATTATATAGATCTTTCCGTGAATATGGTATCATATTCATGCACTGCTATATGCCTGGGTACTTCAGAGATTCATGTCTTGATTTTATTAATGAGATAACTCTGCAGAGGGAAGTTGATTCTAATTTTGAATTGTGAAACTGCTGACATATTGTAGAGTCATATGACCTTTCATTTCTTATGGTTTTTGTGTCACATATAGTGCATTTGTGTAACTCTTTAGTCAGTTCATCATATAGGCTGACAAGCTGTAAATACTACATTCTGGATGATAACCATATTTTGGGATCTGTAGTAGTGTTTTAGTATACAGGTTGTAGTTTGTTCAGGTGACTTACTTGTGAATACATAACTATCATTCTTATGTTCCATTCTTGTGAATAGTATGGAAGTCTAATTGGTTATTTATTTATTTTTTCCCCTTGGGCTAAATGGATCTTGCATGTTGATTGTTCATATATTGTAGTTCATATGTTGAATAATATATGTACCTGTTCTTATATACCTGAGAGAATGCCATTTCTTTGGTGAATTCTTTAAAGAAATAAGCATCAGTCCAAGTTTACACCTGGACTAATGTAATATTATATTTGCCATCTGTTATATGTGCTTAATAGACATGCATAATGAATGTAATGTGTAAGTAGCAGTTGTAAATTGAATTCATTAAAAAGATGGTAAAATAATATACCAAATCAGTTTGTGTGCTGATATTTTAGTTATTTTTTTGTATAGGTTATATTTGTGTAGAAAGAAGAAGGGAATTCAGAATTCATACTAGAAGTATATTTGGCAATGCCAAAATAATAAACATGTTATATATATATATACACACAGGGAAAATCTAAAACAAACATATTTTCCAGATTTCTAGCTGACAGATTTGTAGAAGGTACATGTCCTTTTTGCTTGTATGAAGATGCTCGGGGAGACCAGTGTGACAAATGTGGAAAACTAATTAATACTACAGAGTTAAAGCAGCCACACTGTAAAGTCTGTGGAACAACTCCCTCTTTTAAGAGCTCACAACATCTCTTTCTAGATTTACCAAAGGTAAGACAGCCCAGTGAATAAATTCAGTATGTGTACTTTGTTGAATGATGATCCTTGAGATAGTTATGTTACCTCTATCATCTGTATGCTTTCGTCATTCTCCTGAGATTTTTAGTAATTTCCATAAGATTTGTCATCACCTTCACTGTATTTATCTTCTAGATTATTATAACAGTAATCCATCATTTATCCAACCACATTGGAAAGGCAATTTGCTGTTCTGAAAAATTGAAGGATTGGATAATTGAAGTACATTTACATGGTTCTGTACTAGAGGTCTATTGATGTGCAAGGGTTGATCATAGAGTCATAATGTTCTTGTCATTTCTCTCCTTAAGCTCATTTGCTGATAAAGTGGTTGTAAGTGCTTTATCAGCAAATGAGCTTAAGGAATGACAAGAATATTATCTAGTCCTAACAATCTTACACAACTTCCTGAGTGATCTCTTATTCTCTCCCACCATGTCTTGTATTCCAAAATTTTTCTCCATCTTCTGAATAAAACCCTTTTAGCATCTTAAATGTTTTTGTCATATCCCCCTCTTTTCTTCTTCTCAGCTGAGCTTTATAACATATAGACCATCAGTGTATCCTCATAGAGAGCATGCTACAGAACAGTTGCCATTTTGTTCACCCACCTTTGGATCATCTCACCCACTTTCTCATCCCAAGAAACCAGGACCAAATCTAGCACTCATTATCCTTTGCCCAACTGCTAGCCTTTTTAAATCACTAATGAAATAAAGAACCAAAAGGCTTCACTTTGGCGATGTTAAAATGATTTAAATTAAGGGGATATTTAATCCCACATTATTCCCTGGCGAAAACAACGGGGGCCTTAACCAGGCAACGCCCCAGCAGGCATGAAATTTTGTCATGTTGTACCATCATTTTTTATTTTGGTTTAACTAATAAGAATACAATTTGGTCGGCTAAATCCCAAATTGCCAGCCCATCCTCGTTCGTTCAGTATCCAGGTAGATACCCAATAGGGTGCACCATGAGAAGGTGATTATTGGACATTAGGTCAGAAGCCCTGGTCAGTTCTCTGCATTCCTTTAAAGTCTATGTGGAGGTCTCCTCTCAGTTATACAGCTTTGACCCTTAAGCATCCACCCTTTTTTTTTAATTACATAGTAAATTATACTTGCCAAAAAATTATATTCTTGTTTATATTATATTCTATTTTCTCAGAATTATAATCTTGTTTCTCAGTTCAAGTGTAAAAATAATTACATTCAATTAATTAATTAAATGTAATTAATTACATTCACTGTAAAAATTAATTGAATTCAATTAATTCAAGAATATAATGTAAGATTATATTCTTGTTTCTCAGTTCAAGTGTATGCAAGTAAAGTTTGTACACAAAGTATCGTTTATTGAGGTCTCATCAGTGGGTGCAAAACCCAGAAAGATACAAAGGGTGAATTAATGAGTATTTTAATAATGGGTTGATATACCTTTTTTACTATTTGTATATGAGAAATATATGACTTCTGCAAATTAAAAATACCAAGAAATTATATACTTGGTTTAATCCTTTATCCAAGTGTAAGCAAACAAAGCTTGCACCTGAAGTATTTTCAGGACTCGGGCAACTCGTGGTAAAGGTGGTATGATTTCACATCACTTGTCTTAGTATCCGATAATGCAAAGCACATCTACTTGTGGACATGTATAATGCTATGCATTATGGGAAGGGTCCCTTCCCATGCATTCCCTTCACATCACTTGCCTTAGTATCCCTAATGCAACACATCTCCTTGCAAACAATGCTATTCATTATGGGAAGGTTCCCTTCCCATCACTTGCCTTAGTATCCCATAATGCAAAGCACATCTCCTTGCAGACATGCATTAATGGGAAGGGTCCCTTCCCTTGCATTTCTCTTCACATCACTTGTCTTAGTATCCCATAATGCAAAGCACATCTACTTGCGGACATGTATAATGCTATACATTATGGGAAGGGTCCCTTCCCATGCATTTCCCTTCACATCACTTGCCTTAGTATCCCTAATGCAACACATCTCCTTGCAGACAATGCTATGCATTATGGGAAGGGTCCCTTCCCATACATTTCCTTTCCCATCACTTGCCTTAGTATCCCATAATGCAAAGCACATCTCCTTGCAGACATGTATAATGCAATGCATTATGGGAAGGGTCCCTTCCCATGCATAGCATTATATATGTCTGCAAGGAGATGTATAATGCGAGAGCCATCATTGGCAGACTGCCAAGAAGAGTCAATTTAGGGAGAAAGAAATAAGGCAATGTACAAATTGGTCACCAACACATGAAATCACGTGCTTTATACATAAAATTTTCCAACTGTTATACAAGCAAAATACTTACCACTTTAAAAAATACAATGATTATAAGAGAGAAGTTAATTTTCCAACGTGTAATAATAAACACTCATACCACAATACGGATTGATTACACTAATATCGGAATGGATTCTCCTTCTGTTGACATGCACAGAAGTGTCGAAGGGTCGCATATCTGTGGGCGTACTATACCACCTTTACCACGAGTTGCCCGAGGTAACTTTAACAAGATGCACTCATTTCATGTTATTTAGGTAGTAGATACTTATTTAGATAGTAGATTTAAATAACAGAATTGGCAAACTTTATAATCCTTACTTATATCAATGAAAAAATTGAAATTTATTGTGCTTTAATGCTTGCAGTATTAATGCACAACAAATTGGAATGTTTCATGAGTGTGCACACCAAAAATTCTAATTATTGTAAACTTGTATGGATTAGTTTGTTATAGCAGAAATTTTCCCATACTGAATTTCTGTAACTTTCAGCATATTCCAGTGCTGCGAGGCTCTGTGTAGGCTTTTTATTGGTTTATTATACTGTGCAAGTTCGCCATAATGATGTTTGCTGTTTGTGCAATTTTGATCCTGTAATGTTTTAGTGGGAGGGTTCACATTTAAAATAAGTTATAGTTATTGCAAAGTACTGAAATGAATTCCTATATAAAAAGGAAAACTGACAATGATATAAACTTCTTTGAAAATTGTTGTAATAATTCTTTTATGCTCATTCTTTTCAGCTCATAAAATTCTAATTTAATTTAGTATATTTTCCCCTAAAGCTGGAGCCTAAAATTAAAGAATATTTGGACAGAGCAACTGGAAATGGATTGTGGTCAAACACTGCAAAGGTAATCTCTTATTCCTGGCTAAAAGATGGTTTGAAGCCTCGATGCATTAGCAGAGATTTGAAATGGGGAACACCTGTTCCATTAGAAGGTTATCAAGATAAAGTAAGTTGTTATAAATGCCTAGATTTTCATGAAACAGATCAGATATATCTCCCTGTAATATTTTCCACATTATTTTCCCAAAAATGGAAAATAATGTGGAAAAATTACTTAATAATTGAAGATACTGGTGGCTCTGTTTTTTGAATAAGAAAACTATTACTTAAGTAATTGGTAGATTGGTCTTACTCATCTCTTTATAGTATAAAAAATTTAAAACAAATCTTAAAACATCATGTTGTGATGAATACAGAATGAATGAAAACAGCATCTCTTGACCACTAACAGCTTATTAATTTTTATATTGATTTTATATGAATATAGAAATGTAATTTCTGATATCAATTGCTTAACTAACTCGGGTAGGAAAGTAATGATAGGTATGAAAAAATTCATGTCAGGGTGATGTTTTTTTTTTTCATGTCAGGATATGCTTCAGTAAATCCATTTAAAATCTGTTTCTCTATTTGTTTTTCATATAACAGTTTTATCTTGTTTGTGATGAAGATGGTTGAAGTTGGGATATGTTGAAAGTGCATTTCTTCATTATTAACTTTAAATAGTATCTTGGTATTCTTGCATATTATAAATTATCCTTGAAAGCCATAATTAGTTAAGAAGCAGTTAGGTAGTACATTTAAATGTCTCTTCAGTGATCAAAGAGATAAGTCTCTCTCTCTCTTTCACACACACACACACACACACGTTAGTATATATACACAACAAAGTTGTATTCATTGTATTCAGTGTCCATGTCAAATCACAATGCAGTTTTGCCATAATGAACTTGTAGAGACCAAAAGTATAGTTTGTTTCAGTGGAAGACTTGTTATGCTTGGGATTTTTCAGTGATTTGTTATAGTCAGTGACGGATCTCCCTTTCGAGTCATCAGAATTCAAGGAAAACAGACCTACCAGTCCGGAACTCGGGGGGGGGACCCCTTTGAAGTCTGCAAAATTTGAGTCATCAGAATTCAAGGAGAACCGGCGTACTAGTCTGAAACATGGGGGGGTTGAGCACCGTAGGTGCCAGGTTGGTGTAATCCCCCCTAGTTGTTAATATAAAGTCTGATGCAAACTTATATAGCTTGAATACCAAAACATAAGCAGAATCCTCAAGAGCAAAAGCATTCTTGACAATTTCATACAACCATTAATGAGAAAAATATTTTATATAATAATATTAATTTTTCATTCAAAGTTATTGTGAACCTTTTGTAATACAGTAGACACTCGCTTTAGCAAATCCAAAGGGATGAGAGAGAGTTTGATATAGGACAAGGTTTGATATACTGAATTTAGGAGCAAAAGACTTCCCCTCTCCCTATTTCTTAAAACAACAGAAGGTATTGGCATTCTGGTGGATAACTATCTTGAACTAAATACAAAATTAATGACGAAAATCTCACGTAAAAAGATTTTTTTAATAGTATAATTTTCGCCTGTGTGTCACAGGCATCTTCAGTACATGTTAAGCTGAAATTAAACAATAACTGACAATTCCAAAAAGTGCCACCTAAATAACTAGTGTAAGAGAACTAAAAAGGTCAATAAAATTTTCTAACAAAAAAAAAAAAAACTATATATATACAATAAAAAGTTAGGAAAGATTAGTTGATTTGTAAAGTACTATCTCCCATAAAGGGGATAGATGTACACCATCACATATGTTTAAGTTAGGAGAGTGGAGTAAAGTTTCACATGTTTCTTTATAAAGCCATTCTATGAGGAACCAACTTTTGTGAAGGACTCGTCTTTTTCCAATGGACTCTATGTCTGGTTAAGATGGCAAGTTCTGCAAGTCCAGACCGTTCAGGTTTAAGGTACTGAATATAAAACTGGTGTTCTTCTAGTCAAATAGAGGCAGATCTTCCTGTTTGTCTGAAATAAGATAATCCACAAGAGCAAGGAATCTGGTAGACACCTGGATAATTAAGATGTGGAAGCTTGTCCTTAGGAGAAGTAAGAAAGGTGTAGACGTTTTCTGACCGGTCGAAAGGCAACAAAAATATTCAGTGGTTTTAAAACTTTTGCTATATGTTCACTAATGCCGTGTACGTAAGGGATAGGAATGCATGTTATTTCTTCTGTATTTGAAGAGGAAGACATATTAAAACAACTTAAAGCTCGTTTGATGAAGGAATTCTTGTATCCATTAGATAGAAAGGAAGAAGTAATATTATTGCAGTTCTTTCTATAAGAGATCGCCTGAAGAACAAAAGGAGTTGGCCCAGTGAACCAGTGTTATAATAGTTCCTGCCGTTTGATTGGGATGGTGATGAGATTCAGTATGGATATAATGACCAGCATGAGTCTTCTTTCTATAGACTGAGAAATGTAGGTTACCATCTGGTTGGCAAAGAATTAGAAGATCTAAAAAGGCTAACTGCTTATTTGATTCTATTTCAAGGGTAAACTGGATTCTTGGATGAAGTGCATTTAACTTAGTGAGAAACTGTTGAAGTTCATCAGAAGAGTTATTCTAAATAACAAAAAATGTCATCGACATATCTGAACCAATGAGTAGGTGTGGGAGAAATGTTGTCAAAGATACGTTTTTCGAAATGTTCCATAAAGAAGTTGGAGATAGCAAGAGAAAGAGGATCGGCCATTGCTGTTCTTTTAATTTGTTGATACAACTTATTTTTAAAGAAAAATAGCCAGAATGTATTACAAAATCAAATATTTTTACGTCTGAAGAAAATTTTTATGAAACATTTCGAAAAGCGTATCTTTGACAACATTTCTCCCAGACCTACCCATTGGTTCAGATATGTCGATGACATTTTTGTTATTTGGAATGGCTCTTCTGATGAACTTCAACAGTTTCTCACTAAGTTAAATGCACTTATTTGAAATAGAATCAAATAAGCAGTTAGCCTTTTTAGATCTTCTAATTCTTTGCCAACCAGATGGTAACCTACATTTCTCAGTCTGTAGAAGGAAGACTCATGCCGGCCATTATATCCATGCTGAATCTCATCACCATCTAATGGATACAAGAATTCCTTCATCAAAAGAGCTTTAAGTAGTTTTAATATGTCCTCCTCTTCAAATACAGAAGAAATAACACACATTACTATCCCTTATGTACACAGCATTAGTGAACATATAGCAAAAGTTTTAAAACCACTGAATATTTTTGTTGCCTTTCGACCGGTCAGAAAAATCTCCACCTTTCTTACTTCTCCTAAGGACAAGCTTCCATATCTTAATTATCCAGGTGTCTACCAGATTCTTTGCTCTTGTGGATGATCTTATTTTGGACAAAGGAAGATCTGCCTCTATTTGACTAGAAGAACACTAGTCTTATATTCAGTACCTTAAACCTGAACGGTCTGAACTTGCAGAACATGCCATCTTAACCAGACAGAGTCCATTGGAAAAAGACGAGTCCTTCACAAAAGTCGGTTCCTCATAGAACAGCTTTATAAAGAACCATGTGAAACTTGACTCCACTCTCCTAACTTAAACAGATCTGATGGTGTACGTCTATCCCCTTTATGGGAGATGGTACTTTACAAATCAACTAATCTTTCCTAACTTTTTATTGTATATATATATAGTTTTTTTTTTTTTTTTTTTATTGACCTTTTCAGTTATCTTACAGTAGGTGGCGCTTTTTGGAATTGTCAGTTATTGTTTAATTTCAGCTTAACATGTACTGAAGATGCCAGGTGAAAATTATACTATTAAAAAAATCTTTTTATGTGAGATTTTCGATGATTAATTATCTATTTATATGTCTCATCACGGTATTCCCTTACTAAGAGTTATCTTGAACTAATCTCATACGAAGCTTTGCTGGGATTTTAAATTTTAAAATACTTCATATGACTTGTATGTGACAGTTTTGGAATAAATTCTTTTTGTCACCTTATAATTTCATATTTTCTTGTGAAAAAAAAAATATTCAGATTTAATCTACTTGAGTATATTGTTAATCTTTGTTTCAGACTTTTACATGGATGGAATTGTCAAAATCAAGTATGTTTTGACATGGATGAAAACATCCAAATTCTGTTAGTCATAGTAAAAATATAGCAGAAAATAAAAACTTTAAAACAATTAGGAAGACAAGCACAATCCAGATAAACTTAGTAATGCAGTAGTGTATGGGGTTTTTCACTGCCACACTTTCAATGCATACAGAAGGGATAGGTTAATAAATACAGGTAACCCCTCGTATAATGCGGTACTTATAAAATGTGGTTTCGACATAATGTGGTCTGCAAATTGTGATAACCTTTGTTCAACGTGGTATTTATACAACACGATGTCGATAAAAACACGGTCTAAAATTGTAGTACCCTTTAACTTTTCATATGTTTTTCACCGTGCGACTGGAAAATCAAATTTTATCTTCTTTAAATTTGTGTCTGCTTGTATCGTGCAGGTAGTTTACATTAGTAGCGAATTTATATTAGGGAAAATACCCTTTAGCATATACATATGTATACCGATTGTTTACCGTATGTTTATTGTTGAAAATTGTCTTCGTTTTCTGCCAGGAGGGTGCATTAAAAATCTTAAGTGTGTTAATCTCAAGCTGAGAGCACTTTATTTTCTGGTGAGTTACATACATAATTAATATGTAATGCATTTTTTATGTAAAAAATTTATTTTTATAGACTGCAATGATAGGGAAAAACAAACATTTAAAAAAAATTCATTTCTCTCGAAGAAAAAATTAAAATCATGGATCAGCTGAAAATTGGAGAAAAACCAGGAGTTGTTGCAAGGACTTTGAATTTAAATGAATCAATTCGAACAATCAAACAAAATAAACACAAAATCGGAGAAAGTGTTTATTGCTGGGTCAACGATAAATGTAAAGCGCATTGCTCGTGTACGTGATATTCTAATAGAAAAAAAATGGAGAAATCTCTAATGATTTGGATAGAAGATTGCATTAAAAAGAAAATTCCTTTGGATGGAAATCTTATTAAACAAAAAGCTCTCAAAGTTTAATCATTTATAGTGCAGACCAGGTTTTCAATGCTGATGAATCCGGGTCATATCGAAAAAAAATGGGAAAACGCACCTATATTTTGAAAAATGAAAGATCAGCTCCTGGATTCAAAGTTTTCAAAGATAGAATTACTCTACTGTTTTGTAGTAATGCGCAAGGTGATTACATGACAAAACCAATGTTTATTAACCGATCCTCACATCCTCGTGCTATGAAAGATTAAAATATGCACTTTATTTTATTTTGCCTAAAACATTTATGCATTATGTGCAATGAAGTTTTAATTTTTTTTAAAGAAATAATTTTATGCTATGTATTTGTTTCATAGTGTTTATGTTTTCTTAATAATGTACATGAGTTATTTGAATTAATAAATATTTTTGTTGGATATGTCATTGTTTATATAATTAAAAAAAAACGATTTTGGGAACATAACCCTACTTTTTCTATGTGATCTGAGTTTCTCATAACGCGAGTTATATAACGTGGCATTTCTGTGGAACCTAACATCCGTGTTATATGAGGGTTACCTGTACCTAATATATCATCATCATCATCATCATCATCAAATTCCTGCCATGTACCCTCAAGGGGTGTACAGGATATGACAGTACTACATGAAAAAATTACATCATTACTAACTTCCTATCTACAATTTTCCTCCAAATCAGTCTGTTACTTGTCAAGACTCCAACATTATCAGATCTTATATTTCTATCGTCTAAGGCACTTTGTACCGTATCAATCCACCTATATCTTGGTCTTCCTCTGGGTCGTTTTCCTGCCAACCTGGCAGAGAACACTTGTTTTGCTAATCTTTCCTCTCCCATTCTATTTAAGTGACCATACCATCTGAGATTAGCTCTGCTAACGCATTCCTGGATGCTGACAATGTCAAGTTCTTTCCTAATATCCTCATTTTTAATATGATATTGCCATTGATGCCATCTGTTCACGCCTCTAATCTTTCTCAGGACTCTCATATCTGCGGTCTCTAGTCTTTGGTCAAGTGTTTTACTTCTGACCCAGCTCTCAGATCCATAAGTTAAAATTGGTTTGAACACAGTCTTGTATACAGCTAATTTAGTGTTCCGACTAATTTCTTTCTTATTCCATATGAATTTATTCAATTGACTTCCCACGATACCAGCTTTGCTGATTCTGTTGTCTATTTCTATATTTAGTTTACCATCTTCAGTAAAAATTGTGCCTAAGTAGCTGAAATGTTTTACTTGTTCCACAGGTTCTCCATTCACAACACAGTTGACATTTTCAATGATTCTGCCTATTTTCATTGTCTTTGTCTTTTTATTGCTGACCTTCATACCATATCTATTACAACAGCTATTCAATTTAGTCAGAGAATCTTGCAGACTTGTAGCGGATTTATTTAGAAGTATAACATCATCCGCATAAAGCAAAGAGCTGACATTAACATCTCCAATTTTGATATCAGGTTTAATACCACATTCCTTCATAATGTGATCCATATAGATAATGAATAACAGGGGGGATAATGTACATCCTTGTCTCACACCAGATTTAACATTAAACCATCTTCCTGTACTTCCTTCAATTCTAACTGCTGACTCACAACTCAAATAAAGACTAAGTATTGCTTGATATAATGCCCCATTGACACCATATAACTGCAGCGTATTGAATAGCTTCTCTCTTGGCACCTTGTCATATGCCTTTTCCAAATCGACAAAACTTAAATACAGATCTTTGTTATATTCCCATGCTTTCTCGACTATTTGTCGTAAAGTGAAGATCTGATCCTGACAGCCTCTATTTGGCCTGAATCCAGCTTGTTCTTCACCAAGCTTTTCTTCCACAATTCTTCTCAACCGTTTCTCAAGTATACTTGCATAGATCTTGCCAGGAACACTCAGTAGGGAAATACCTCTGTAATTCTCACATTCAGTTTTATTTCCCTTTTTATATATGGGTACTATGAGAGCTCTACTCCAATCATTGGGAATTCGTCCCTCTGTCCAGGCTTTCTGAACTATGCAGTGCAGCCACTGTAAGACTCTTATACCACCATACTTCAGCATTTCTGGTCGAATATCATCTACTCCTGCTGCCTTTCCACATTTCAAGCCTTTGATGGCTTTTTCTACTTCAAGTATGGATATGTATTCCTGACTGCATGCCTGGTCAGTGTTTTTTATCACTGTGCTGTCATCACTGCTTGTTTCATTTAGCAGTTTTTCAAAGTAATTACTCCATACTTCAAGGATATCTTTTTCTCCTGTTTTCATTTCACCTTTATCATCTCTAATTCCTTTTACAGCACTCTTTCCTCCATTCCTAAGCTTCTTCAACAACCTCCAGAATATTTTGCCACCTTCTTGATATTTATTTTCTATATTCTTGCCAAAGTCCTCCCATGACTTTTGTTTAGCTAGTTTTACACACTGTTTAGCTTTCTTACATTTGTCTCTGTATTCTGTAAGAGTAACAGCTGCCTTATTTGCCAGGAACTTTTGATATGCTTTCTTCTTTTCCTTCACTGCCTCTTTAACTTCCTGTGTCCACCAGGGAGTTCTGATTTTTTTATCCTTGCACACAACCTCACCACATGCCTCTCTGGCAGAATCAATCAATGTTTCCTTCAGAGTTTGCCACTGAATCTCCAAGGTTTGATTCCTGTTCTCAAACTCTTTCATTTTCTTTTCAATAATATTTCTGTATTTTAGTCTACAGTTCACATCTGAGAGCTGCTCAACTTTTATTCGCTTTAAAACTTTCTTACATGTTATTCTTTTCAATATGAAATTCAATTTTATCCTGCTCAAGACTAAATAGTGATCACTTCCAATTTCAAATCCTCTGTACACTCTGGTGTCCTGCACCAGGGAGAAAACATCACTATCAACAATAACATAGTCAATGAGACTTTTCTTATTCCTAGCCTCTTCTCTCCATGTGAATTTGTGCAGATTTTTATGTTGGAACATGGTGTTAGTAATAACCAGTCCATGTCCTGAGCAGAAATCCAACAGATATTTGCCATTATTATTAGCTTTGCTCTTTTCTCCAAATTTTCCCAAAATATTTTTGTATGTCTCACAATCATTTCCTACTCTACTATTTAGATCCCCAACAAGGACCAACTTTTCCTTTTTCATTGTGTCAGTTGCTTTTTCTAAAGCATCAAAAAATTCCTCCACTTCTACCTTAGTAGAACCTTCTGTGGGACCATAGGCACAAATAAGTCTCATTGTCCAGTTCCCCATTCTCATATTTGCCCACATTACTCTACTTGAGACTGACTGCCATTCAAGAAGATTAGCCTCGTATTTTGTGTTGAATACTATGGCTACTCCAGTATGGCTACTCCTTAAGCACCCCTATAGTTGAATACTATAGGGGTGCTTAAGGGTCAAAGCTGTATAACTGAGAGGAGACCTCCACATAGCCTTTAAAGGAATGCGGAGAACCGACCAGGGCTTCTGACCTAATGTCCAATCCTCACCTTCTCGTGGTGCACCCTGTTGGGTATCTACTTTGATACTGAACGAACGAGGATGGGCTGGCAATTTGGGATTTAGCCGACCAAATTGTATTCTTATTGGTTAAACCAAAATAAAAAATGATGGTACCTAATATATATATAGCCAAAACAACATGACCCCCTACTGAAAAGAGAAATCTAGGGGGTGGGGGGGAACCTAGCTGAAGTCGGTAAACAAAAGAAAATTCAGGAAATCGCACATTGATCACAAGATTAGTAGGAACCTAACCTGAGAAGGGCAGAACACCTGCTTTTACATTCTGACATTCCATACCAATCGTTACTAAACCTTGTATCCTCTTCTGGCTCAAGATTTCCTTGCCTCACTTTGTTTCCTTCATTTTGCTGCCTTTACCACTTTCCTAATTCAAGTGATAATGCTAACTTCTTATTTATTTATTTCTTCAATTTCTTAGTATTTATTTCTTCAAGTTGCTTTCTTACAGTCTAATTACCCAAATAATGAGATGATCTTCCTTGAAGACTTCATTGTTTATAATTCAAACTGGTTTCCATTTTCTTCTTTCACAGATCAAGCTGGAAGCAAACTATTTGCTGTTAATAATAGTGATAGTGATCATGTCATACTGACCTGGGAAGAAGCAAAGTATATGGATGTATAATTAAGAATGGTTATATGCCAAACTACAAGCTGAAAATTATGATCAACTCAGGAAAATACCATATTCGTCCCATGGTATCAACAGAATGGGAAGCTTTGAAAAAATGCTTGAATGATGCAGTATCTGAATATGTCTCTAACAAAAAAAAAAATGGGAGTGAAATGGATGTGCAACCTTATTAATTAGCAGATCAGTAAGCAGACATGATGATATGGAAGGAACATGTTCCCATTTTGCCATGATCTCAACCTGGTGTATGTAACAGTGCAATCACTACATTGGATGAAAAAAATAGTGTTGCATGAGAAGGAAGTTCTAGAGCCTTGGCATAACCTGGGATAAGAATTCAGCATTGGAGATATTGGATATCAGCATGTATGCTAAAGGAATGTTGAGTCAGACAGGTTAAGTCCTTGACATATTTATATAATTTGAGTCACATATCAGGAGAGATCCCACCGGAATGGAAAGAATGCATGATATTCCCATTGCAAGGGTGTGCAAAATCTGATGTGTTTAGCTGCTTACCTACTGGAGTGGTGGTGAAGATTTTAAAGAATTTGCAAGCAGAAATGGGTTGACAGACAAGCTGTATTTACAAGGAACAACATGGATTAACTAAGGAGTGATCAAGGCTGAGTAATTTTCTCATGTTTTATATTAATACTACAGCTGAGTTGAGTAAAGGAAATGGATACATCATGATACTGTTGGACTTTCCTAATGCATTTGACAGAATACTATATGAAAGGCTGTTCCACAAATTGTAGAATATGTAGGTGGAATGTAAACTATTGACTTGAATAAGAGCAGGTGGCTTATGGACACATATCAGAAAGTAGTATGTATGTGGGGTGGGATGAATCTGTTACATCCATGGTGACCAGTGGTGTACCCCCCCCCCCAGATCAGTTCTTGGACCATTGCTGTTCATCAATACAATTGATCAAAAAAGAAGGATCTGATAGGAGATGTTCATTTGTTTGCTGATGATAATAAGATTATTATTATTACATGACACCTCCAATGAGTCCAAAGACTCATCGAGGGAGGGCACCTACTCTACTGCTCTCAGTCTCCACCACTCAATGCACCATCTATAGCGAACTGCATCATCTACACCAACACCTTCTACTGTCCACCACCACCACTAGTATTTTCACAGACAATTACAAACATCCATGCCCACAGCAGGGTTCTAACCCGCAGCCTTTTGGCTGGAGAGCAGATATGCTAATCACTTGGCCAACCAGACCAAACTTAAAAAGATACGCAATCAGGGATGCCACTGATATACAGCACTTACAGAATGATTTGGATAGACTGGAACTAAATAGTTGATAATTTGGCCAGACCAAACTTAAAAAGATACGCAATCAAGGATGCCACTGATATACAGCAGTTGCAGAATGATTTGGATAGACTGGAGCTGAGTTGTTGATAATGGTCATCAGTTCAATGTTCGTAAGTGTAATGTTACGCACTTTAGCATGATGAGATTTCCAATGGCATATTATATTGGTGGGATTATGCTTAGAGAAATGGATGAGCCGGGAATCTTGGATTTATAGTGGATAAGAATTTAAAGTTCAGAGGTCACATAGCAAAAATTGCAAATACAACTCATAGGATAATTGTGATGCTGAAAAAGAATGTACATGTTTTCTACATTTTTATATCTATTGGATTTAATTACTGAGTGGTATTCTGAACATTAGGTTCATTGAATTAATGGTATTTCCATCCAAGTTCTTTGCTTATAATATCACATGTCAGAATTTTATTGTTGTATACTTTAAATTCTGTTGCACTTTTTTATTATATCTCTGAGATCAAATCATTTGCACTGAATGTGGCTGTGTGATATAAATATCTTTTCTGTAAGCTGTTATGACAGCGATTAACACTGTTTTTCCCTTTTAACCTCCTTTATCAGGCAACATTTTATTGAGAGCAATTTTTTTACCTTAACCACTGATTTTGAATTAAGAGTGACTTTTTTTTTAACTCTATAAAAGTCCTCTCCATTTCTTTCTTTTCTCTCTCTCTCTTGTTTTTTAACTTTTCAAGTACATGCAAGAATTAGGTTTATTTTAATTAAACCCTTGATCTTTCATTGATCTTACAACATTTTTGATGATCACTTGTCATTGCAAAATAAGTAATTACCAAGTGAACTTATTTTATATTCTTGAAAGCATATTCAGTATAGCTGCATAAAGGTTCTACTTTATTTCTAATTACTTTTATAGGTATTTTATGTGTGGTTTGATGCTCCAATTGGATATCTGTCTATCACTGCTAGTTACACAGAGCATTGGAAAGAATGGTGGAAAAGACCTGATTTAGTACAATTATACCAATTTATAGCTAAAGATAATGTGCCTTTCCATAGTATTATTTTTCCTGCTTCCCAAATTGGAGCAGATGACAACTATACCATTGTCAACAATTTAGCAGCAGTAGGTAAGAAAGATTTGCAATAATACCAGTATGGAGCTAGATAAATAAATTTATAATTTTTTTAGCATGAATTAAATTTCTGCTTTTAAGGATTACCAAAAAAAAAAAACAAAAAAAAAAAAAAACTGGAATTGTCATTAGGTGAATTTTATATCAGTACAATCTGTTGGAAATGTCTTTGCAATCCTATCACTGTACACATTATAATTCTGCTCTATCTTATAAAATAGCATAATTGTATTTATTGTATTACAAAATATGAAGTTAATTATCAATATTATACTTACAATTTATGATATAATTAACATTGGTCTCTGTGTCTTAAGACTTATTTTTGGAGATCCTATACTTACACTTACTCTCTGGCAGCATATACTGTTCACATTTTTCCATGAAAAAATCTGTTCCTTATTCACATGCTCTTGAGTCCCTTATACAACTGCAGTAAGTTTGTTCTTAAATTATAATTGTATTTTCATCTTTTACCCAAGCATGAGCAAACAAAAGTTTGCACCTCAGATATCTTCACAATTAGGCTGCTTGTATGTAGAGGCAGCAACTGACATCACATCAAATCAAACATTTCATGCTGTCAACTGCTCTGTATACAATCAACCTGGTCATGAAGATACTTCAAGTAGAAACTTTTGTTTGCTCACAGCTGAGTGAAAGATGAGAACAAGAATATAATTTCTTGTCGACATAACCTACTTTTTACACATTGAGGCAGACAGAAAAAAAAACTTTCTACAATTATCATTCAGAGAGCATTGTGATAATATGCACTGTCTTGTTACTTGTATGGTTGGAACTATGGACTTCTTCCATTGATTTAGCTCTTGATATCACATCAGGACCAACTCTCACTTACATGATCTTAATAATCTTTTCAGAGAATGCTTGCCCTTGGAATGAAGTCAGATACTGCTTTCTGCTAGCTTAAGCCAAGGTTTTTCTTCAGCACTGCAGATCCTGAAGTCGTTCTAGTACAGGGTGCTTAAGAATCAAAGCTGTATAACTGACAGGAGACTCCAAATAGCCTTTAAAGGAATGCAGAGAATCAACTAGGGCCTCTGACCAATCTTCATTGGAGGATTGGTCCTCCAATCCAATCCTCACCTTTTTGTGGTGCACCATATTAGGTATCTACCTGGATAATGAATAAATGAGGATGGGTTGGCAATTTGGGATTTAGCTGACCAAATTGTATTCTTATTGGCTTAAACCACAATATAAAATGATGGTACAACATGACAGAATTTCATGCAGGCTGGGGTATTGCCTAGTTAAGCAAGACTCCCATTGTTTTTGCCAGGTAACCAGGTCAGACAGCAGAAAATCAGATACTGGCACAAATCCTGAAACACACCCCAACTCAATATCTCCCAAGTTCAAGATCACTACTATCAAAAAAAGAAGACTGAATGGCAAAGAAATGGAGCTGACTGAGGAATTGGATAAGTACGAGATCAATATAATAGGGGTGAGTGAAACAAAAAAGACAAAACTGCTGAGATTTTTCTAAGCAATAAATACAAAATTCACATTCAGGCAATAAATCAGGGAAAAGAAGGAGTACTTATAGTATTCAACACTAAATACGAGGGTAATCATTTTGAATGGTAGGCAATATCAAGTAGAGTGATGTGGGCAGATATCAGAATGGGGAACTGGACAGAGAGATTTATTTGTGTCTATCCCACAGAAGGCTCTACTAAATTAGAAGAGGGAGAAATTTTTTGAGACTTTAGAGAAAGCAACTGACCCAATGAAAAAGGAAAAGTTGGTCCTTGTTGGGGATCTAAATAGCAGAGTAGGAAATGATTGTGAGGCATACAAAAATATTTTGTGAAAATTTGAAGAAAAGAGCAAAGCCAATAATAATGACAAATACCTGTTGGATTTCTGCTCAGGACATGGACTGGTTTTTACTAACACCATGTTCCAACATAAAAATGTGTATAAATTCACACGGAGAGAAGAGGCAAAGAATAAGAAAAGTCTCATTAACTCTGTTATTGTTGATAGGCATGTTTTTTCACTGGTGCCAGACACTACAGTGTACAGAGGATTTGAAATTGGAAGTGATCACCATTTAGTCTTGAGCAGGATAAAATTGAATTTCATATTGAAAAGAATAACATGTAAGAAAGTTTTAAAGCGAATAAAAGTTGAGCAGCTCTCAGATGTGAACTGTAGACTAAAATATACAAACTTATTAAAAAAAATGAAAGCGTTCAATAACAAGAACCAAACCTTGGAGATTCAGTGGCAAGCCCTGAAGAAAATATTGATTTATTCAGTCAGAGAGGCATGTGGTGAGGTTGTCTGCAAGTATAGAAAAATCACAACTCCAATGTGGACACATGAAGTTAAAGAGACAGTGAAGGAAAAGAGGAAAACTTATCAAAAGTTCCTAGCAAATAAGTCAGCTTGTGCTATTAGAGAATACAGAGACAAATGTAAGAAAGCTAAACGCTGTATAAAACTAGCTAAACAAAAGTCATGGGAAGACTTTGGCAAGAATACAGAAAATAAATATCAAGATGGTGGCAAAATATTCTGGAGGCTGTTGAAAAAGCTGAGAAATGGAAGCAAGGGCGATGTAAATGGAATTTGCCAGCAAAGGTTGGTCGATTGGTATAGCTTCTACTACTAATGTCTCACAAAAAGTTAAGCAAGTTTGAGCATGGTTAGTAGTTGGATAGAGGGTCAATCATTTGATGCTGTTGGCACACTCTCCCTCGATGAGTCTTTGGGCTCTCTCGAGGTGTCACATAATAATAATAATAATAAAGGTGACATGAAAACTGGAAAGAAAGATATCCTTGAAGTAAGAAGCAATTACTTTGAAAAAATTGTTAAATGAAACAAGCAGTGACAACACAGTGGTAAAAAACACTCAACAGGCATACAATCAGGAATACATATCTATACGTGAAGTAGAAAAAGCCGTGGAAAGCAGGAGTAGATGATATTCGACCAGAAATGCTCAAGTATGGAGGTATAAAAGTCTTGCATTGGCTGCACCACATAGTTCAGAAGGCCTGGACAGAGAGACGAATTCTAGATGATTGGGGGCAAGCTCTCATAGTACCCATATACAAAAAAGGGAAATAAAACTGAATATGAGAATTACAGAGGTATTTCACTGCTGAGTGTTCCTGGTAAGATTTATGCAAGAATACTTGAGAAACAGTTTAGAAGGATTATATATAGAAGGGAAGCTTGATGAAGAAAACAAGCTGGATTTAGACCAAATAGAGGCCGTCAGGATCAGATTTTCACTTTATGACAAATATTTGCGAAATTGTGGGAATATAACAAAGATCTGTATTTAAGTTTTGTCGATCTGGGAAAGGCATATGACAAGGTGCCAAGAGAGAAGCTATTCAAAACGATACAGTTATATGGTGTCAATGGGGCATTATATCAAGCAATACGTAGTCTTTATTGGAGTTGTAAGTCAGCAGTTAGAATTGAAGGAAGTACAGGAAGATGGTTTGATATTAAATCTGGTGTCAGACAAGGATGTACATTGTTCCCTCTGTTATTCATTATCTATATGGATCTCATTATGAAGGAATGTGGTATTAAACCTGATATCAAATTTGGAGTTGTTTTCAAGATTCCCTGACTAAATTGAATAAATGTAATAAATTTGGTATGAAAATCAGCAATAACAAGACAAAGACAATGAAAATAGGCAGAAACATTGAAAATATCAACTGCATCATGAATGAAGAACCTATACGGTAAAGTAAATATGGAAATAGACAACAGAATCAAGAAAGCCGTTATGATAGGAAGTCAACTGAATAAATTTAAAATAATAGATAAATTAGTCAAAACACTAAATTAGCTGTATACAACATAGTGTTCAAACTAATTTTAACTTATGGATTTGAGAGCTGGGTTAGAAATGAAACATTTGACCAAAGACTAGAGACTGCAGATATGAGAGTCCTGAGAAAGATTATGGGCATGAATAGATGGAATCAATGGCAATGTCATATTAAAAACAAGGATATTAGGAACGAATTTAGCATTATTAGCATCCAGAAATGTGTTAACAGAGTTAATCTCAAGTGGTATGGTCACTTACACAGAATGGGAGATGTATGATTAGCAAAATAGGTGTTCTCTGCCAGGTTCACAGGGAAAAAACCCAGAGGAAGACCAAGATATAGGTGGATTGATACAGTAAAAATTGCCTTAGAAGACAGAAATATAGGATCTGATAATGTTGGAGTCTTGACAAATAACAGATTGATTTGGAGGAAAATATTGATAGGAAGTTAGTAATGATGTAATTTCTTCACTTAGTACTATCATAATATCCTGTACACTCCTTGAGGGTACATGCCAGGAATTTGATGATGATGAGTTTCTGGGAATGATCTGTACTTAAGGTTTAGAACTGATCTTGATAGTGTCCTTTCACATAATGCATGGCAATATGCACATTTGAAAGAAAGTGTGCTGTGCATTATAGGATACTGGGACAATTTAGTGTGAAGGCCTTTGTATAAAAGTAACATATTCAGGAAGATACGTCATGTGTGCATTTTTGTTTGCACATGCTCTGTGAATGAGAACATACTTTTTTACAAGTATAATTTATCCTTTTATCGTTTCAGGAATGACTGCTTTTTCTTCCATTACCCACTTTTCTGTATAATACATTCTCTACATCTTTCTGATAGGCTTCTCCTCAACTTATAAATCTTAGTCTTGTAACCTCTGCCTACTATCTAACAAACTCTGCAATTCATATTTCATTAGTCTATTCTCACAGCCAGCATTGCACAGGCCTGAGACAGCCTTAATCACTCAACTTTAGGTCTACTTTTTGTTCAGAGTTCATCAGAAATATTGGTAGCTTGTAAGTGCCTTCCATTAGTTCCTTATTCTTACTTTTGGTGTCTGTTCATAAGAACTTCTTAGGTTCTAAAAAAGTCAATCTTATTCATGTATTTTTAACTCATCCTATTTTTGATTGTTTTTTTTTTTTTTTATAATCTATTGAACATTTACTTATTCTTGACCAGAGCTTGATATTTTTCTTTAGAGGTACCTGTGGCATAAGTATATTTAATAATAAAACACTTAAAGACCACAGTAATAACTTTAATTACTAAAGGTACAAAAATTTCGTACTGAAATTAACAGCACATCTTCAGTATCATACAAACAGTTCAAAGAATGGAATACAAAGTACAGAACAGTCGGTGGATCACCAATTAACATTGTTGCTGCGTGCTAGGAGATTAATTACTAAATATTAATAAATAATCTTTTAAGGATAATTAATTTTTATTGATGGTTGCATAAAATAAAAGTCTCCCAGATTTTTGAGAGAGAAAGACAGTCATTTCGATTTAGATTCAGCTGATGTAAAATAGCCTCACAACTTTCTTTAATCATCATCACCATCAAATTCCTGCCATGTACCCTCAAGAGGTGTACAGGATATAGTACTACATGAAAAAAATTACATCATTACTAACTTCTTATCTACAATTTTCCTCCAAATCAGTCTGTTACTTGTCAAGACTCCAACATTATCAAATCTTATATTTCTATTGTCTAAGGCACTTTGTACCGTATCAATCCACCTATATCTTGGTCTTCCTGTGGGTTGTTTTGCTGCCAACCTTGCAGAGAACACTTGTTTTGCTAATCTTTCTTTGCGCATTCTGTTTAAGTGACCATACTAATCTTTGGTGGTATGGTCACTTAAAGAGAATGCGTGCTAACACATTCCTGGATACTGACAATGTCAAGTTGTTTCCTAATATCCTCATTTTTAATATGATATTGCCATTGATACCATCTGTTCACCCTTATAATCTTTCTCAGGACTGTCATATCTGCAGTCTCTAGTCTTTGGTCAAGTGTTTTACTTCTGACCCAGCTCTCAGATCCATAAGTTAAAACTGGTTTGAACACTGTCTTGTATACAGCTAATTTAGTGTTCCGACTAATTTCTCTCTTATTCCATATGAATTTATTCAATTGACTTCCCACCATACCAGCTTTGCTGATTCTGTTGTCTACTTCTATATTTAATTTACCATATTTACTAAAAATCTAAAAATCATGCCTAAGTAGCTGAAATGTTTTACTTGTTCCACAGGTTCTCCATTCACAACACAGTTGACATTTTCAATGATTCTGCCTATTTTCATTGTCTTTGTCTTTTTTACAACATTTATTACAACAGTTATTCAATTTAGTCAGAGAATCTTGCAGACTTGAAGCGGATTTATTTAGAACTATAACATCATCCGCATAAAGCAAAGAGCTGACATTAACATCTCCAATTTTGATATCATGTTTAATACCACTTTCCTTCATAATGTGATCCATATAGATAATGAATAACAGAGGGAATAATGTACATCCTTGTCTCACACCAGATTTAACATTAAACCATCTTCCTGTACTTCCTTCAATTCTAACCTGACTTACAACTCAAATAAAGACTAAGTATTGCTTGATATAATGCCCCATTGACACCATATAACTGTAGCATATTGAATAGCTTCTCTCTTGGCACCTTGTCATATGCCTTTTCCAGATCGACAACATTTAAATACAGATCTTTGTTATATTCCCATGCTTTCTCGACTATTTGTCGTAAAGTAAAGATCTGATCCTAACAGCCTCTATTTGGCCTGAATCCAGCTTGGTCTTCACCCAGCTTTTCTTCCACAATTCTTCTCAACCGTTTCTCAAGTATACTTGCATAGATCTTGCCAGGAACACTCAGTAGGGAAATACCTCTGTAATTCTCACATTCAGCTTTATTTCCCTTTTTAAAAATGGGTACTATGAGATCTCTACTCCAATCATCGGGAATTCGTCCCCTCTGTCCAGGTTTTCTGAACTATGCAGTGCAGCCACTGTAAGACTTTTTTACCATACTTCAGCATTTCTGGTCGAATATCATCTACTCCTGCTGCTTTTCCATATTTCAAGCCTCTGAAGGCTTTTTCTACTTCAAGTATGGATATGTATTCCTGACTGCAATGCCTGGTCAGTGTTTTTTACCACTGTGCTGTCATCACTGCTTGTTTCATTTAGCAGTTTTTCAATGTAATTACTCCATACTTCAAGGATATCGTTTTCATGTCACCTTTATCATCTCTAACTCCTTTTACAGCACTCCTTCCTCCATTCCTAAGCTTCTTCAACAACCTCCAGAATATTTTGCCACTTTCTTGATATTTATTTTGTATATTCTTACCAAAGTCATCCCTTGACTTTTGTTTAGCTAGTTTTACGCAGTGGTTAGCATTGTTGCATTTGTCTCTGTATTCTCCAAGAGCACAAGCTGACTTATTTGCCAGTAACTTTTGATAGGCTTTTTTCTTTTCCTTAACTGCCTCTTTAACTTCCTGTGTCCACCATGGAGTTCTTATTTTTCTATCTTTGCAGACAACTTCACCACATGCCTCTCTAGCTGAATCAATCAGGGCTTTCTTCAAGGCTTGGCATTGAATCTCCAAGGTTTGATTCCTGTTCTCAAACTCTTTCATCTTCAATAATCTTTGTGTATTTTAGTCTACAGTTCACATCTGAGAGCTGCTCTACTTTTATTCACTTTAAAACTTTCTTACATGTTATTCTTTTCAATATGAAATTCAATTTTATCCTGCTCAAGGACTAAATAGTGATTGCTTCCAATTTCAAATCCTCTGTACACTCTGGTGTTCTGCACCAGGGAGAAAACATCACTATCAACAATAACATAGTCAATGAGACTTATTTTTATTTCTTGCCTCTTCTCTCCATGTGAATTTGTGCACATTTTTTGTTGGAACATGGTGTTAGTAATAACCAGTCCATACCCTGAGCAGAAATCCAACAAATATTTGCCATTATTATTAGCTTTTCTCTTTTCTCCAAATTTTCCCAAAATATTTTTGTATGTCTCACAATCATTTCCTACTCTGCAGTTTAGATCTCCAATAAGGACCAACTTTTCCTTTTTCATTGTGTCAGTTGCTTTTTCTAAAGCCCTCAAAAAATCCCCCCACTTCTACCTTAGTAGAACCTTCTGTGGGACCATAGGCACAAATAAGTCTCATTGTCCAGTTCCCCATTTTTATATTTGCCCACATTACTCTACTTGAGACTGACTGCCATTCAAGAAGATTAGCCTCATATTTTGTGTTGAATACTATGGCTACGCCTTCTTTTCCTTGATTGTCATTGGCAGAATATAACATTTCGTATTTATTGCTCAGAAAGATCTCACCAGTTTTGTCTTGTTTGTTTCAGTCACCCCTATTATGTCGATCTGGTACTTATCTTATTCCTCAGCTAGCTCCATTTCTTTGCCATTCAGGCTTCTTATATTGATAGTACCGATCTTTAACTCTGGTGATGTTGAGTTGGAAAGGCGTTTATATTTGAACCAGATCTATGGAGGAGAAGAGCTTTATCCCACTGGATATTATGAGTAGTGTCAATGCTGTGTTGTGCTAGACCAGACTTACGAGGTTTCATGTATTCAACATAATGTTGATGGTCTTTAATTCTTTTTTCCACAGAACGCCCTATTTGTCCAAAATAAGATGCATTGCATTTGCATGGTATTTGGTAAAGACCTGCCAAAGATAGAGATGACAGTTTATCTTTTGTAGATGGCAATAAATAAGAAATTTTGTTGATAGGAATATACGTGGGAATCATGATACTTCTTCAAAATTCTGCCTATCGGTTCTGAAATGCCTGGAATGTAAGAGATTGGAACTCTCCGGTCTGTTGAAGAAACTTGAGGTATTGGATCATAGGACTCAATTATCTGCTGGTTTTGATTGGGGTTGTAAACATTTGATTCTATTAGCTTTTTTATAGTGGAAAGTTCTTTTTCTAAGATTACAACAGAGGAGCACACTTTATGTGCTCTATTAATTAAGGATTTGATAATGCCATCTTTTTGAGATGTGCGATGAGCAGACTTTTTATGAATGTATCTGCCAATAAATGTAGATTTTCGATACACACTTGTAGACAAAATACCAGAAGATGTATGTGTAAGGAGGATATCCAAGAATGGTAAACTACCAAAATTTTCTTTTTCCATGGTGAATTGAATACGTGGGTGAAGGCTATTTATCTGTTGTAGAAATGTGGAGAGTTTTTCTTCAGCATGTGGCCAAATAGCCAAAACATCATCGACATAACGAAACCAAAGAGAGGGTTGAGGATGAATGGATGAAAACATATTATCTTCGAAGTGTTTCAAAAAATAATTTGCCAAAAGGCGGAGACAGAGGGGTACCCATGGCAGTACCTTCAACTTGTTTGTAGATCTTGTTTTTTCAACTGAAATAACCTGAGTGGATCACGAATTCGAAAATCTTTGCAATATCTGGAGGATAATCCTCATATAGTAATTTGATAGTGTCCGCTAGTGGGATATTGGTAAAAACCTATCAATAAAAATTAATTATCCTTAAAGGATTATTTATTAATATTTAGTAATTAATTTCCTAACACACAGCAACAATGTTAATTGGTGATCCACCCAACTGTTCTGTACTTTGTATTCCATTCTTTTAACTGTTTATATGACACTGAAGATGTGCTGTTAATTTCAGTGCGAAATATTTTTACCTTTATTAATTAAAAGTTATTACTGTGGTCTTTACATGTTTCTTCAGAGGTTTAACATTCTCTATATCAGAGAAAGTTGTAATGTATTCTTGTTTTAATACAAAAATAAACAAGCAGAAACCATTTTGAGGATTGTCATCTTCAGAAAATGAAGATGGCCAATCCTCAAAATGTGCTTTATGAGGTCTTTCACCCCATAAAGTATGTTAATCCTTTTTTTTTTAATATATATTTTTGATATTCATTCTTTAACATTACTTGTAAATTGTATGCACTTAAAGTATATATATATACAGGGTGTTCGGGATAAATTTGACAGTTTCGTAAGGAAAAAGAAAATCTTTGTATCTATTAAATTTAATGAATTGACAAAAAAACATTACAGGCAGAGTTAATTACAATACTATCAACAAGATTTACTCAAAATAACCACTATTAGCATCGATCACAGCTTCAATTCTGCTTCGGAACCTCGAACAAGCTGATGCTACAGTCTCCCTGGGAAGGGCCGCAAAAACTGTTTTAATTTTATCCATTAACTGGGCTTTTGTATTACTGGAAGTGCGATTGGTGTCTTTTTCAACTGCGCCCCATACAAAATAATCCATGGGGTTAAGGTCTGGGGAGTTTGGAGGCCAAACATTTGGACTGGTGAAGTCGTAGAAATTTTCAGACAACCATTTTTGACTTTTCCCAGAGGTGTGGCAAGGGGCCGAATCCTGCTGCCATACATACGGCCTACCATTGGCTACCCTTGTTATCCAGGGCTTGACTACAGTTAGCAACTCCACGAACAAAGCCCGAATTCCAATGCCAGGGTTCTTCAACACCTGTTCCTGCAGATTTGCGAGGAATTCTGCTGTACGAACGCAATCAGATCGTCTGCTAGGGATCTTTCTTCTTGCTACATCCTCGTAGTCACCATTGCAAGTCTCTAGTTCATGCCTGATTGTTTTTACTGTATTCAGGGAGCATTGGGCAGCAGTCGTAATATCCTTATTTTGATGGCGGGCACGAATCATCATGATACAAGTTATTCTCTTCCATGATTCAGGTGGGTTCCAGCTATCCATCCTTTCTGATATCTTGTATATGAATGAAGAAGGGTCCAAACTTTTAAATGAAGAGAAGTGTGTGTTAATACATGTAACTTACGGAAAAAATATAATTAATTATAAATATGTCAAATTTATCCCGAACACCCTGTATATATATATATATATATCTTTAGTATGTTTTTAGGTATCTGTATCTTTTAAGAAATCTTCTTGTTTTTGATAAGTTGATTTTATTCTTGGTTTTATGATATTCTGTATATTATTTTTATATTTTAATTCATATCATGATTTTTGCTATATTTTTATCTAGTATTATTTCCATATTCTGTTTTTCATTTCCTGTTTATCCCATCATTTTACTACACTTCGACCTCGAGATTCTTTTCTTATTTCATTCCACAATTTTAGAATTCTTATTCTACAATCTTTACATGATTTAAGATTCCATATTTCTAATGACTTTTTCCTTGAAACTGTTGGTTTTTGGTCAAGTGTTTTATCTCTAACCAAGCTCTCAGATAAATAAGTTAAAATTGACTTGAACACTGTGTTGTATACAGTAATTTAGTGTTTTGACTAATTTCTCTCTTATTCTATATAAATTTATTCAGTTGACTTCCTACCATACTGGCTTTGTCGATTTTGTTGTCTATTTCCATATTTAATTTACCATCTTCACAAAAAATTGTGACTAAGTAGCTGAAATGTTTTACTTGTTCTATAGGTTCTCCATTCACAATGCAGTTGATATTTTCAATGCTTCTGCCTATTTTCATTGTCTTTTACCTTGTTATTGCTGACCTTTATATCATATCTGTTACAACAGTTATCAATTTAGTCAAGGAATCTTGGAGACTTGTAGCAGATTTATTTAGAAATATAACATCATCTGCATAAAGTAAAGAGCTGAGATTAACATTTCCAATTTTGATATCAGGTTTAATGCCACTTTCCTTTATAATGTGATCCATATATGAGAGTGGTCTGAAATGTTCTTGGCCTAACAATGAAAAAATGGATTTATAATTTCAAAAATAATCTCCCTTAAGGCTAATACATTTATTCCAGCGATGCTCCAGCACCGTTATCCCATCTGTTATATCGATGTTTCTATATGATTTATGCTTAATTAGTTTTACTTAAATGTATCCTTTCTTACCTAAAACCTTATATAATCAAAATCCTACTGGCTGCTCTATTGTTAAATATTTATCTTTTGTGATTTATTCTCTTTATTCACTTACTTTAATTTATTCTTATATCTAGGATTGTTTCCTCTTTGGATACTGGTAAATTTATATTTTGCTGCACCAGCCAGTATCCTATAGCAGAAAAGATCCTTGCTCAGGGAGATAGTACTAGAGTCTGAAGATTACTTACTTAAACTGCCGTATAGATTTAGATTATTGCAGTCGTGACCTAAATCTATTATTATATTCACTATCTAAATCCTTCCCACCAAAATAGGTTCTGTTTTTATAAGTGGTAAGTTGGAATCGTAATCAGGCATGACTCAGGTTCAGGTAAATATGACATGTTTGTTGGAATATCTAAAACATAATACAAAATTCATACACTCATTTATGCTCAATACTAAATAAAACTCGAATTAAGAGGTTAACACTTTCTAAATTAATTAAATCTTATAAAGCATGTTAAACACAGTAACTGCATGTTGGGATAGATAGCAAATGATATGAAGTTAAGCTAAATACCTTTCAGTAGTATTATTCGCAAGAGAAAACTAACAAACATTCTAATGTTACTGAGATACTAAATTCTACTATTCTTATCGCATCAAGTTAATCCTATCACATACAAAATTACAAAAGATCTCTTCCAAACAATTCTTCTTACTCTCAAAAGAAGTTAACTTTCTAAATAGAGACTGTCCACAGAGTTCTTTAGAATACGGTTCTTAATTTCACATTCGTAAACAATCTTCTCTCTTGATGAAAAGCCAAACGGCTATTTTTTTCTGGCGAGGTTGATCAGTTAAGGGGATAAAAATCCCTTATTGTTTTTCAGCCAGTAAGCAAAACTAAGATCGAAAACTACGATCTGAACGTTTCATGCCAATGAACTGTCAGCGTATCCAAGCGTAAGTGACCACTTGGTAGTGCCATACCACGGCAACTCGTTGCAAAGGTGGAGCAAGATCCCTCACTGTTCTTGATATTTTCTCATAATGTAAAAACACACAGCTCTTAGGAGATGTAGTACTGTTTTACATTATGAGGAGAGGTCACTACCCAGACCGGTTTCAACCTTTTTTGAGGTCTCATCAGTGAGTAGCTAGACCTAGAATATCATCAGAGTTTAAGTGAAATGAATTTACATACTTTTGCTATACGATTGCCAGAAAGGTGTGTCACTATATTATATTATAACATAGTATAACTAAGATGAAAAGCCAAATGGCTATTTTTTTCTGGCGAAGTTGATCAGTTAAGGGGATAAAAATCCCTTATTGTTTTTCAGCCAGTAAGCAAAACTAAGATCGAAAACTACGATCTGAACGCTTCATGCCGACGAACTGTCAGCGTATCCAAGACCTTAAATATAAGGTCTCATATTCAATGTAAAGCTAAGTGCACACTATCACCAAAGCACGTTGTATCACATCACAAAAATGACTGCACACTACAGGTGTGCCGGATCGCAGTGCATCGCATTGACCTTACTTGTGACAGCATGTTTCCTAGAATAGATACCTCGTACTTCACTCGTGCTCGGAGATGTTGACAACTGTGGGGCATATGAATCAAGGCCATCTTGCACTGCCTTAATAGCACAATCCACATGCAGAGTAAGGAGCTCCTGATTTTCGACCATGTTTGAATTTGTCGCAGCATTTAAAACCATTCCAAGGGTCATATTAATTTTGAGAATTTTTCATGGAACACTTTCACTTTCCATGGAACACCGTTGTTCTGCAGAACACAGTTTGGGATATCCTGATATCGATAATGTACATCCTTGTTTGACACCATATTTAACATTAAACTATCTTGTACTTCCTTCAATTCTAACTGCTTACTTACAACTCAAATAAAGACTAAGTATTGTTTGATATAATGCCCCATTGATGCCATACAACTGTAATGTTTTGAATAGCTTTTCTCTTGGTACCTTGTCATATGCCTTTTCCAGATCTGCAAAACTTAAATACAGATCTTTGTTATATCCCATGATTTCTGAACTATTTGTCGTAAAGTGAAAATATGATCCTGACAGCCTCTGCTTGGTCTGAATCCAGTTTGTCATTCACCAAGCTTTCCTTCCACAATCCTTCTCAACCGTTTCTCAAGTATACTTGCATAAATCTTATCAGGAACACTCAGTATGGAAATACCTCTATAATTCTCACATTCAATTTTATTTCCCTTTTTGTGTGTGGATACTATGAGAGCTCTACTCCAATCATCTGGAATTCATTCCTCTGTGCAGGCTTTCTGAACTATGCAGTGCAGCCACTGTAAGACTTATAACTCCATTCTTTGAGCATTTCTGGTCGAATATCATCTCCTCCAGCTACCTTTCCACATTTCAGGCTTTTGATGGCTATTTCAAGTATGGATATATTCCTGATTGCATGCCTAGTCAGTGTTTTTTACCACAGTGCTGTCGTCACTTCTTGTTTCATTTAGCAATTTTTCGAAATAATTATTCCATACATCAAGGATTTTTTTCCAGTTTTCATGTCACCTTTATTGTCTCTAATTCCTTTTATAGCCCCCTTTTTCTCCGTTTCAACAATATTTTTCAAGAATATCTTGCCATCATTATCATCATCAGGCCTATCAAGGATTTTGCTTAGAGTGGCCTGTTCCGGCCTTAGAATGAAAACTTTCTGTTTTCTTTCTCTGAACGTGTTCCATCCATTTATGTTTATATTTTTTAATTTTTTTCTATTACTGATTCCTGGTTTAATTCTTTCATAATTTCTTTGTTTCTTTTGTGATTAAGTAGAGTATACTTTGCAGTTTTTCTCATAAATTTCATTTCAGCTGCCACCTTCATTTTACTTGCCACGTTCTTGATATTTATTTTCTATGTTCTTACCAGTCTTCCAGTGACTTTTGTTTAGCTAGTTTTACACAGTGTTTAGCTTTCTTTCATTTGTCACTTTCAGTTTTTTTTGAATAACGTTTGTGTATTTTAGTCTAATCTGAGAACTGCTCAACTTTTATATGCTTTAAAACTTTCTACATGTTCTTTTTAATATAAAATTCAATTTTATCCTGCTCAAGACTAAAGGGTGATCACTTCCAATTTCAAATACTTGTACATTCTAGTATCCTGCACCAGTGAAAAAACATCACTATCAACAATAACATAGTCAGTGAGACTTTTCTTATTTTTTGCCTCTTCTCTCCATTTGAATTTGTGCACATTATATTTTAGAACATGGTGTTAGTAATAACCAGTTCATGTCCTGAACAGAAATCCAACAGGTATTTGCAATAGTGAATTTGATCTTATTGTGTAGTGGGTTGATTTTGTTCAGAAACATGAGAAGGTTTTCCATGGTATCTTTCCAGATGATGAACACGTCATCGACATATCTCCACCAAATTGACGGTTTCGGTACAATGGTGGAAAGAATATCCTTTTCAAGTTTTTCCATAAAAAGGTCTGCACATGGTGGTGACAGAGGACTACCCATGGCTAGACCTTCCAATTGTTTGTATACAGTGTTGTTCAATTTGAAGAAATTTGATTTCAGGCAATGATGAAACAGCTGTGTGATGTCTTGAGGGAAAAGATCTTTCAGAATGTTAACCACCTCTACAATCGGTACATTAGTGAATAAGGACACTACATCAAGACTAGCCATAATGTCCGTTTCTGATATTTTAATACTATTGATTTTTTCTACAAATTGTTGAGAGTTTTTAATGTAGGTCTCTGTGTGTCTAATTGTTCCTTAATTGGTATTTGCAATATTATTAGCTTTGCTCTTTTCTCCAAATTTTCCCAAAATATTTTTGTATGTCTGGTAATCATTTCCTACTCTCCTGTTAAGATCCTCAACAAGGACCAACTTTTTCTTTTTCATTGTGTCAGTTGCATTCTCTAAAGCCTCAAAAAATTCTTCCATGTCTACCTTAGTAGAACCTTCTGTGGGACCAGACACAAATAACTCACATTGTCCATTTCCACATTCTGATATTATCCCCATCACTCTACTTGATATTGCCTGCCATTCAAGAAGATTAGCCCCATATTTAGTGTTGAATACTATTCCTTGATTGTCATCACCTGAATATAACATTTTATATATTTATTGCTCAGAAAGATCTCACCAGTTTTTGTCTTTTTTGTTTCAGTCACCCCTATTATATCAATCTGGTACTTATCCAATTCCTCAGCTAGCTCAGTTTCTTTTCATTTAGTCTTCATTTTTGATAGTACCTATCTTGAACGTGGGTGATGTTGTGTTGGGGGTGTGTTTTAGGATTTGTGCCATTACCTGGTATCCCCCCTCCCCAGTTGTTTTCTCCCTGGTTCCCTGGCAAAAACAATGTGGCAGGGGGTCTTGTTTAATTTTAACTGATTTTTAATTTATAGTTCAGAGAATTGGGTTATACACAAGAATCAGTCAGAGACTGGACTGGAGAGCACAGATAGAAGAGTGTGGATAAATTTGGAGGAGTGATCAGATTTCATCACTAGCAGAATCATGAAGATGAAGGTGATATGGGAGAGGAAAAGTTAACGAAACAAGTGTTTTGCTGCAAGATATGACCTAGTGGACAATCAAGATCAAGCTAAATTGATGCAGTTATAAGTATTTTATGAGACTAATGTGTGTGTGTGTGTGTGTTGTATAAGATTTGACAGTATTATAGATCTGAGAAATCATCATCTCATCTCATGCTTGATAATGGGTTGAGTCCACTAAGAAGAAAGGTTCTCCACTTATCATCTGGGCAGATGGGAATGTTCTTTCAGCAACTTTATCCTTCTTGGTCTGCCTCTAGGTCTTTTACTTCCTATATCCATTCAGAGCTAAATATGGCAGTCTATGAGAGGCTATTCTATGGATGTGACCAAACCATCTCAGTTGATGCTTAATGCTTGTATCTATTAAGTCATCTGGGAAGTTTAAATCTATTCTGACTTGATCATTAGTCTTGTGTTGCATCCAGTGGATGTTATTAATTTTTCTGAGGCATTTCATTCCAAATGCTTGAAGTTTCCTGATTGGTTGTTGAGTTAATCTCCAGGTTTCTAAAGCATAAGTAGCCGAGGGGATGATGATTGTTTTATATAATTTTAATTTTAGGCTTGTTGGGATTTTTTTATTTTTCCATATTTTATTCAGTTAATTCATGCTGGTCCATCCTAGGTTTAGCCTGTGTTTTACTGTTTCCACATTGTTGAGGCTGCTAGAAATGAGACTACCAAGATAAACATATTTATTAACTTGTTTCAATGGGTGATTTTTGAGATTTATGGAAATATTTTCTTCTTCTCTACCTATCTTCATTATTTTTGTTTTATGAAGATTTATTTTCATAAAATAAGATTTATTTATTTTCAGGATCTGAGAAATAACAGGTTAATTTAGAGGAAAATTGTTGATAGGAAGCTAGTACTAAGGAAAAAGTAATGTAGTGCTATTATCATATGCATCCCTTGAGGTTATATATCAGGAAGTTGATGATGAGTTAAAATTATTTTGCACAGAAGCAGCTGCATATTTTACCAATCTGAATTTTATTTTTTTAAATACCCCCCCATGCACACAAGCAGTTGCAAAGCCTATAGCAAATAAATGTCATATGTTAGTGCAATTTTGCTCTTTTGAGCTTCATGCTCTCTCTTCAGAGAGAGGAAAGTCAGTTTGAACACCTTCAAAAGTACCTGAAAAATACCTAACACTGATTTTAAAAACTGTATAGAGCATTGAAATGATATATTTTTTTTCTGACTATGCTGTTTTATTAGTCTCAGCTCTGGAAGTCTCGTGAGAGTGAAAAGAGGGGCAAAATATTGTTTCATAAAGGAAGCTCTAAAAGAGGTATCAAATTATAGCCTAATCAGCACCTTAGGGAGTGGTGGTAAAAGTATGGGAGAAGTTGGTGAAAAACAGATTCTGGTGAATCCATCTATCTTATACTAATCCATCCATTCATGGATGGATGGATTAGTATATGATGTTCTATCAGGAACGACATGGCTTTGTGATGGGTAGGTCATGCTTTTTCAGTTTCCTTACTTTTTTATGATAGAGTGACTGTCAAATTGGATAAAGGAAATGCCCATTATGATACTGCTGGATATCAAAGGCACTTGATAGGATTCTGCATGGAACTCAATTACACAAATTAGAACCAGCAGAAATGGATACAATGATGGTGATATAATCTAGCTGATGGATAGATACCAAAGAGTAGTATATGTATACTGTATTTTTTCATGTATAAAACGATGCTTTTTTACAAAAGTTTTAGACCAGAAATTGGGGGTCATTTTATACATGTGGGGGTAACCGGTTGAGAGACCCACAGTTGCTGTGGTGAAACTGGCGGTACCTTGTCTCAGTGCACAGGCTTCTGCCAGTCACTAGTCTTTGTTAACTCTGTCAATTGAAGTCATTAATGACTGATTCTGAATAAACCAATCAGAACTCTGAAAGCATTCATATGTCTGCAACTCGTTGGCAGGGTAAGTTAATGCATTAACAATATTTTGAGCACTAGCCCATAAAAATGTCCGAAAATAGAAAACGATTGTCATGAGTGATGCATAATTTCTTAGTATGCATCTTAAAAATATTACCTAATTACTAAATATATTTTGAATATTTTAAAAAATATTAAATGTTTTATGTTTTATGTTTAAAATATTAACATGGGGGCGTCTTATACACAGAAAAATACAGTATATATGTAAATATATATATATGAAAGAGCAGAATCCAGGAGAAGGCAGGTGACTTAGCAGGGGACCAATGCTATTTATTTTGCACATTAATTAGTGATATAGGAAATGATTTGAAGAGAAATATTCATTTGTTTGCTGAGTGCAGAATTGGGTAGTGCAATAGTTTATCAGGATGATGTAGAGAGCTTGCAAAATGATTTTGAACTGCAGAGAGTTGAAGTTCAGAGGGCATATTGCAAAATTAGCCAGAATAGCTCATAAGATTGCTTGATTATTGAAGAACAGACTTATATGCAGAGATAAGGAAATTAAGGAAGTTTTGATACAACTATACCTGGATTACATGCAGGACCAGTCACCTGTGCACAGTAATCCAGATGGATTCCTTGAGGATGAGGTAGTGGAGAAGATTAAGGGACGAGACAAAGATGGTGAATGGTCTGCTGTGGACTGTCCCTATAAGGATGGATTAAGGATTTATGGATTTCAGAAGTTGGTTGATAGACAGAAAGGAGAGGATATATCATTAAAACATATAATTTACTTAAAGAATTTTATATGATTGATGCAGAGTACATTTTTCAGCACTTGGCTCTAGGAGACCGACCAGTTGGTCATTCTCCTAGATGCAAGTATGAGGGGGGAGTACAATAGGTATTATATGAATAGTGTGGATCTCCCATGCAGTCCCTGCATTCGGTTGAGATGCTTATGGAATAATACTAAAATATGTGTGTATCTGTTTTACTCTAAAGTAAGAGCAAATTCATCACTTCAGAAACCTGACAGGGCTTATGTTAAGTTTTAAACAATGAGCTCAATCATCATTCCTACCATTTTCAAGCTGCTGGATCATTTTGAAGAATTTCAAGCTGAGTTTGTCCTTTTCCTCTGAAAAGAGCAACATAAGCTTGAAATTCTTAGGAATGGTGAACTCATTGTTTAAAACCTAACATAATTCCTGTCAGGTTTCTGAACTGACTAATTTATATCTTGTATACAAATTATATTTTGCTTTAGAGAAAAGCTAAATTTTACATATAGATTTTTTGGAACATAACAAATAACGTATTGTGTTTTATTTCGAGAAGAAGGATACATTGAAGGTATTGTTAAACACTGTTTCTTTATTTCTTCTTCTTATTATTATTATTATGGGCTACCCCAAGGAGTCCTTAGACTCATCGACTCATTCAATTCTTATTATATCTTTGTTCAAATTTTGTCAATTTTAGGTGTGTCTGTTTTTTATTCATTATTTTTTTACTGCCTTAAATGCATAAAATGTGTTTTTGTTATTTCCAGAATATTTGAATTATGAAGATTCAAAATTCTCCAAGAGTAGAGGAATTGGTGTGTTTGGCAATGATGCTAAAGACACAGGCATTCCTTCTGATATCTGGAGATTTTATTTGCTATATCTCCGACCAGAAGGACAGGTAAATTGAAATATTAGTTTAATAGTAAAGATTGCAATTAAAAATATTTATGATTCCATTCTTCTTTTAACTAAAATGTGCATTAGGCAAAAGCATTGAATGAATACTGTATTCATTCTATGAAATTTTTAATCCTCACTGGATTAAAAATTTCACTAGAAATAAAGATGATTTTAATTTCAGTCATCCTTTAGTCTGTTTTATTATTATTACTCAGATTTGGTGAAAATATTTTATATTCTCTATGGCAGTGTTTCATAAACTTCATTACTCATGTACCCTTTTAAAATTTAGCAACACTGATGTACATCCTCTCAGGCAAAGGTAATTTGTGAGAATCCTTTCCTTCCTTTATATTAAACTGAAGTTTTATTTTAACATGGTATTGGTACATTCAAACACAAGTAATTATAACAGTTTATTTTTTAATATTTGCTCTCTAATAGATTAAAAACACAATTTTTTTAAAAATATTAAATACATTTTTAGTTATACAAATCCAATATACATACAGTAGATTTAACCTGAGAGATTTAATCAAATTTAGTGGAGAGTTCCAAACATGTAGTTTGAACTATTTGAATTTAAACTTTGAATGTAAGCAGTTGGAACACATCAGTCTGATGCAGCCCTAACAGAAGTCAATAAACATATGCCAAGAGACATGTTTTTTAAAAACTTCCTTTATATTGTTTAGTTATTGAAAAATTAATTATTGAAAAGACCTGCACTGTGAGAATACAGCAGCAAAAATGTAAAAATAATAATAATCAAAATTTAAAAAAAAAGTGTCTTGTATCCCCTAAAACAGTTTGCATACCCATGAGGGTATGCATGCCACAGTTTTGGAAACACCTCTCTACTGAAACTAACCATGAGGACAATAGTAAACTGAAATTACATGTGTAGGATTTACTCATAGATTTAATATAGTAATAAACAGATATTTTATTTTTCGCTGTTTGCCGAGGTGCTTTTCATTTAAGGATGTTTAAGGAATACTTAATTGATACGATTACATAGTACCATAAACATCAACCAAGGACTCATTGTTTGTGATGTTTGTAAGTCTCTCTTATAAATATATATATATGCAACCTGTCAGATATCCATTATGCCAATTAACCATATGCTAAAGACCTGCAACAGTGAACATTTCATGTATCATATATTAATGGTATATATGGTATTGGAATTGTTCAAATATTTTTTATATTCTTCCTGATGAAGCTGTTGGTTGGCAAACAGTGAAGTTTTATTTATTATTAAATCCATGATTAAATCTGCAAATGTAATTTTGATTTTATATACTCTATTTGTCCAAAACTAAGATGCTCATTATTAGCTAATGCTTTTTTTTAAAAAATATTCCTATTCTTAAATTTTCATTCTGTAAGTATCATGATGCTTCTTACTTCAGTTAATTAGCTTGACAAATCTTTTCCAAGTTAAAAGATAGATTACTTCTTCAGTCTATTAAATTTTGGCCTCATATTTATCAGTGCATGCACTGAAATTTAATTGTAAAACTGTGTGACATTGAGCATGATAATTATACTAGAAATTAACAACACATGAAATTCTTCTTCTATTCAGCCATTTTCTGTCCACTGCTGGACGAAGGCCTCCTGCAGTTCTTTCCACACATGAAATTATTTATTAGTAAATCAAACTTTTTGGAGGCTGCTTTGACTCTATAATACGATGAGGGAATTACATTAATGACTAGAGTAATTTTTTTGTATCTTATTGTACTAGTGTTGGCATCACTAAGTACAGTTTACAGAATTACAAGGAACGGTCTCCAAAATTTTTGAATTATTCCTTGTTATTCACCGAATTTACAAATGTTGAATGCTTTTGATGATGATCTTTTACACAGGAACATGATCAACTTATAGTATTTAGCACGATGAATGGGGAACTTCACAAGGAACTTCATGTGAAAAAGTTGTATTTCTTGAGAAACAGGAAATATATCATTGGAGACTATTACACAGGCAATGGTAGAAGAAATGAATGAAGAGAACGAAACATTTGTTCTGTGGGTTTGGGATGGACTGGAATTTTTAAAGAACATCATGTGAAAAAGTTGAATAGAATAGTTATTTGTGCATTTCAATGGATTTAAAGAGAGTGGAAAAATTATTGATTCCAGTTCAAGATAAACAGTGGCATGGAAGTATTTATAGAAGATTCAAGCAACAAAAACTGAGTGCATATGTTGAAAGTGAGGTGAATTTTTTTTTTTTTTAACATAATTGAAAACGAAAAAAGAAATGTAAAAGAAATGGTAGTGCTGATAGGTACAAATAATTTAAGTGGTAACAAACATAGTATGAGAGAAGATATGAAAGGTCTGTTGGAAGAAGTGAGAAAGAAATGTGAAAGAGTAAAAATTGTAGGATTACTACCTACTTATGATAGTATTGAGTTAAGAAGGAGGGCAATGATAGCAAACGATTTCACGTCAGGCTATGTAGAAGATATGGATGCGAGTTTTTAGATGTGTGGGGTGTGTTTGATAGCAGAAAAGATTTGTATAAGAATGATGGCCTGTGCTTGAATTATTTGGCATCAGAAGCCTGGACAAATTACTTCTTGGTATGAGACTTAATGCAGAGAGTCAGGGAAACTAGATCATCAACAAAATGCGTGTGAAAGTTCAGCTATGGTAAAAAACATGATAAAGATATAAATGCCTTTGAACATGGTTATGCATGTGATGAAGGAGTGGAAAAATATGCTTTGGTTTGGACCTTTTAAGTATTTCTGGGGAGGGAAAAGAGAAAATTCTAGAACAAGACCAAATACATTGCATATCTAATTATAAGAATAGGCTAGGTCATAATTTATTATGTCTATACACAAATGCCAAGAGCATTAGAAACAAAGGGGTTGAGTTTATTGCTTTATTCAATATGATGTGGCATAAGATTGTTGGCATTAGTGAAACCTGGTTATCAGAATCAGATATGGTGAGATTGAGTGTAATGGATATACTATTTTTAGGAATGACAGAAGAGATAGGAGAGGAGGAGTGCTACTAATGATATCAGATGACTTAAGTCCAGTTAGGGTAGAAATACAAGAAAACAATGATGGTAACAATGTCCCACGTAGCGATGAGTTTGAGTCTATATGGTGGGATGTTGTTACAGACCTGGCAGCTCAGTTGTAGGGGATGAAGAAATGCATTGCCAATTTAGCTTTATGGGTACCAAGCAAATGATCATTATGGGTGACTTTAATTCTCCAAACATTGATTGAGTAGAAGAGAAATCTCATGATCAGAAAGAACAGGAATTTATTGAGTTGTTGCGAGATAACTTTCTCAAGCAGCATGTGAAAGAAGAAACTCAAGGTCAAAGAGTGTTGGATTTGCTCATAGCATCAGAAGGGATCTCTGTCAAGAATATGGCTATTTTACCACCAGTTGGTGAGCGATCATGCTGTTCTTTCTTGGGAAGTATCTACTTGTATTGAAGCTCCGATTAAATCAGGCTACATGCTGAATTACAAAGCTGGAAATTATGATCAACTTAGAAGACTATCTTTGGTCCCATGGTATCAGTTACTGAATGGAAAAAATGTCAGCAATGTCATGGGAATCTATGAAAAAGTGCTTGAATGAGGCAGTATCTGAATGTATCCCTAGTGTTCGAAGAGTAAATAGGTTGGGAGTGAGATGGATGTGCAGCCTTATTAAGCTAGAGAATCCCAAGAAGAAGATGATGTGGAAAGAGTATCGTGAGAATAAGAGTGAGAGGAGTTATGAAATAAATAAAGCTCAAGCCAGAAAAGTAACGAGTATTGTGAGAAAAGCTAAAACTGAGTCTGAAAAGAAATTGGCCATGCCAGCTAAAGACAATCCAAAAGAATTTTATCATTATGCCGCAAGCAAAAGAAAGAATGAATACGGAAGAATAACTTTATTGAATGCAGATGGTACACGAGTGTCGGAAGCTAAGGAGATTGTTCAGTTAATGAGTGCTCACTTTGCTAAGATATATCAACCAGGTGTATGTAGCATGGCACTACTGCTACGTTGGATGTAGAGTTAGAGGTTCATGAAAATGAGGTTGAAGAGCTCTTGCATAACCTGGATAAGAATTTGTCAATAGGGACAGATGGAATATCTGCCCATTTGTTAAAGGAATGCTCAACTGAATTGGCTAGGCCTTTCACACATTTGTATAACTTGAGTCTCAGTTCAGGAATGGAAGGAATGTATGATAGTTCCTTTGCACAAGGGTGGTGCAAAAACTGATGTGTCCAACTACCAGCCTATTAGTATCTCTGGTGTGGTAGTAAAGATTTTAGAGAAGTTGGTAAGAACTTGCATACAGAAATGGGTAGACAAGCATTCTGTACTCTGCAGGGAACAGCATAGGTTTACTAAAGGAAGGTCATGTTTTAGCAATTTGCTCATATTTTATAACAATGTTACGGCCAAGTTGGATAAAGGGAATGAATACACTATGATAATGTTGGATTTTTCTAAGGCATTTGATAGGATACCACATGATAGGCTGTTGTGTAAACTGGAGAATATGGGATTGGAATATAATCTATTAACTTGGATCAGGGGATGGTTAACAGACAGATATCAAAAAGTGGTATACAGTGGGTGTGAATCTGCCAGATTTAAGGTAACCAGTGGTGTACTTCATTATTGTTCAATCTATACATTAATGACTTCAAGCAGGGTCGTCATCAGATTTGCAATTGTTTGCTAATCATGTGAAGATAGGCAGAGCAATCAGGGATACTACTGATATTCAGCGATTACAAAACGATTTGAATAGACTGAAAATCTGGGCAAACAAAAATGACTGTCAGTTTAATGTTAGTAAGTGTAAAGTTATGCACTTTGGAGTGATTAGAGTTCCAGCGGCATATTATATTAGCAGGGTTATGCTACAAGAAACTGAAGAGGCAAGGGATCTTGGTGTATTGGTGGATAAGAATTTAAAGTTCAAAGGTCACATAGCAAAAGTTGCAAATACAACCCAGAGGATAATTGCTATGTTGAAGCGAACCTTGAGATGTAAGGATAAGGAAGTAATTTTGCCTCTTTATAAGGCTTTGATAAGACCTCACTTGGATTATTGTGCGCAGATTTGTTCTTTTTATCCCCGTGTTCCAAGGGGATAAAGAAGCTGTGGAAAGGGTGCAAAGATGAGTTACAAAGATTATATCCGGATTATGGGATTTAGATTATGAGGAAAGGTTGCGAGTATGTGGATTACAGGCTCTGGTTAACAGGAGAAAGAGTGGTGATATGATAGAGGTCTATAAACTTTTGAATGGGTGTTATAGCATTTCAACCAATGAAATTTTTCGTTATATGGAAGGTGGGGAGAGAACACGGGGGCATCCATAGAAATTAAATTTATTTGCAGTCAAGAAAGGGGTAAGAGCTAGGTTTTTCTCCCAGAGAGCAGTGAGTGAATGGAATAATTTGCCCTTACTGGTAGTGAGTGCATCTAGAGTGAATGAATTCAAGGATAGGTATGATAGCTGGGTTGGGTAATTTACAGCCTCCCTCGATGAGTCCTTGACTTCCTGGAGTTCTCATATAATAATAATAATAACCACCACTCACTGATGGTTGTAAAACTATAGTATGTATGTGAGCTAAGAGGTTATTATTATTTATTTATTTCTTAATCTGAAAACCCTGCTATAGAAACCAAACATGGAACTTCTTCTGGCTCAAAGTGACTTAAAGACAATCTCAAACATGCATATGGTATGATTCACACCTTGCAGCCTTTTGGTAGAAGAGCAGGAATGCTAAAAACTTGGCCAACCAAACCAGTAATTGGTAAGAGACAAATTATTAATGATCAGTCTTATTGCATTGAATCAATTCTTTTTAAGTTCTGAAGGGCAGCACTCCAAACGGGAGAACAGAACAGTATTCAGTGGTAAGACAGATTTGTAATTTGTATAAGAGTTAAAAATTTGTAAAAACTATTCAGATATAAAATAATGACCTAAGTAAAAGAGAGATTTAAATTTTTTTTTTAAGCTGAGAAGCCAATAATTCTATTCAGAAAGATTTAATTTATTTAATTATTTTATAATTATTATTATTATTATTAGAAATACAATTTTATTAATACAGACCAGTTTACAATAAAAACATTTATTCAAACCTACCAGTTTCGCCAGCGAACTGTCTGGCTTTTTTAGTAAATGCAAATTAAAAGGTTCCTTTTAATTTGCATTTACTAACTTTCATATCTCCATAATACCTTGAAAAAGCCAGATGGTTCGCTGGCGAAACATTAGAATAAATGTTTTTATTGTAAACTGGTCTGTATTAATAAAATTGTATTTCTATTATAAAACGACCAAAAATGTATAATTTAAATATTATTATTATTATTATTATTATTATTATTATGTGACACCTCCAAGGAGTCCAAAGACTCATCGAGGGAGGGCACCTACTCCACAACTCCCTGTCTCTACCACTCAATCCACCAACTACAGTGAATCACATCATCCACATCAACACCAATGTCACTAGAATTGTCACAGACAATCGCAAAACATCCATTTTCACAGCAGGATTTGAACTCGCAGCCTTTTGGCTGGAGAGTGGATATGCTAACCACTCAGCCAACCAAGCTGGTCTGAACAGAATTATCTACTTGGGATTGAATCAGAAATCTAGAGATTTGGATGTTAAAAGTGAGAGTGGAAGAAAAGAGGTGTTTTTGTTGGACATGAGACAGGACTGTGTTTGCTAGGATTGGAATTGACAAAGTTATTCAAACTACATTGAAGAATATTTTAGAGATTACCGTAATTTAGGGTATTAGAGATTGGTGTTACGGAGCTTATGGTGATTTAAATAGTGCATTTGTGAAATGAGGAAGCGTATGGTCTGCTGTCATTGGCAAAACTGCTTAGCAAGCAACTGGATTAGATAACTTATATATAGAAGAAAGTAAATGGATGAGTAAACAGACCCTTGTGGACCTCAGAATTAGTTGTAAAATTAAAAGACTGCAAATCACCTAACATCACACATTTGTCTATTTGGAAAGTTGTCAGTCCAGCTGAAGAAGTCAAGAGAGACAAAATAATAAGAGCTTTACTTCTCCAAAATATCTCTAAGGCATATAAGTGTGTTTGACAAACTCAAAAGCTCTGGAGATATCAAAAGTAACCGCTTGAGATTACCCAATTTTCCATGATATTTGTTCATAGAATCATCACCCACAGATAAGATGGGTGACACAAGCAAGCAGATCCCCTGTTGACCAACAGTGACAGAATTCATACTGCCAGTCCTTTATTAGTTGAACCTTCAACTAATGTGAGACAAATAGATACAAAATTAATAATGGAAAACTCACGTACAAAGATTATTTAATAGTACAATTTTCGCCTGTGTGTCATAGGCATCTTCAGAACATTTTAAGCTCAAAATTAAACAATAACTGACAATTCCAAAAAGTGCCACCTAAGTAGCTGGTGTAAGATAACTAAAAAGGTCAATAAATTTCCTAACAAAAAAAAGTATACAATAAAAAGTTAGGAAAGATTAGCTGATTTATAAAGTACTATCTCGCTTAAGGGTCAAAGCTGTATAACTGAGAGGAGACCTCCACATAGCCTTTAAAGGAATGCGGAGAACCGACCAGGGCTTCTGACCTAATGTCCAATCCTCACCTTCTCGTGGTGCACCCTGTTGGGTATCTACTTTGATACTGAACGAACGAGGATGGGCTGGCAAATTTGGGATTTATCCGACCAAATTGTATTCTTATTGATTAAACCAAAATAAAAAATGATGGTATAACATGACAAAATTTCATGCCGGCTGGGGCGTCGCCCGGTTAAACAAGGCCCCCGTTGTTCTCGCCAGGGAACCAGGGCGAACAGCGAAAAGTCAGCTACTGGAACAAATCTGAAAACAAACCCCAACTCAACATCACCAGAGTTAAAGATCGGTACTATCAACGTAAGAAGCCTGAATGGCAAAGAAATGGAGCTAGCTGAGGAATTAGATAAGTACCAGATCGACATAATAGGGGTGACTGAAACAAAAAAGACCAAAACTGGTGAGATCTTTCTGAGCAATAAATACAAAATGTTATATTCAGGCAATGACAATCAAGGAAAAGAAGGAGTAGCCATAGTATTCAACACAAAATACGAGGCTAATCTTCTTGAATGGCAGTCAGTCTCAAGTAGAGTAATGTGGGCAAATATGAGAATTGGGAACTGGACAATGAGACTTATTTGTGCCTATAGTTCCACAGCATGTTCTACTAAAGTAGAAGTGGAGGAATTTTTTGAGGCTCTAGAGAAAGCTACTGACACAATGTAAAAGGAAAAGTTGGTCCTTGTTGGGGATCTAAATAGTAGAGTAGGAAATTATTGTGAGACATACAAAAATATTTTGGGAAAATTTGGAGAAAAGAGCAAAGCGAATAATAATGGCAAATATCTGTTGGATTTCTGCTCAGGACATGGACTGGTTATTACTAACACCATGTTCCAACATAAAAATGTGCACAAATTCACATGGAGAGAAGAGGCTAGGAATAAGAAAAGTCTCATTGACTATGTTATTGTTGATAGTGATGTTTTCTCCCTGGTGCAGGACACCAGAGTGTACAGAGGATTTGAAATTGGAAGTGATCACTATTTAGTCTTGAGCAGGATAAAATTGAATTTCATATTGAAAAGAATAACATGTAAGAAAGTTTTAAAGCGAATAAAAGTTGAGCAGCTCTCAGATGTGAACTGTAGACTAAAATACAGAAAAATTATTGAAAAGAAAATGAAAGAGTTTGAGAACAGAAATCAAACCTTGGAGATTCAGTGGCAAACTCTGAAGGAAACATTGATTGATTCTGCCAGAGAGGCATGTGGTGAGGTTGTGTGCAAGGATAAAAAAATCAGAACTCCCTGGTGGACACAGGAAGTTAAATAGGCAGTGAAGGAAAAGAAGAAGGCATATCAAAAGTTCCTGGCAAATAAGTCAGCTTTTACTCTTACAGAATACAGAGACAAATGTAAGAAAGCTAAACAGTGTGTAAAACTAGCTAAACAAAAGTCATGGGAGGACTTTGGCAAGAATATAGAAAATAAATATCAAGAAGGTGGCAAAATATTCTGGAGGTTGTTGAAGAAGCTTAGGAATGGAGGAAAGAGTGCTGTAAAAGGAATTAGAGATGATAAAGGTGAAATGAAAACAGGAGAAAAAGATATCTTTGAAGTATGGAGTAATTACTTTGAAAAACTGCTAAATGAAACAAGCAGTGATGACAGCACAATGGTAAAAAACACTCAACAGGCATGCAGTCAGGAATATATATCCATACTTGAAGTAGAAAAAGCCATCAAAGGCTTGAAATGTGGAAAGGCAGCAGGAGTAGATGATATTCGACCAGAAATGCTGAAGTATGGTGGTATAAGAGTCTTACAGTGGCTGCACTGCATAGTTCAGAAAGCCTGGACAGAGGGACGAATTCCCGATGATTGGAGTAGAGCTCTCATAGTACCCATATATAAAAAGGGAAATAAAACTGAATGTGAGAATTACAGAGGTATTTCCCTACTGAGTGTTCCTGGCAAGATCTATGCAAGTATACTTGAGAAACGGTTGAGAAGAATTGTGGAAGAAAAGCTTGGTGAAGAACAAACTGGATTCAGGCCAAATAGAGGCTGTCAGGATCAGATCTTCACTTTACGACAAATAGTCGAGAAAGCATGGGAATATAACAAAGATCTGTCTTTAAGTTTTGTCGATTTGGAAAAGGCATATGACAAGGTGCCAAGAGAGAAGCTATTCAATACGCTGCAGTTATATGGTGTCAATGGGGCATTATATCAAGCAATACTTAGTCTTTATTTGAGTTGTGAGTCAGCAGTTAGAATTGAAGGAAGTACAGGAAGATGGTTTAATGTTAAATCTGGTGTGAGACAAGGATGTACATTATCCCCTCTGTTATTCATTATCTATATGGATCACATTATGAAGGAATGTGGTATTAAACCTGATATCAAAATTGGAGATGTTAATGTCAGCTCTTTGCTTTATGCGGATGATGTTATACTTCTAAATAAATCCACTACAAGTCTGCAAGATTCTCTGACTAAATTGAATAGCTGTTGTAATAGATATGGTATGAAGGTCAGCAATAAAAAGACAAAGACAATGAAAATAGGCAGAATCATTGAAAATGTCAACTGTGTTGTGAATGGAGAACCTGTGGAACAAGTAAAACATTTCAGCTACTTAGGCACAATTTTTACTGAAGATGGTAAACTAAATATAGAAATAGATTAGAAGATTAGAAGCGTGAACAGATGGCATCAATGGCAATATCATATTAAAAATGAGGATATTAGGAAAGAACTTGACATTGTCAGCATCCAGGAATGTGTTAGCAGAGCTAATCTCAGATGGTATGGTCACTTAAATATATATACTTATATATACTTAAATGGGAGAGGAAAGATTAACAAAACAAGTGTTCTCTGCCAGGTTGGCAGGAAAACGACCCAGAGGAAGACCAAGATATAGGTGGATTGATACGGTACAAAGTGCCTTAGACGATAGAAATATAAGATCTGATAATGTTGGAGTCTTGACAAGTAACAGACTGATTTGGAGGAAAATTGTGGATAGGAAGTTAGTAATGATGTAATTTTTTCATGTAGTAAAGTCATATCCTGTACACCCCTTGAGGGTACATGGCAGGAATTTGATGATGTTGATGATCTCCCATAAAGGGGATAGATGTAAGCCATCGGATCTGTTTACATTAGGAGAGTGAAGTAAAGTTTCACATGTTTCTTTATAAAGGCGTTCCATAAGGAACCAACTTTTGTGAAGGATTCTTGTCTTTCTCCAATGATCTCTATCTCTAGTGAAGATGGCATGTTCTACAAGTCCAGACTTTTCAGGTTTAAAGTATTCAATATAAGTTTGGTATTCTTCTAGCTGGATCTTCCTGTTTGTCCGAAATAAGATCATCCACAAGAGCACAGAATCTGGTAGACACCTGGATAATTAAGATGTGGAGGCCTGTCCTTAGGAGAAGTGAAAAAGGTGGAGATTTTTTTTCTAAACGGTCGAAAGGCAACAAAAATATTCAGTGGTTTTAAAACTTTTGCTATACGTTCACTAATGCCCGGTACAAAAGGGATAGGAATGCGCGTTATTTCTTCTGTATTTGAAGAGGAAGACATATTAAAACTACTCAAAGCTCTTTTAATGAAGCAATTCTTATAACCATTAGATAGAAAGGTAGAAGTTATATATTGCAGTTCTTTCTGTAAAAGATCGTCTGAAGAACAAAAGGAGTGGGCCCGATGAACCAGTGTTTTAATAGTTCCTGCCTTTTGACTGGGATTGTGATGAGATTCAGCATGGATATAATGGCCTGTATGAGTCTTCTTTCTATAGACTGAGAAATGTAGGTTACCATCTGGTTGGTGAAGAAGTAGAAGATCTAAAAAGGCTAACTGCTTATTTGATTCCACTTCTAGGGTAAACTGGATCCTAGGCTGAAGTGCGTTTAACTTAGTGAGAAACTGTTGAAGTTCATCAGAAGAGCCATTCCATACAGCAAAAATGTCATCGACATATCTGAACCAATGAGTAGGTCAGTGAGAAATGTTGTCAAAGATACATTGTTCAAAATGTTCCATAAAGAAATTGGAGATAGCAGGAGAAAGAGGATTGCCCATTGCTTTTCCTTCAATTTGTTTATACGACTTATTTTTAAAGGAAAAATAACTAGAATGTATTACAAAATCAAATAATTTTACAATGTCTGAAGGGAATTCCTGTTGCAGTAATTCAATGCTTTCATGAAAGAGGCACATTTGTAAATAAAGAAACAACATCTAAACGGATGATGATATCAGAAACATCCAGAAATTGCTGTTCCTTCAACAAATTGAAGGAACAGCAATGGGCAATCCTCTTTCTCCTGCTATCTCCAATTTCTTTCTGGAACATTTTGAACAACATATCTTTGACAACATTTCTCACTGACCTACTCATTGGTTCAGATATGTCGATGACATTTTTGCTGTATGGAATGGCTCTTCTGATGAACTTCAACAGTTTCTCACTAAGTTAAACGCACTTCATCCTAGGATCCAGTTTACCCTAGAAGTGGAATCAAATAAGCAGTTAGCCTTTTTAGATCTTCTACTTCTTCGCCAACCAGATGGTAACCTACATTTCTCAGTCTATAGAAAGAAGACTCATACAGGCCATTATATCCATGCTGAATCTCATCACAATCCCAGTCAAAAGGCAGGAACTATTAAAACACTGGTTCATCGGGCCCACTCCTTTTGTTCTTCAGACGATCTTTTACAGAAAGAACTGCAATATATAACTTCTTCCTGTCTATCTAATGGTTATAAGAATTGCTTCATTAAAAGAGCTTTGAGTAGTTTTAATATGTCTTCCTCTTCAAATACAGAAGAAATAATGCACATTCCTATCCCTTTTGTACCAGGCATTAGTGAACGTATAGCAAAAGTTTTAAAACCACTAAATATTTTTGTTGCCTCTCGACCGTTTAGAAAAATCTCCACCTTTCTCACTTCTCCTAAGGACAAGCTTCCACATCTTAATTATCCAGGTGTCTACCAGATTCTGTGCTCTTGTGGATTATCTTATTTCGGACAAACAATAAGATCTGCCTCTATTCGACTAGAAGAACACCAGTTTTATATTCAGTACCTTAAACCTGAACGGTCTGGACTTGTAGAACATGCCATCTTCACTAGACATAGAGTTCATTGGAGAAAGACAAGAGTCCTTCAGAAAAGTCAGTTCCTCATGGAACGGCTTTATAAAGAAACATGTGAAACTTTACTTCATTCTTCTAACTTAAACAGATCTGATGGCTTACGTCTATCCCCTTTATGGGATATAGTACTTCATAAATTAGCTAATCTTTCCGAACTTTTTATTGTATACATTTTTTTTTTTTTTTTTTTTTTTTTTGTTGTTGTTAGGAAATTTATTGACCTTTTTAGTTATCTTACACCAGCTACTTAGGTGGCACTTTTTGGAATTGTCAGTTATTGTTTAATTTTGAGCTTAAAATGTACTGAAGATGCCTGTGATGCACAGACGAAAATTATACTATTAAATCTTTGTATGTGAGTTTTCCGTTATTAATTTATACCTTGTCTACTCACGGTATACTCTTTTAAAACTATGAGACAAAGGATGCGTCCAATTTCGATTAGATTCAAGGGTGGTTTCATGTGGACAAAGTGAACCATCTCCAAATTGATTTAAAATGCCAGCAGGGTATGTTTAAAAGGCAGAGGACAGAGAGCAAAGCTTGCATCAAAGTAAGTTATGTAATAGCTGAAAAAATTGTTAAAAAATCAAAAGCCTTTTTGGGTGGTGAGTTTGTGAAAGAGTGTCTAATCACTGCTGCAGATATTCTGTGCCCAAATAATAAGGACGTGTTTAAAAAACTGAGTTTGTCTGGGGTAACTGTAGCATGTGCCAAAGAACTTGCCAATGACATTGAAGGAACTCTAAAAAATCGTTGCCCGAATTTACGTCATGTTTACTTGCTTTAGATGAGAGCACAGATGTGAAGGATACAGCACAACTGGCTATCTTTGTCTGTGGCATTGATCAACAATTAAATCTGAAAAAAGAACTGCTAGTGCTCGTACATATGAAGGGAATGACGAAAGGCACTGATATTCTTGAAGCCACCAAGAAAACGCCACCTTTTCGATCTCAGCTTAACCATCTTCAAGGGTGTGGTAACTGATGGTGACTCTGCTATGGTGGGAAAGAACGAAGGGTTTGTTGCACTTCTACGGAAAGAACCGGAACTAGAAGGAAAAGATTTCGTTTACCACTGTTTAATCCACCAGTAGAATTTTTGCACGAAAACTATTAGATTTGAGAATGTCATGAAAGTTATTGTGACTGTCGTCAACATTATTAGGCCAAGAGGATTGAATCATCATCAATTCCAAGAGTTTTTGACCAAAGAGTGCGAAGAAGATCACAGTAATGTGGTTTATTATAGTGATGTGTGTTGGTTGATCAGAGGGAAGGTTTTTTGACTTAAGGAGCGAAATACAGCAGTTCATGCAAACCAAGAGGAATCCAGTTGTGGAATTTAATGATCCGAAGTGGATGACAGACTTTGTGACCGACATCTTGTTGTATATGAATGACCTAAATATGCAGCTACAATCCAAAGATCAACTGATGTGCACTCTTTTTGATCACATAAAGCTTTTGTGGCCAAGCTCAAACTTTGGGAGACAGAACTTGCAAAAAAAGACTTAACTCATTTTCAGCTTCTCACTGAGTTCAACTGTTTATCTCTTGATAAATATGCTACAGAGTTAGCCATGTTGAGAAGTGAGTTCGTAGAGAGATTCATTGAATTTCATAACCAACAGTCTTCTTTAGATTTATTTTCAATGCTATTCAGTATCAGTGGTGCGAAATGCCAGGCTCAGTACAAAGGGAGCTGCTTGAACTCCAAAACAACTCTTTGTCCAAGACAAGAACTTTGTTGAAGTCCAAGACAAGAACTCAGATTACGGACCAACATCTCGAGAATACCATGCGCTTAGCGATTTCCAACATTGATGCCAACATCGACAAACTTGTTTCAAACATTGCCAAGTTGCCCGTTGACATTGTAAAAAATGAATGTTTTCTTCATTAAATTATCTTTTTTCAGGTATTGATTGTATTTACTTATCATAAACCCGACTCCAACCTACACTCTTAAAGCTGAGTTTGTTTGTTTTTATAGGATTTTATGTAGAGTATCAAATGCACAGCATTCCTTGTGAATCTGGAAAGCATCTTACAATTCTAAATACTGCAGTATAGCTTAGTGGCCCCACTAGCTTCATTGAAATTTTTAATTCGGCCTGCACTGTCAAAGGTTGAAGAACTCTAATTTAGGGCATTGAGTTGGTGGATATCTTCATTTCACTTGGTCTGTGGATTTGGTTTTGGATACAGCAAATTGGGATATCAATTTGCTGTGTTCTATTTCCTTATTAAGCTAATTATGTTTTTGCTTTCTGACTACAACCAGTTTTAATTAAATTTCTTCTTTCTTTAGGACACTTCTTTCAGTTGGAATGATTTAATGTTAAAAAATAATTCAGAACTGCTGAATAATCTAGGAAATTTTATTAACAGGTAAGTTGTAGTGAATTATAATTTTACATAGGATTTTTCCTTAAAAATTGATATAACTGAACACTATATGTGTGTGTGTGTGTGTAGATAAAGTCGCTGCAAATGATATGACTGCCAACTTGAACACTATATATACACTAGGGGGCTCTGGCGCCTATGGCACCTGAGTTCTGGACTGGTAAGCTGGTACGACAAAAAATGTTTCAAATTTCAGCTTATCTTTTTATATATATACATATATATATATATATATGTCCGTGTATGTAGATATATATGTCTGTGTATGTAGATATATATGTCTGTGTTGTGTGTATATGTAGATATATATGTCTGTGTTTATGTAGTTATATAAGGATGGGGTGCTTAAGGGTCAAGGCTAGATAACTGGAAGGAGACCTCCACATGGCCTTTTCAGGAATGCAGAGAAGCAACCAGGGCTTCTAACCTGATGTCCAATCCTCACTTTCACCTCACCTGGAAATGGTGGAGAGGATTTGGTGGGTCCTTGGAGTGCCCTCTGTGAGGATAGGCTGAAGGTTTGTTTATTACAAAGTTTAGCTAATAGGCAAAAGAGAGGGGGATATGATAGAAATATTTCTATATTTCTAGAGGGGTTTTATAGAATAGCTTCTAAAGAAATTTGCTAATACATGACTGGGCAGGAGAGAACAAAAATCTCCCCCCTCCCCAGATAATAAGAAAAGGTTTGTATGTGTTTTGTTGATAGTGATATCTTCAGATTAATGTGATGGAAGAGTACATGGAGTATTTCAGTTTGGAAGTTATCAGCGTTTTTAGTATCAGCAGAATATGAGGGACTAAAAAGTTAAAGAGGCATGTTAAAAAGTTCAGATAAACGCAAGAAAGCTCATGTTCCAAAAAAAAAAAAAAAGTCTTGGAAAAAATATATATGAAGGTATTTATTTTTATTTATTTATTTTTCCTTGGAGAACCTATCTACAAGAGGTTGATCAACCTATATATTACGCTAGTACCCTGGATGGACAGGTCACAGTAATAGTTCATTTCAGAAAATTTCTTTGCTTTGATCCTTTTTTCAAACTTTCATACACTCCTGCTTTTTACTGTGATACTCATTTTTATTCTGCTGAAAGAATATTATGAAGGTGGCAGAAATTTCTGGATGTGTAATGGAAGAGAAAATGAAGCTGCAATACACGATATTTCATTAGCAATGTTCAATTTTGGGAGTATAAAAATTTTTAAGTACTTATACTCTGTAATTCAGGTCAAATTCCACATGATAAGTGTAGATCTTACATTGTATGGTTATAAAAATCAGAAGTAAAACTGAATATGAGAATTACATGAAGAATTTCCTTATTGAGTTCCAGGTAAGATTTATCTGGCCATACTTTAGAAATGCTCGAGAAAAAATTGTTGAAGAGAAAGTAGGAAAACAAGTTAAATTTGGTTCAAATGAAGTTGTGAAGACCAGATTTTACTTTATGATAAATAATGAAAAAACATTGGAATATAAAAATCTTCATTATGTTGTGTGGAACTGGAAAAGACAGAGCACAGGGTGCCAAAAATTAAAGCTCTTCCAAATGCTTCAGTTATATAATGTTTTAAAAGACACTGTTAAAACCAGTTAATACATGCTTCTAAAAACAGTTGGTTGAAGAATAGAGGCTTCAGTATAAATGTTCTAAGGAAAAGTAGGGGATTAAGGTGTTATTTTGATTAAACAGAAGAAAAAAGGGGAGGTTTGGAAAATGATATTTAATGTCAGGATTGCAACAAAAAAGACTTACAGAAAGACTATCACTTATGAGGTTGGTCTGAAAAGTTCTCGGCCTAACAATGACAAACTGAATTTATAATTTCAAAATTATTTTTCAACATAATCTCCCTTAAGACTAATACATTTATTCCAGCGATGCTCCAATGCCATTATCCATCCTTGTAATGGTTCTTGGTAAGATTTGCAAAATATTCCTCCATAGCTGTAATCACCTTTTGATTTGAAGAAAAGCGTTGACCAGCAAGGAAGAGTTTTAGTTTTGGAAAGAGATAGAAGTCAGAAGGAGCCAAATCTGGAGAATAGGGTGGATGTTCCAACAGTTCATAGGGCAGATCCCTTAATTTTCTCATTGCCAAAACATCTTTGTGGGCAGGTGCATTGTCCTGATGAAAGATGATTTTTTCCTCTGCAAACCTGGTCTTTTCTCACGAATTTTTTCATCTAGTCTGGTTAAAAGATTGGAATAATATTCCCTGGTTATTGTTTTACCCTTTTCGAGATAATTAATAAACAAAATGCCTTTAGCATCCCAAAACACTGATGCCATGACCTTGTCTTTTTTTTGGTGTTGAACAACTGGCTTCTGTCCACTGCTTTTACTTCTGTTTGGATTCTGGTGTGTACTGGTGAATCCAAGTCTCATCCATAATAATAAATCAATGCATAAAATCAGTTTTATTCTTGTTGAAATGCTCCAAGCACTGTTCAGAGATTTTCATGTAAGTGTATTTTTGATCTGCATTGCACCCATCTTGCTCAAAGCTTTTTTTTTTTTTTTCATTTGCAATTCTCCATGCAAAATGTATCCTACATGTTCTTTTGAAGTGCCTATAGTCTCAGCAATTTCATGCACTTTGACTCGCAGTCATTCAATACCATATTGTGTACTGATCAGTGATTTCTGGTGTTATGCTTTTTGGACATCCTTCACATGGATCATCTTCAAGGCTAGTACGGCCACATTTAAACTCAGCATCCCATTTCTTAATTATCGAAAACAGAGGAGAAGAGTGCCCATAAGCTTTTATAAACTTCAAATGAATTTCTTTTGGCGTTAAACCTTCTTTCACAAAGAATTTTATAACCACGCGATACTCAATTTTATCTGTTCAAGGGATACAGACAACACTTTGGCTTCCAACAGCTGTATTAAAAAAAACTACTTGATAGAACGACTTGCAATTTCACATCGATGTTTATGATGTACCAACTTAGAAAAAAAAAATCTTGTCGATAATGTTGCCATTTATGGTTGAGGCTGAGAACTTTTCAGACCACCCATGTACATGTTTTAATTCAAATCAAAAATAAAAATATGAAAATAACCAATTTTTAAAGTAATGAAGAAAGGAAAAAAGATTATTTATATTTATTTATTTATTTATTTAGATCTCTTTTATTTATTGCCAATAACTTTGATGGTGTGATTCCTGAAATTCAATTAAATGACAGTGATAAGATCTTACTGGCAGAGGTGACTCGAGAACTGCATCGTTATTTAAATCTAATGGATAACATCAAGTGAGTTATTTATATTACTCTGACAACTCCCTCCTTTGTAATGTACATTACATATATTTCACTGCATATTTTATATATTTTGTAATGAAGTATCTTAAATATAACAATTGAGATGTAATTCTAATGAATCCAAAGAATTTTTTATTAAATATAATAATGGTTTATGTCAGATATCATTGTCATATTATTTTAGACTCAAATTAATGTTTTTATAGAAGTAAAAGACTATTTTGTACAAAGAACTAGGTTCAGATTCATCTGAAGGTATGCCTATATGAAACCAGTATATGAATATTAGAGTTTTGCCTTCTGAAATATCAGAATCCCCCTTTTTTTAAGTAAAATAGAAAAAAAAATAGAGTAACTAGAGAAAGCACACACAAAATAGAAAATACTAGTAGCAAGGCTTATACGTTGGTCATACATAACTGGTAATTAGTTTACGGAATTAACAATGCATATAAAGTATATTAATTAAAAGTAACTTTAATAAATAACTTCTATATTTCGGCAACGTCACATTGCCATCTTCAGGAACATAAAGATATGGTATGTGCACGCAGGCACTAACAAAAGCAAATGAGGAAGACAGTAAGAAACTAATATTGTTCCTAAAGTCCCAGTGGTGCCCTCTGGTGGGCTAATTTGGTTGACTTGGCAGTTTTGAGGCTGAAGTTCTCAAAATGTAAGTCTCCCAAATTTGAGGTAGTTTCATGTGCCCAAATTTGTTGAGGTTAGGAACGTTTTTTAGAGCTGCTGAAGATTCCTTGAATAATCAGTCGTATTTAAACTTGCTGTGGTGTATTATTTTTGTTTTCTTCCAACGAATTCTATGGTGGGTATCTAAGGCATGGTCTGCCAGCCCAGAGTGGCTGTACTGGTGAAACCGGATGTAGTCTTTGTGTTCTGAAATCCTGATATTTGTTGTTCTGCCTGTTTGGCCAAAGTAGGACAATTTGCAGCTGCAAGGGACCTGGTATACGTCAGGTAGGTCTAGGGGAAGTGGTTGGTCTTTGGTAGAGCAAATAAGGGATGCCGACTTTTTATATGGTCTGTAACAAGAAGTAAGGTCATATTTTCTGAGGATCTTGGTTATTTTCTCAGAGGTGTCCTGGATGTAGGGGATGGTGATAGATTTGGTGTAATCTTTATTGTGGAGGGGGGGGGTTGTGGTTTGCTGGTTTGAGTATTTTTTGGATTTTTTGGGGGTTATAGCCATTGGCTAAGAAAGTGTTGTGGATGTGGTTTAGTTCGGTAGTTAGGGCCTTGTCATCTGAGCAGATTAACTTTGCCCTGTTATATAGTGTTTTTATCACCCCATATTGTTGTGAGGGGGGGGGGGATTGCTGGTGAATGTATCTGCCGGTATGGGTGGGTTTTCTGTAAACAGAGAAAAACCAAAGATCCATCAAGCTGGCGGGTGATTAAAGTGTCTAGGAAGGGGAGGGGAATTTAAGGCTTTCTCTTCAAAGGTCTCCATAAAGAAATTGGCCAAGGGTGGGGAAAGTGGTGAACCCATGGCTGTCCCATCTATCTGTTTGTAGAACTTTCCTTGCCAAACGAAATAGCCTGAGTTCATTGTGAACTGAAATAGGGCTGAGATATCGGGAGGAAACTTGGCTTGGATGAGCTCTAGGGTTTCTTTGAGTGGGACATTAGTGAATAGGGAGGAGATGTCAAAACTGATCATTATGTCAGTGTGTTGGAGTGAGAGGTTTTCTACACTGGCTTTAAAGTGGGCTGAGTTTTTTATGTGTGATGGTGTGTTGCCAGTATAGTGTGTGAGCGTTTTGGCTAAATGTTTGGCTTATTTATATGTGGGGGAATCAGTGCCATTCACTATGGGATGTAATGGCACATTTTGTTTATGTATTTTTGGGAGTCCATATAATCAGGGGGGGGGGCCTAGAGTTATAAGGTTTTAGTTTGTTAGTGACTTCCACAGGCCAAGAAGTGACTTTCTTATGGAGTCTGTGGAGAGTTCTAATCTGAGAGCTGGTAGGATTATATTGAATAGGGAGGTAAGTAGTACGGTCTAGTACTAAAGCATTAAGCTTACCTTTGTAGTCCTTTTGATTTAGCACCACAGTGCCGTTTCCCTTATCCGCTTTGGTGATTACTATTTTTTTGTTATTCTTCATTTCTTGTAGGGCTGCATATTTGCCTTTGGATAAGTTGGTTTTTGGATGGCTTTAGTGAGAACACCGACTACATCCAGTCTGACGTTGTTGGCGATATGGTTAGGCAGGTTGCGAATCCCACGTTCTATTTGGATCATGATTTCTTTGGTAGGTATTCTTTTAGGAGCTAGGGCAAAATTGTGACCACGTGCAAGTGTGGTGAGTGCCTCAGGCTTTAAAATTATGGACGAGAGGTTGACTACTGTGTTGAGTGGAGTCTGTGGTAAGGAAGTAGAATTCTTTGTCAGGTTTTTGTATTTTTTCAAGTGCCGACTTCGTATTTTTTCGAACTCTTTTCTTGCTGATGTGCATGAAACGTCATAAAGTATCGTCCAAAGATCATGGCCGAGTGTATTTGAAAGCTCTTCCTCTAGCACCCGTACAGTTTTGTTTACGTCGGCAAGGAGAACACGTGTCGCAGTAATTTGTTCTCTTAACAGGGCGAACTAGTGCGATTATAAATGCGCAGAGCTTTCTGTGAAGTAAAATGGTGCTTCAATTTGATACAATTAGGGATTACCTTGTTATCACGGCAGCGTTTTAGGAACGTCAGGCGATTTAGTTGTCTGGATATCTTCAACCTAATTTTGCCGTATTGACGGGCCTTTTGTGCGATGGAATCTCCGTGGATGATCAAAATTCTAGTAGCAAGGTTTATACGTTGGTCATACATAACTGGTAATTAGTTTACGGAATTAACAATGCATATAAAGTATATTAATTAAAGGTTACTTTAATAAATAACTTCTATGCCATCTTCAGGACCATCTACAATATCAAGCAGAGTGATGTGGGCAAATATTAGAATGGGGAATTGAACAATGAGATTTGTGCTTGTAGTCCCACAGAAGGTTCTTCAAAGGAAGAAGTGGAGGAATTTTTCAAGGTATTAGACAAGGCCGCTGACAGAAAGAAAAAGGAAAAGTTGGTCCTTGTTGGAAATCTGAACAGCATAGTAGGAAATGATTATCAGACATATAGAAATGTATTGGGAAAATTTGGAGATAAAAGAAGGCTAATATCCAATGGTATCTGTTGGATTTCTGTTCAGCACATGGACTAATCATTACTAATACCATATTCCAACATAAAGATGTGCACAAATTCACATGGATTGAAAACAAGAAATAAGAAAAGTCTCACTTTTTTAGTGATATTTTTGTTGAGTTGGGACACAAAGAGTATACAAATGATTTGAAATAGAAAGTGATTACCATTTATTTTTGAGTAGGATAAAAATGAATATCATACTGAAAAGAAAAGTGTGTAAGAAGCTTTAAAAGGAATCAAAGTTCAGCAACTCTCAGAGGTGAACTGTAGACTCAAATATGCAAATGCTATTCAATATAAAATGAAAGAGACAAATAACAAGAACCAAACCTTCTAGAGTAATTGGAAGACCCTCCAAAGAAAATTGATTGATTCTGCACACAGTTATGCTGAATAAATGGAACATTATGCAGAGCAAAATTATCTGCATTTAAGTTGTAAGTCTGCAGTTAGAATTTGATGGAGATAAAGGAAGCTGATTTGATATTAAATCAGATGTGTGACAAAGATGCATATTATCTCCACTGTTATCATCATCTGTATGGATGATGAATAACAGTATGGAAGGAGAGTGATATTAAAGCTGATATCCAAATTGGTGATGTTAATCCCAGCTCTACTTTAAGAAGAATATGTCATATTCCTAAATAAATCCAGTACCAAGTCTGCTTGATTCCCTAAATTGAACAATTGCTGTAATAAATTTGGAATGAAAATCAGCAATAAAATGACAAAGTCAATGAAAATATAAACTGCATCCTGAATTCTGAGCATATAGAATAAGTAAAACATTTCAGCTATTTAGATAAAGTATGGTGAGAAGTCAAGTGAATTAATTTATATGGAATAAGAGAGATTAGTGAAAATTAAATTAGTTGTATACAAGAAAGTGTTCAAATCAATTTTAACTTATGAATATGAGAGATAGGTTAGAAATAAAATACTTGAATAAAGACTGGAGATCACAGGTGTGAGGGTTCTGAGAAAGCTTAGTGGAATGGAGTGAACATATGCCATCAATGGCAGAATCATATTAAAAATGAGAATGTTTGGAAGGAATTTGACATTGTTAGTATTCACGAACGTGTGAGCCAAGCTAATGTAAGGTGATATGGCCATTTAAACAGAATGGGAGAGTCAAGGTTAGCAAAACAAGTGTTTTTTTTTTCTGTCCCCCCCCCCCCTTGGGAAAAAGACACAGAGGAAGACTATGATTGAGGTTGAATGATATGCAGTAAGATGTCCCTTAAAAGTCTGAAATGTTGGAACTGACAATATTGGATTCCTGACAGATAACAGATTAATTTGGAAGAAAATTGTTGATAGGAAATTATGATTGATGTAACCTCTTCTTGTAGTACTATCATAATATCTTGTACATCCCCTGAGGGTGCATGTTAGGTATTTGATAGTGATGAAATAATATACAAAAGAAAAAATATACTGTAAAAAGTATTAGAATTGACAAGCATGAAGTAATATTGTAAGTGAATTCTGTGCTTCATTTGCATATAGTTATATCACCTCTTACATCTCTTTATATTGTAAATAGGTAACTTCCAGGTTTGGAGTGTGTGTGTGTGTGTCATTAGGGTAGGGATTAATGCTCTTCCTACCAAATTTCATACAATTTGTGGGAAGAGGAACACTGAACTGCTATGGAGGGCATGTCATGTATCTCATTCTTGTTTCCTTACCCATAACATAAGAGTGAAAATGGCATGTTGTCATTTCCTCCATGTTAAGCGATAGACGTTCTCAAAAGGGCAGAAGCATTATAATTGAATGGAGAATTAGAACTAACATTGCAGTGTGGAAGTCTGCATGACATGACAGTCTTCTCTTCAAGAAAATCATGAGAAGAAAACTGTTATGTAACATTGGAGTACAAAATTACTGTTTAGAGAATTTTGAGAACTTACCAGGCACTTAATATGCTATAATTATTTCCATCAAGGATGTGTCATATCCCCCTATCATATGATGACGTTGCAGGGAACTGTCTTATGTTTGAGAATGTGCTAGCAGATGATCATGATACCTGGAGCTGGCTAATCGATGACTTTTATATGTACCTATTAGACATGCTCTAGTGTTAGAGTATAATATAAAGATATAAAAATAAAACAAAAATCTCAAGCATTTCCCAGCTCGAGGACTCCAAACATTAAATAGTAATACTCTCAGCATTTATTTTGAATAAAAATACCTTGCAATGAGAGGTCTTAGGCCACCACTAATGTTGCTATCATTTAACTAGTGTCTTGTGAAACTAGCAGACAATGACTGAAATTGTTCTCCACCCACCTATTTGTAAAATAATCCTCTAGCTCTTGGTCCTCTGACACCTCTAAAGAAAATAGGCAGAGCTCCTCCACCCCCTTACTAACTTTTAGCGACAGATGAGTAGGAGGTAGTTTCCATTCTTGAATCTTTCACTATAGTGAATCTAGGCTGTCAATGAATCCAAGCCTTTCAGGAAAGAGAGCATGACAGACAACTACCACCATCTTGTGGCTATAAACCCTAATCGTCTGTAATATTCTGAGTTCTGTGTTTTTGGACTTAAAAATCTTACTTGCCTGTTCTCATTAATTAATTAATGAGAAATTAATTAATTAAAGAAAAGCTTGGTACAGTTTCCCTATTTGCTGAATAGTAGAATCAAATCTCTGTGGTATTTCATCAGGCAGCCTAGTGCCATAGATGCAAATAAGGCCAGATGAGTCTCTAAATTAAATTCTAATTAGTTATTAAATTTGGATCATACCATAAATTCTTCTAATGTTCTATCCATTGTTTATCTTGTATTATGTTGGAAAATTTTGGGACAAATGTGTTTATGTTGTATCTCTTTCTTCATTATTTAATTTTCTTATTATTTATAGGCTATGTTTTGTTTTCTTTTATTTTCTTAATAAATCTGTCCCAAGGATCTTGGGGCAAATTTATCAAGATTTATTATATTTTCTGTTTCTTTTCTATGTTTTTGAAAGAATGATTTGTATATCATTTGTTTTTCTTTTATTTCATTTTCTATATCTGCATTCCAAATTTTTAGAGGCTGCTTGATGAATTATCTTTGTCAAAGTTTTCCATTCTTCTTCTTCTATATCTTCATTGATTTTAGCTTCTTTTAGGTAATATGTTAATTAATGTAGCATTCTAAATATTTCTTCTTGTAATAGATATACTTTATATACTTGTTCTGTTTCTTTTTTTTTTTTTAATATTTACTTCCTTTCTCCATTTTTTTAGTATTTTTATTTTAGAAACTACTAAGTAATGATCTGAAAAAAATTCATTTCCTCTGAAACATATAAGTCTCTTATACGTGTTGCTTGTTTCTGACTAGTAAAGATATAATCAATTATAGATCATCATCATTATTATTATTAAGAGAGACCTCTAGGGAATCAGGAACTCATCAACAGAGGCTATATGCACCAGCTGTCATATCTGTTCTTGAATTCATTCACACTACTTGCACAATCAACATCCAACAGCAATCCATTCCAGTCACTAGATTTTTCTCTGAGAGAAAAATCTAGTCTAACCTTATTGACAGCAATCAGTCTCGACTTCCATTGATGCCCTCATGTCCTTTCCCCACTCTATAAAATGGAAAATTCCATCTACTGAAATTTTGTGTAACCCTTTCAGAAGTTTGAAGTCTCAATCATATCACCCCTCATTCTCCTGTTTGCTAGTGTCCGCAGCCTATAAATTCTCAATCTGTCTTCATGATCTGTATTCTACAATCCTGATATCATTTTTGACACTCTCCTTTGCACTTTCTCCACTGTATCAGAATCACCACAGAAACCAGGAGACCAGACCTGTGTGCAGTAGTCCAAGTAAGGTCTTACTAAGGCACTGTAAAGATGCAAAATGACTTTCTTATCTTTACATGTCAAAGTTCACTTCAACATTGCCATTATTCTCTGAGTTGCATTTACAATTTTTGCTATATGACCCTTGAACTTCAACTTCGTGAAGTTCAAGGGTCTACTAAAACTCCAAGATCTCTAGCCTCAACAGTTTCTTCAAGCATAATTCCACCAATATAATATAACAATGTATATCTTATCACACCAAAGTGCATGACTTTACATTTATTAACATTGAAATGAAAGATTTTCATATGCCCACAATTCCAGCTTATTCAAATCATTCAGCAAGCTGCATATCAGCAGCACTCCTGATTACCTCACTTGGCCTATGTCAGTCCTTGGTCCATTGTTATTCAATCTGTACATTATTGACATTGGGAAGGATAGTCCAAGTGAGGTAATCAGAAGTGCTGCTGATATGCAGTACTTGCTGAATGATTTGAATAGGCTGGAATTGTGGGCATGTGAAAATCTGTCATTTCAATGTTAATATCAATTTTAACATTGAAATGTCAATGTTCACTGGTTACCTTGAATCTTGCAGATTCACATCTTCCATATACTATTTTCTGATATCTACCAGTCAGTCATCCTATTATCCACACCAATAGTTTATAATCATAATCCAGTCCCATATTCTTCAATTTATGGAAAATATTATGCGAAGTATATTTATTTATATTCTTTTTTTTGAAAAAAAAAAAAAAAAGTATTATTTTAAAATTGTTGAAAATACAGAAGTTATCCATTCATGCAAAGTTCTCCATATTTTCTTAAGACATTTGAGATTGGATTATTTCCAACTCTAGCATTAAGATCTCCTGAGGCTATTAATATATATAGTCATTTTTATTACATTTATTTAACTGTTTTTGTAGTTCCTTACAAAATTGTTCAGAATCCTTTTTTTCTACCTTCTTCAGGAGCATATAATCCTACGATATTTAAGCAGCTTCTATTTGTTTTTAATTCATCATCAATTTCCTGATGATGAATTAAAATATGTACTCACAACAGTTCTTCAGGCACTACTTGATTAAGTTTACATTATTATTAATCTCCTATGAACAGTTTTCCTCCAAATCAGTCTATTACTTGTGAGCACTCCAATATTGTCATATCTAACATTTTGTGCTTCTAAGGTGCTTCTGAACCAAATCAATCCACCTAGACCTTGGTCTCTTTCTTGCCATCTTAGTATCAAATACCTGTTTTGCTTAGTATCAAATACCTTTCCTCACCCATTCTATTTAAGTGATCATACAACATTACATTAGCTCTATTGACACATTCTTGAATGTTAAAAATGTCAAGTTCCTAATATCTTTATTTTTAATATGATTCTGCCATTGATGCCATTGATTCACTCCCTTAATTTTTCTTAGGGGAGTGTCTTTGATCAAGTTCTTTATTTCTAACCCAACTCTCAGATCCATAACTTAAAACTGGTTTGAACAGTTTGTTGTATACTGCTAGTTTGGTGTTTTAGCTAATTTCTCTCTTATTCCATATAAATTTATTCAGCTGGCTACTCACCATACCAGTATTGATTATTCCACATTTAACCTGATCCTCACTAAAAACTGTGCCCAAATAGCTGAACTATTTAGTTGCTGAAGTTTTCTATGATCCTGTCTATTTTCATAGTTTTGGTCTTTTTATTGCTGATTTTCATGCCAAATTTGTTACAGCTGTTATTCAATTTAGTTAGAGAATCCTGGCAACTTGCATTACATGTGTTTAGGAGTACATCATCATCTGCATAAAGTAAAGAGCTAAGTTTGATATCTCCAATTCTAATATCAGGCATAATGCCACTTTATTTCATAATGTGATCCATATAGATGATGAATGAGAGTGAAGATAATGTGCATCCTTGTCTTACCCCCTGATTTGACATCAAACCATCTTCTTGATTTCCTTCAATTCTAACTACTGACTGACAATTTAAATATAGGTTATGAATTGCTCTGTATTTACCTCATATAGCTAGTATTTTGAGAAGCTTTTCTCGAGTACCTTGTCATATGCCTTTTCCAGATTACAAAACTAAGTACAGATCCTTGTCATATTCCCACAATTTCTCAACTATTTGGCCCTAACCCAGCTAATTAAGTGGTCATCCACAAAACATGTCAAACTTGTTCTTCTCCAACTTTCTCTTTCACAGTCTTTCTCAACCTCTTTTAAAATATGTTTGCATAAATCTGAATTGGAACACTTAGTAGAGAAATTCTTTTGTAATTCTGACATTCATTTTTATTCCCTTTTTTATAGATGAGAACTCTACTCCAATCATCAGGAACTCACCTTCTGACCAAACCTTCTGAATTATGCAATGTAGCCACTGCAAAATTTGTATACCTCCATACTAAAGCATTTCTGGTTGAATATCATCTACTCCAGCTGCCTTTCCACATTTCAAGTTTTTGATGGCTTTTTTTACCTCAAGAATTGATATATGCTCTTCTTTGCATTCCTCTTAAAAATTTTCTAGTATGGTTCTGTCACTGCTTGCTTTGTTTAACAATCTTTCAAAGTAATTACTCCAGACATCTAGGATATCCTTATCTTCAGTTTACATGTCACCTTTATCATCTTTGAATTCTTTTACAGTGCTCTTTTCTCCATTTCTAAGCTTCTTCAATAGCCTCCAGAACAATTTGTCACCTTCCTGATATTATTTTCCATATTCTTACCAAAGTTTTCCCATGACTTTTGTTTAGCTACTTTTACACATACCTTAGCTCTCTCACACATTTTTCTCTGTATTCTTTTAGAACATCTGCTGACTTGATTGCTAGAAACTTCTGGTATGCTTTCTTCCTTTCCAGGACTGCTTCTTTAACTTCTTGTATCCACCATGGTGTTATTTTTCTATCCTTGTAGACAACTTCACCACATACCTCCCTAGCTGAATCAATCAATGTCTTCTTCAGAGTTTGCCACCGAGATTCCGAGGTTTTGGTTCTTGTTTTCAATTTATTTCGTTTTTTCTTCAATAATGTTTGTATTTTCGAGTCTGTAGTTTACCCTAAAAGTTGCTCAACTTTAAATCTTTTTAAAACTTTCTTACATAATGTTCTTTTCAATGCGATATCCATTTTTATTCTGCTTAATACTAATCTCATGGACTAATCCAGCATGATGCTATCAGTGTCTAACAATGACATAGTCAATAAAACTTTTCTTATTACTTGTATTTTCTCTTCATGTGAACTTGTGCACATCTTTATGTTAAAACATGGTGTTAGTAATGACTAGTCTGTGTCCTGAGCAGAAAAAAACCAGTAAATACTTACCATTATTATTAGCTTTGTCCTTTTCTCCAAATTTCCCCAAAATGTTCCTATATGCCTGGTGGGATTCATTTCCTACTCTGCTGCTCAGAGTAGGAAATGAATCTCCAACAAGGACCACTTTTCCATCTTCTTTATATTAGAACCGGCAGTTAATGACTCAAAAAATTCCTCCACTTCTTCCTTAGAAGAAAATTCTGTAGGACCATAGGCACAAAATGGAAAAATCTATTTTATCTATTGCTACCCCTTCCCTTTCCTTGATCATTATTGCCTGAAAATAACATCTGATACTTATTATTTAGTAATATCTCACCTGTTATCATCTTCGTTTTCTTGGTAATGGCAATTATGTCCACATGGTACTTTTCCTATTCTTCTGCAAATTCGATTTCCTTTTCATTAATACTACTTATATTGATAGTTCCTATTTTCAGTTCTTCTGATTTTGGGTTTATTCTTCTTCTAGATGCTGAACTGGAGCTTGATCCAGTAGCTGACTCTTTGCTGTTCACTCTGGTTCCCTGACGAAAATGGCAGGGACCTTGTTTAACTGGCAACATCCCAACCACCATGAAATCTCATCATGTAGTACCATCATATGCATTTGTGGTTTAAGCCAATTTGGAGTACAATTTGGTCAGCTAAGTCCCAAATTGCCAGCCCATCCTCATTTGTTCAGTATCCTGTAGGTACCTAATAATGGGGTGCACCACTTGAAAGTGAGGATTGATCATTAAATCATCCAAATTGTGATGTTGCAATTTCTGTATTTATTTTGCAAGACTTATTATTTCTCTCTTATGTCCTTATAAAAAATGTATTTAGTTAGATCTCTCTATTCACTTTGTGTGCCAAGCTTTGATTTCTCCATTCAGAATATCTGCATCTGCTGCTAATGATCTTTTAGTCAGTTCCCAAGTTTGCATGGGCAACTACAAATTATCATATAGTTTATGCTCAAAGTGTCAACTACTTTTAATTCTGATAAATTTTCATTGACAGCTTTTTTTTTTTTTTTTTTTTTTTTTTGTGTGTGTGAGTGTGAAGGGTGGAACTTTAAAGCAGATGTATGTGCCCACTGTTGGATAATATATCAATAAGAGCAATTATAAAATCAAATTTTATTCAAGAAGACATAACAAACTCAGGTTATAATCTTCTTAAGGCTGAAAGAGATATGATGAAGTTGAAATGATGTAATGATGAAGTTGCGTAAACATATATAATCATTGATTCACAATTTTTATAAGAATTATAAAGCAGAAATGATAGTATTATTCCAAGCAGAATTGTGGGAAGGTTAGAGACTTAGTCTAACCCTGATGAATGAACTAGTACAATGATGAGATGTTATTTCAGCATCAATCAGCATGGAAAGGATAGTGAAATCTTGGTTTGGTTCAAATTTATAATTCATGTTCAGCTCTCAACTGGCAAAAATGGTCAGAAGTCATTTGAGCACTTTCAGTATCAGTTTTAGAGCTTCTGTAGCTCAGTCAGTATACCTCTGAAAATCAGTGACAGTTGTTTGAATAACATTCTTGGAAAACAGTGTCTTCATTTTCTTTAACAAGTCTTTTGATATTGCAGCAGCATTCCTTTATCCATTGCTTGTTTCCTCCAAAATTTCTGCAGAGTGCACAGGTTCTTAACAAGTGAAATTGCTGCTCTCAGATATTGGAACTTCAAGACTTTTGTTTGTAACATGGCTGCTACTTTTCCCCATAAGTTTTAAAAATTCTAATGGCTATAAGAATTGCTTCATTAAAAGAACTTTGAGTAGATTTAATATGTCTCCCTCTTCAAACACAGAGGAAATAACGCGCATTACCATCCCTTATATACAAGGCATCAGTGAACGTATAGCAAAAATTTTAAAACCACTGAATATTTTTGTTGCCTTTCGACTGTTTAGAAAAATCTCCACCTTTCTCGCTTCTCCAAAGGACAAGCTTCCACATCTTAATCATCCAGGTGTCTACCAGATTCCGTGCTCTTGTGGATTATGTTATTTCGGACAAACTGGAAGATCTGCCTCCATTCGGCTAGAAGAACACCAATCTTATATTGAATACTTTAAACCTGAAAAGTCTGGACTTGCAGAACATGCCATCTTCACTAGACACAGAGTTCATTGGAGAAAGACAAGAGTTCTTCACAAAAGTCAGTTTCTCATGGAACGCCTTTATAAAGAAGCATGTGAAACTCTACTTCATTCTCCTAACTTAAACAGATCCGACGGCTTACGTCTATCCCCTTTATGGGAGATAGTACTTTACAAATCAGCTAATCTTTCCTAACTTTTTATTGTATTAATTTTTTTTTTTTTTTTTTTTTTTTTTTTTTTTTTTTTTTTTTAAGGAAAGTTATTGACCTTTTTGGAATTGTCAGTTAGTGTTTAATTTTTGTGCCTAATTGTACTGAAGATGCCTGTGACACACAGGCGAAAATTATACTATTAAATAATATTTCTACGTGAGTTTTTCCGTTATTTATTATGTATACTTTTCCCCAATTCTTTCAGTCTTTTTGGTTAATTCTGATAAAAGGTGTATTATAAAGTATATATAAAGATTATATATATATATATAAAATCTTCAGTCAAATATATATATATATATGTTTGATTGAAGATTTACTCAGTTTGATATCATATTTAAAAAAATTTTAATGACTAGAACCGAGGTTTAAATAAAAAAAACTTTAATTACACTACTAGTTTCGTCTAAACTTTAACTTCATCAGGTGTGAGATAAATGTATAAATACCAGTAACCAATCTAAAGGAATTGTTTTTTAAAAAACAGAGTAACGTATCTAACACTGAAAGGAATAAAGGTTAGAGTTTAAATAGAACAATGAACTCTGTATCATTATGCACATGTGTGCATTATAAGGTCTCGAGAGCACCAATATTGAATGGTAGAACTGTGAGAGTCTGGCAGGTTGTAGCTTAGGTTGTTATTAATATGGATGGGATTGATAACTATCTCCTTAGACTCTAAAATTCTTCTCTCTAACTCGTCATGACATCTGTGTACGTTGACAGTTTCATCCCAGAGTATCTGATGTGGAAAACCTTCATCATTTGAGTTCGCTGAAAATAACACATTACTTGACAAGGCACTGGCTCGAGTTCTGTTGTAGGTAATGTCTCTCTTGTGTTCCTCTAACCGGAACATGACCCTACCTAAACTTCGTTCCATCTTAAGTCATCCTAAAGCAAAACACAGTAATCTTAAATATCCTGGTGTTTATAAGTTTCCTTGTGACTGTGGTAAGCCATACTTCAGACAAACGGAGAAATCCATTGGACTCTGGTTAGAGGAACACAAGAGAGACATTCCTACAACAGAACTCGAGCCAGTGCCTTGTCAAGTCATGTTATTTTCAGCGAACTCAAATGATGAAGGTTTTCCACATCAGATACTCTGGGATGAAACTGTCAACATATACGGATATCATGACGAGTTAGAGAGAAGAATTTTAGAGTGTCTAAGGAGATAGCTGTTGAGTTCTAAAGGGGAATTACGGAAACAAAGGTCTCTTTCAATTTCTGATTTTGAAGAGGAGGAATTTATTCCTCCTCATTTGTAATCAGTAGAAGTATCTAAAAGAAGACTCACTTTGCTTTAATCTTTGATTTTCTTAACTATTTCTTCTTTAATGATATTAGCAGTAACTCACACAAATTCTTTACATTTCATGTCATTCTGTTACTGCTGTCTACAGGAACTACATCTATATTATGTTGTTTTAGCCAGGGCCATACTTACGCACAGGTGCATGGGGCTCTAGCTGGGGGGGACCCTGGCGCACTCTAGTTCCTCGAGGCCTTGCCCACCTTCGGAAAAGTTGAAGTACGGCCCTGGGTTTAGCAAGGCTATCTAAGACTATCAAGTTTTTGAGATCAGGAAATGGATTCTAAAATGTTTTCTTTTTTTTCCCTGCATGATTTCTGGCCAAGTTAATGTCACAACATTTTTTGTGAGAATTTAATGCTTCGTGAAACCTAAATGTCTAGATGTGTCAAATTTGAAAGTCCTTAGAAACCCTATAGCATTCTGAAGTTGCATCATTTCACAAAACTTAAATGTGTAGCAAATTGTCTTTTATGAAATTTTATTCTCTTTCCTATTAAATTATCCATAAATAATAATTTAATAGGAAAGACTATAAATTCACGTAAACACAAGACAGTAACACTAACTGTGGATCCAGACTTGATTTTCATGATGTACCCAGTCACATGATCCAATCTCTGACTTATCTCTGCAATATAATTGTATTTTTTAAATAACAGTGTTAAAAAGCATTGTCATGATGTAAAATGTTCAAGTATTTAATTTCACTAAGTTAATTCATGTTGTGAATTGTGAAAAGAAGCTCAGCATAATACTATATTAGAATTACATACCTAGATAAACCATAGTTTTTAATTAAATTATGCCAGTTTTAATTTTTTTTTTTTTTTTATAATTATAGGTTTATTTTGTTAATGAAATCATATAGTGAGAAAAACTCATTTTTTTAAAATAATAGATTATCTATTACATACTGGATACATATGTAAGGTTAATATTGAACTATTAATGCATTGATTTGATTATGAAATTTATTTATTGAAAATGATAATGATTTAATTTAAATTAATTTGTGATATGAAACACTTTCTTGTTTTGCTTGAAGTGTGTGAGATTACTGTTTTCAAGGTTGGTTCCATAATAACAACAACATGTAATGTTCGCTCATTTTACCACTTCATGACTGAAATGAAAACTCTGGAAGTATGATGTGTAAGGAGCATGTGTGGAGCAAGAAGAACACTGTGACATGGTCGGGGGATTTTTTTGGAACTCAGTAGTAGATTACGAGGTTGTTTTGTATAGCAAGAAAAATGTTGAATAGTTATCAATTGTTATGACAATGACAAAGGACAACTGTTAGAGGGAGAAGTATAGCAGGTTAGATTTTAATGACTGTGTGTTTTATCAATTAAATAAAGATGCTATATTCTGGTCGGAAATGAAACTTCTTTAATAAGTATGTTGGCAGCTGCCCATGATCGAATATAACTTGACATTGAATGAAATGATGTTTTAAAATGGAAAAAAAAAAAATGAAATTATGTGAAGAATAATATATTTTGAATGTATAGAAGGACAATAAAAATGCACTCATCACTTGTCTCTGATTACTTGCCAAGTGCAAATGGATTTCTGGAGTCCTGGTTATGAGAGTTCTGAGAAAAATTAGGAGAGTGAACAGATGTTATTATCATTGGCAGAATCATAGATTGGCAGAAAAATGAAGGTATTAGAAAGGAACTTGGCATTGTTAGCATTCAAGAATTTATGAGCAGAACTAATGTAAGGTGGTATAGCCACTGAAACAGAATGGGAGAGGAAAGGTTAGGAAAACAGATGTTTGATGCCAAGATGGTAGGAAAAAAGACCCAGATGAAGACCAAGGTCTAGGTGGATTTATTTGGTGAGAGATGCCATAGAAGAACGAAATGCTTGTACGACAATATTGAAGTGCTGATAAGTAATTGACCAATTTGGAGGAAAACTGTTGATAGGAGATTAATAATCATGTAAACTTAATCATGCAGTACTGTCATAGCCTGAATATCCCTGGGGATACATATTAGGAAATGATGATGACATGACGAAATAATCAAGATTGACTAAATTCTGAAAGAATTTCAGTTGCAATACATTTTGGAATGAATTGATATTTCTTTTCTTAAATTTTAGTTTTTTTTGAATAAAGTTTTGAATATGAATTAAATAAAAGATGATTATTTATAAACAGAAATAAAAAATGCAATCAAAATTTAAAAAAAAATGAATTATAAAATCACATTCCATTTACTCAGTTAAACTAAAAAAATATTGTATAATAAAATAAAATAGTGTGAATTAAATTTTTAACATTTAAACTTATTTATAAATGTAAATTATTTATGATTACATTTTTTTTTTTTTTTTTTTTTTTTTTTTTTTTTTTTTACGTTATGGACATTTGGACTTGGACTCATCAAGTCTCTAAACACCAAGTGTTCCCAAACTCTAGTGTGAATATATGTAAATCAACAGTATGTATATTTAAATAACAAATTACACGATAACCACAATAAATAATTTTATTGCAAGTACAATTATTCCGTACTGAAAATAACAATACACCATCAATGTGTAGAAACAAGCAAATCAAAGCAAAACAGGAATATAAAGTATATACAACAATCGGTTTACCAGTGCTTCCCATGCACTGTCGATATTCTTCCCATCCATCAACCAATCCCATTCTACTGAACTCAGTATACTCCTCAGTTTGTCATAATCTCATGCTTTATAGTTCAGCATGTAATCTTTTCTGAATGGAACATTCATAAACTTAGTCACTTCCAAAGTGAGTACCACATGATCACTGTTACCAACTCAAGGCAGAATAGTCTTTAACTGAAACACACCCTCTGGCACTATAATCAAATCTAACACTCTTCGACCTCGAGTTCCTTCTGTCACATGCTGCTTGAGGAAGTTGTCTTGCAACAGCTCAGTAAATGCATTTTCAGTCTTCTCATGAGATTCTACTGCTACCCAATTAAGATTTAGATAATTAAAGTCTCCCATCATGATTACTCTTTTTGTCCCCATCTTGTCTATTTGGTGATGCATTTCTTCATCACTAGCAATCGATCCACCAGGTCTGTAAAAACACCCCACTTTGTAAATGATCTTCATAGATCATTTACAAAGTGGGGTGTAATTCCACCTCACACCAAATGGCTTCAATCTCACTGCCACATGAAATACTGTTAGTAGTATTATTACAATCATAGGTCTCAACTCTAACTGGATTCAAGTCATCTGATGTCATTAGCAGCATGCCCCCTCTTCTTATATCTTCTCTATCCTTCCTAAAAATAGTGTACCCTTTACACTCGATACCAGTTAGTATGTCTGATTCTGATAACCAGGTCTCACTAATGCCTACAATCTGAGGTTCCAACATATTGAATAAGGCAACAAACTCTATCCCTTTGTTTCTGATACTCCTAGCATTCATGTACAGACATAATAATCTACAAGCATGTTCTTTTGTATACTCTTGTCTGCAGTCTTCATGACACAGTTGGACAACTTGCAGATCTCTGTTCTTCTCTAGTGCCTTATGCATGTAGACATCTTTGCAGATGTTTGATGGGTCTGAACCGGATGAACATAAATTCTCTCCTCGTCAACATTTCCATAACAAAGCCCATTCCTGTCATTAACAGTTATATAACATTGCCACTCTTATGCTCACATTCTCACCATTCCTCCCTTTATAATTTAGTTTCCCTGACTCTGTGTTAGATCTCATACCAGTTATTAGTTTTTCAAGACTCCTAATACCAAATGCATTCAGGTGTAGGCCGTCCCTCTTCTACAAATCCAATCTTCCCTCAAACTCACTCCACACATCCAAAAACTTTCATCCATCCCTTCTGCACAGCCTATGCATCAAATCATTTGCCATTATAGCCCTTAATTCATTTTTATCATATCGAGGTAAAATACTGTCGATTTTCACTTTCTCCCTCTCCACTCTAACCTCTTCCAACAACCCTTTCATATCCTCTCTCACACTAAACTTATCGCTAGTTAAGTCATTAGTACCTACAACAATTATGATCTCATTTACTTTTCTTTTCTGTTTTTGAATTGCTTCCTTTATATTCTTAATTTTCACTCCAGGAAAGCTCAAAGTTATAACTAGCTCATCAATAGCATGTTTTATTATAGTCACTATACCAAATAACTTCTTTATTTTTACTAACAACGTCATTTACCTGATTTTACTTACTTACTTACTTACCTGTTTCTGTGTTTTGTTGTTTTTTATTTTGCTGTTTAATTTTCATTTTCTCCCAATGCTCATTTAAATGCCTCTCAACATTTTAATATTAATAAATAAATAATAAAAAATAAATAAAATTAATTAATAAAATAAATAAATTAATATTAATAAATAATATTAAAACTTTTTGATATTTGCATAAAATTAGAATCTCCCAAACTTTTGGGAGGGAGAGACAGTTGTTCAAAATCAGGTTAGGTCTTTGAGAAAAAGCCTCACTACTTTCTTTGAAAAGGCATTCATGTTTAAAACTGCTTCTGTGGAGAAGACAAACTTCATCCCACTGGATACACTGTTTAGTGTCAATACTATGTTGTGCCAGACCAGACTTTTTGAGGTTTTGCATATTCAATATAATATTGATGTTCATGAATTCTTTTTTCCACAGAATGGCCTGTCTACCCAAAGAAGTACTTAGATTACATTCACAAGGAATCTGGTATACACAAGCTAAAGATAGAGATTACAGTTTGTCTTTTGTAGATGGTAACAGATGAGAAATTTTGTTGATAGGAAAATATGCGGGAATAAGGTGAATATTTCTTCATAATTCTACCAGTAGCTTGAGATACCAGAAATATAAGAGCTTGGAACCCTTACAGTCTGTTGAAGTATCCTTAGATGTTGTTGGAACATAGGAGTCAATTATATGCTGGATTTGATAAGGGTTGTAATTATTTAATTCCATTAAAGTTTTAATAGTGTGAAGTTCTTGTTGTAAGCTTGAGGGAGAGAGCACACATTTTGTGCACTATTAATTAAAGACTTGATAACACCAGATTTTTAAGAGGTGTGATGAGCAAACGTTTGATGAATGTATCTGCCCATAAAGATAAATTTTTGATAAACACTGTTGACAAACTACTGGAAGCTGTGCAAGTAAGAAGAATGTCCAAGAACGGTAAACTACCAGCATTTTCTTTTTCCATGGTGAATTGAATATGTGGGTGAAGGCTATTGATCTGTGGTAGGAAAGTGGTAAGTTCACTTTCAGAATGAGACCAAAACAGCAAAAACATCATCAAAATGAAACCAAAGAGGAGGTTTGGAGTGAATGGATGAGAACAGGATATCTTCCAGATGGTTCAAAAAATAGTTTGCTCAAGGTGAAGACAGAGGGCTACCTATGGCAGTGCCTTCATTCAACCTGTCTATAGATTTTATTTTTCCAGCTGAAATATCCTGATTTTATAACAAATTCAAAAATCTTCACAACATCAGATAGTAAACTAATAGTGTCAGATAATGGAATGTTGGTAAATAAAGAAACAATTTCAAAGCTGACTAGCATATCTGACTCTTGTATTTGAATATTCTTGATTTTTTTGAGAAAATGTGTGGAATTGTTGATAAATGATCTGGATTGTCCAATATGGGCAGTTAATAAACATGAAAGAAATTTGGCAATTCTATAGGTGGGAGAGTCATACAATTCACAATGGATCTTACTGGACAACCTTCTTCAAGGAGCTTATTTAATTGTTTAATTTGTGTTTTTGTATTGTTATAACTAATTTCTTGATAGTTGGAGGTATCCTGTAAAAGGTAGCCTGTCTTCCTCCCATATTCAGCCTAATCCATTACCACTACAGCTTTTCCTTTAGCTTCGAAATAGATATATGGTTCTTTTGTCTTAATGAAAGCAGTGTGCAGGTTTCATTACTAGATAAATTACATGGAGGTAATTTGCTTCTAAACTGATGATGTGTTGTTATTTTCAGTATGAAATATCTGTACTTTCATTAAAGTTAGTTACTGTGATTATCGTGTAATTTATTGTTTATAGTTATGCCACAAGTATTTTTAAAGATTAGTATGTACATTTGGAAATGTGTATATATATATATATATATAAAAGAGAGAACACTGATTTTCAGATCAACTGTCCAAATGTCAGTGGATTTTTGTTTTGTATTACAATCTTGTAACAAAAGTAGATTGTAGTTGTCGGAGATATTAAAACAGTTTTGACCTAAATGTTTGATTGACAGTCTCGGGCAAATCATTTGAATATGAATTGATGAATTGAAATTATTAAAAGAATTTGCTTGAAACTCTGGTCATGCATGGTGCATTATGATAAGATAGTGCTGGTAGTCAATTTTCCTTGCACAAAATATGGTTCGGAGTAGGATCTATGCTGGTTCCTGTTATACTGCCTCAATCTGCAGCGTAGTTTCTTGGAATTATTGTGGAGTTCATTTCTGTAAGTTTCTCTCTTTATTAGCAAGAATATAACAATAAAAATTGAAGAAAACAACCAGATGTTAATGAGAGAGAGAGAGAGCACACTTGCATAGAGTCTTCACAGAACAAAACATGAGGTAGGATGAAAGAAGAGGAGTGATGCATAGGGAGAAAAGGCAGAGTATGAAACAGTGAGATTAAAGATTAATTTTTATTCTCACTGTAAAAAAGGGAGAATGAGAATTCATTTTATGTGATGATTCCATTACAGAAATAGTGCTTGATGACAGCATAATCATGTCTCCATGATTATGCTGTAATCTTGGCTTAATCTTGCCAGGATTAAGGTCGTTAGTGAGTGTTGTATGAATGCAGAGAGGAAAAGTGAAAAAAATTATTATTTTGGGTGACAAGCATGATATGTTTGAAGATATGAAAGAGTCCTGGTACAAATGAATAAGAAGAGTGAGAAAGTAAAAACTGTGAGTCTGCTGTCATAGTATTATAGAAGCATGAAAAGAAGAACTATGATTGCAGTTTAATTTGTATGTCAGTGATATAGGAAATTAAAAGCTAAGAAAAGCAGCAGTCAATGAAGATGATACAGAGATCCTGCAGATGATTTAAATGTGGCAGTTTGAACACAGGTAAATTGCTGCCAGTTTAATTTGGCCAAGTTAAACTATGCTACATTGATGGAACTGAAACACAGAAAATTGACAAAGCCAGGAATATGAAGGTGATAGGTAAAAAAAAAAAAAAAAAAAAAAAAGGATGGACATGATAGAAACATATGAGTTATTAAAGGGGTTTTATAGGATTGACATCAAAGACTTTTTTCGTACATGGCAAGAAGAAAGAACAGTAGGTATTGCTTCAGGTGGAGTGCTAAATGGCTTAGAAGTGTAGCCTTGTCATTTCCACGAACTAGGTCCAGTTGCCCTTAAGTTGCATTTTTTTATTGATATTCTTTAGTCATCATGTCTGATGTCACTATTAGAAACCAAAAAAATAATAATAATAATAATAATAGTGAATAAAATAAAATAAAATAAAATTGAATAACAGATCAGTAACAAGTTTTGTGTAAAGCCAGAGAAAGTCTCACTGAAATGCGGGTAATATTATGAACAGCTGATGAGAATTAGGCTCTGTTTCAAGCATAGACATGTTGGTGGTTCAAGTGTTTTAAAGGTGGCAGAGAGAGAGAATGTAGAAGATTATCACCAAAGGTGGACAACCAAAAACAACCTGCAGTCCTGAACTAGTAGGCAAAATGCACAGTTTAGTGTAGTAAGTTTACTGATCAGCATGGTTGATCCAATGGTTAGCTTACTCAATCTCCAGCCAATAGTCTGTGAGTTTAAATCCTATTGTGAGCATGGATGTTTGTGATTATCCTTAGGGTGGGAGGTGAATTTCTTCCTCCATTATGAGACCACTGTCTTCCCTGCTTTTTGGAAGCTTGAAAGAGGCTTTAAAAAAGGTTGATGCTTAGTACTTTTTTTTTAAAGTATGAATTATGTAAAAAATATAAATAAAAAAGTGATTTAAATGTGAATAAGGAAACTAAAGATATTACTGTGCACATATAAAAAGAAAAGTGTTCACTATCAGTTGTTCAAACAAACTGATAGTGAACTAGGTTTCCTGCAGCATTATTACTAGATGCGAGTTGGTGTTTCCAGTATAATCTTAAGGTCAGAAGACTGTGTGCACAGTTACTGGGATACTGAAACATTTGTTAGTGAGAATCAAGTTTGTGTGCAGACAGATTTGGAGAACTAACAGTTGTTGCATGATAATATGCTTGCTCACATATTGACCAACATATCACTATCAACTGGCATCTGAAAAGTTGCTAATTTGATACTGCTTATGACATGTAGAAAAGCATGACAGCAGCATGTATGAATGCTGATGTATTTGGTCACTTGGCAGTGGCTTTGATGGAGACAAGTAAGAAAAGATTTTCCTTATCCATGTTTTAGGTTATTTAAATTCAGTCTCATTTCATTTTTTGGCATACTGTGTTATATGCCACGGCACAGTGGGTCCACCTACATGATTGCCTAGCAGGTTTGCACAGAATGTTAGATTGTGTAGATGTACCTTTAATGATTTTTGGTAACAATTTTTTCATAAAATAGTAATTCTTCTATTAAGCTATAATTCATTTCAGCTATGGAAAGAAACGGTATCTGTAAAAAATATTTTCTTTATGCAGAATTTAATCAGAATATTTCTAAAACTTTTAAATTTAAGGTATTTGTTGGAATATCTTGCGTGATTAAGTAGAGGATACCATATCCACTTACTTTCAGTTGATATAATTTATTTTTACTAGCTTAATATATATTGCTTCTTTGCCATTATGTGATAATTAATTCCTAATTGCCAAAAATCTTGCTGATTAGGAATTTTAAGTAACCTTATTTTTTATTGTTTACTTATTTATTTATTAAATTTTTTTCCCCTTTAGGTTACGAGATGCCATTCGTCCTATCCTAAACATCAGCCGTATGGGTAATCAATATATTCAGTCAAACAAGCCATGGGAATTGATAAAAGGCACACAGACTTCAAGGTAAAAGGCTGCCTTAATATATAAGAGTGCATATGCACACATTTGGATACCAGTGATTTACCAACCTCTATGGTTTCAGGGTAAACTGTAATGCCTTCTTGTATATAGTTTGAATTAATTTTAATGGCTTCAGTTTGTCATTAATGATAATTAGTACTTTATTGCATCCTCCTTAGATTTTATGACCATTTGTAAACGGTTGGGCACATTATTTACTAGTGGTTCACAGTCTTTTTTTATTAAAACATGCCCATATGGTCTGCAAACTAGAAACAAGTTCATTTTTGTCTCTTGGGGCAACTTCTTGAAGAAGTTTCTTCATAATTCCCTACAAATTCTCAATGTGGTTTAAATCTGGTGAGTTTTCCAGCCAAGGAATTACATTGATTTAGCTTTCTTTGAGCCATCTAGTAGTGGTCTGGGAAGTGTGATAAGAAGCTGAATATTGCTGAAAAAGGAAATCCGTCACATAAAATCTTCTTAGATTCCAGTAACATAAAGTGCACAAGAATTTCTTGGTACACTTTGGAATTGACTCTTTCACACACACACACATTACACAGCCTACCTGAACCCTCTGTGGTACAACAAGTCCATACCACAACAGAGGTCGCAAATTTCACCGAATGTTTCATGCATTCTTTATCAAATGCTTCTTGCTTAAGACACCAAACACATATTCCTTGATGACAATAGGACACACAAAACATATTTTTCATCACTAAAAAAATATCTTTTTCCAGTCCTCTTGACCCCACAACAATCTTTACTTAGATCATCACACTCTAGCTGCTTTTTGCTTAGAAGTCATAAACAGCTTTGTATTAGGCACACATGATTTAAAACCCAATTTGTGAAGTTGTCAAAACGTCGCATATTTAGACACATTCACACCTAGTTCTTTCCGTCTCCTGTGTAAATACGTTACACTTCGGAAGTGGTTTTTTTTTTTTTTTTTTTTCCACAATATTCTTCAATCTCCTATCATCTCTTGATGTAGTTATTACCTTTTGACATCTATTGTAATGATTATTTTGAAAACTCTGGTTATTATAATACCTTCTCCATACTCTACTCACTCTTGCTTGAGAACATTTCAATTCCTTAGCTATAAAATGTTGAGTTTGGTCTTTTTGTGTAAAGAGAACGTATGAAACTTCATAGCTTCTGGATATGTCACTCAGTCGACCCATGTTTGGTAAATGATTGACTGAAATTCACACGCAAATGATTCCTCACACGAGTCTGTCCTGCAGCTACTGAAATATATACTATTTCTATGCTCGCCTCAAAACCAATCGAAAAAATTTGGAATATTCTAATATTTTGAATCATGTTAAAAATTATTCTAATTTTTGTGAAAACAAATAAGTTTTCTTATAGTTTATATTACATTTTTATGTGTTTATATGGTTATATACGTGGGGGGGGGTCTGAAAATTCTCGGCCTCAACCATAAATGACAACACTATTGGCAAGATGTTTTTTTCTAAGTTGGTACATCTGTCATAAGCATCCATGTGAAATTGCAAGTCATTCTATCAAGTAGTTTGTTTTATATAGCTGTCGGAATCAAAGTGTTGCCTGGAATATATTGGTATATACTGGAAATTTTATCTTGAAATGGATAAAATTGAGTATCGTGCAGTTATAAAATTCTTTGTAAAAGACGGTTTAATGCCAAAAGAAATTCATTCGAAGTTCATAAAAGTTTATGGGCACTCTTCTCCTTCATTTTCAACAATTAAGAAATGGGCTGCTGAGTTTAAACAGGGCTGTGCCAGCCTTGAAGATGATCCATATGATGGACGTCCAAAAAGTGTAACAACACCAGAAATCATTGATCAGTGCACGATATGGTATTGGACACAAGTCAAAGTGCGTGAAATTGCTGAAACTATAGGCATTTCAAAATAACATGTAGATATATTTTGCATGACGAATTGTAAACGAAAAAAAAGCTTTGCTCAAGATGAATGCCATGCAGATCAAAAACACACTCGCATGAAAATCTCTGAACAGTGTGTGGAGCATTTACAAGAATAAAACTGATTTTGTGCGTCAATTTATTACTATGGATGAGACTTGAATTCACCAGTATATACCAGAATCCAAACGAAGTCAAAACAGTGGACAGAAGCTGGTTGTGCAGTGCCAAAGAAGACAAGGTCATGGCATCGGTGTTTTGGGATGCTAAAGCCATTTTGTTTATTAATTACCTTGAAAATGATAAAACAATAGCCAGGGAATATTATTCCAATCTTTTAACCAGACTAGACAAAAAAATTCGTGAAAAAAAGACCCGGCTTGTAGAAGAAAAAACATCTTTCATGAGGACAGTGCACCTACCTACAAAGGTGTGTTGGCAATGGGAAAATTAATGGAACTGCACTACTACGAATTGTTGGAACATCCATCCTATTCTCTAGATTTGGCTCCCTCTGACTTCTGTCTCTTCCCAAAACTAAAACTCTTCCTCACTGGTCAGCGTTTTTCTTCAAATCAAGAGGTGATTGCAGCTCTAGAGGGGTGTTTTGCAGATCTTACTGAGAACTATTATGGGGACAGGATAATGGTGCTGGAGCATTGCTAATAAATGTATTAGTCTTAAGAGAGAGATTATGTTGAAAAATAAAAATAATTTTGAAATTATAAATCCATTTTTTCATTGTTAGGCTGAGAACTTTTCAGACCACCCACGTATATATACACATAAAGAGAGAGAGAGAGAGAGTCTACTACACTAACAATGGCATGTGTGTGTGTCAATCAATCTTCTCAACTTATATTCTTTTACAATACATATAGAACCACTTATAATTTTATTGAATATGGTGTTTCATTTTTGCTGTCTAAGGATTGTTCTGCTAAAAAAGAACAAACAGAAATGTGTATTCTCTTTTTTGTGTAGGGATCGTGCAGGGACCATAATGGGACTGAGTGCAAACATTGCATGTTTGCTTGCTATATTACTTGAACCATATATGCCTGACATATGCATGAACTTGAGAAACCAGCTTAATAGTCCTGATGAATGTCAAATTCTTATGCCAGAATTTATCTGTTTTCTGCCCCCTGGTCATGTTACTGGAAAGGTATGCATTACATTATTCAACATTTTTTCAAAAGAAAAAAAAAATAATGTTATTAACATATTCATTAAATTAGATAAAATTTGATGACTCAAAAACTATCTTCTTTTAAGCCAAGTCCACTATTCAAAAAGATTGAACAAGACCACATTGAAAAACTGAAAAAGAAATATACTGGTAGACAAGAATCTCCTGAAAAAGTATGTAAACGTTTTTCTTTATTTTAGTTTTTAGTACTAGTATTATCCATGTAAATATATCCTGAGAAAATCTTTTGTATAAGCTTAATATTATTTGTAACTTAAAAAAAATTTTTTTCTTAATTTTCTTTACAAAATTTCTTTGTACACAACATTTCTTATATAATAATATTTACAGTCAGCTCACATTATATTTCTAGGGAGCAATAGTTTTTTTTTTAATAGTAAAAAGTTTTTTGTATCTATTAAAAAAAAAAAAGACCAGCTTTATTTTATAAAACTAAAGAGCTATACAAGCATGTCTGGAGCAGTCTTGTTATATTTTGAAATGCTTGATGGCACCAACTATGTTATTCCCCATCCAACATATGTATTAAAGTCAGTTGTGGAGTATAATATAACAATATATATAATTTTATTTTTAGTTGGTCAGAATGTTTCACATTCATATCTGCGATGGTGCCTTGACTTAAAGAATAAACATGCTGTGTATATTCAAAGAATAAAGCTCTAGTATATAAAAAATTTAAATATTCACTGTAATCATATAACTACAACACGTACAATTCTCTATAATAAGTAATACTCTCTAAGGAGATCTAATATTCCTTTAATCCATATAATTACAATTAGTTTGCAACTAATAAAGCTATATATATTTACAGTCAGCTTTATTATATAGCTTTATTAGTCATTCTAGAATTGTCTGAGTTCAAAGAAAATTCTTTCACTTTCTGACTCTCAAAGTTCAATACAATTCTGAAAGGTAACATCAAATACTTTACAAAAACAAACTGAACAACTTAGCATTCAGCTAAATGTCTGGTCATATGACAGCTTCCTTTGCAGCACTTATTTTATTGTTTTTACTCATTCATTCTACCTTATTTCAAATTCCTTAGCATATACAAAGATAAAAAGCCTCACTTAACTAATATACATGCATCTTCTTTCTGTGAGCAAGTTTCCATAATGCATCTTTTCCTAATTTTTCTGAAGTAGACATGAAGAATACATTTAATTGAGCATTTATAATTGAAATATAAATAATTAACCAATAATAAACAGTGCCTTGTATACACTGATAGCTTAGTAAATGGTCAGGGGAAGGAGGGTGGGGGGGGGCTTATCTGTTGAACTAATAATAGCAATCAGATGATTTATCTTGGTGTGGCATGAATGGGCACATTGATGGAGCAGTAAAAAAGCAAATGATCTTGTATAAATTGTTTGCTTGTTTATGTGTATTTATTTCTATTTTTTTTTTTTTAATTCATATTTTGTTTGTTTTCATTATCATTATCAATTCCTGACATGTACCCTCACAGAGGGTACAGGATATACTACATGAAAAACTTACTTCATTTCAACAATTTTCCTCCAAATCAATTTGTTATCTGTCAAGACTTCAACATTATCAGATCTTATGTTTTTGTCTTCTAAGGCACTTTTTACTGTATCAATCCACGTATATCTTGGTCTTCCTCTGGGTCTTTTCCTGCCAACCTGGCAGAGAACACTTGTTTTGCTAATCTTTCCTCTTTCATTCTGTTTAAGTGACGAAACCACCTGAGATTAGCTCAGCTAACACATTCCTGGATGCTAACAATGTCAAGTTCTTTCATAATACCCTCTTTTTTAATATGCTATTGCCTTTGATCCCATCTGTTCATGCCCCTAATCTTTCTCAGGACTCTCATATCTGTGGCCTTTGGTCAAGTGTTTTATATCTAACCCAGCTCTCAGATCCATTAGTTAAAATTGGTTTGAACACTGTCTTGTATACGGCTAATTTAGGTTTTGATAATTTCTCTGTTATTTCATATAAATTTATTCAGTTGACTTTCTACTATACATCATCATCATCATCATCATCAAATTCCTGCCATGTACCCTCAAGGGGTGTACAGGATATGACAGTACTACATGAAAAAATTACATCATTACTAACTTCCTATCTACAATTTTCCTCCAAATCAGTCTGTTACTTGTCAAGACTCCAACATTATCAGATCTTATATTTCTATCGTCTAAGGCACTTTGTACCGTATCAATCCACCTATATCTTGGTCTTCCTCTGGGTCGTTTTCCTGCCAACCTGGCAGAGAACACTTGTTTTGCTAATCTTTCCTCTCCCATTCTATTTAAGTGACCATACCATCTGAGATTAGCTCTGCTAACGCATTCCTGGATGCTGACAATGTCAAGTTCTTTCCTAATATCCTCATTTTTAATATGATATTGCCATTGATGCCATCTGTTCACGCCTCTAATCTTTCTCAGGACTCTCATATCTGCGGTCTCTAGTCTTTGGTCAAGTGTTTTACTTCTGACCCAGCTCTCAGATCCATAAGTTAAAATTGGTTTGAACACAGTCTTGTATACAGCTAATTTAGTGTTCCGACTAATTTCTTTCTTATTCCATATGAATTTATTCAATTGACTTCCCACGATACCAGCTTTGCTGATTCTGTTGTCTATTTCTATATTTAGTTTACCATCTTCAGTAAAAATTGTGCCTAAGTAGCTGAAATGTTTTACTTGTTCCACAGGTTCTCCATTCACAACACAGTTGACATTTTCAATGATTCTGCCTATTTTCATTGTCTTTATCTTTTTATTGCTGACCTTCATACCATATCTATTACAACAGCTATTCAATTTAGTCAGAGAATCTTGCAGACTTGTAGCGGATTTATTTAGAAGTATAACATCATCCGCATAAAGCAAAGAGCTGACATTAACATCTCCAATTTTGATATCAGGTTTAATACCACATTCCTTCATAATGTGATCCATATAGATAATGAATAACAGAGGGGATAATATACACCCTTGTCTCACACCAGATTTAACATTAAACCATCTTCCTGTACTTCCTTCAATTCTAACTGCTGACTCACAACTCAAATAAAGACTAAGTATTGCTTGATATAATGCCCCATTGACACCATATAACTGCAGCGTATTGAATAGCTTCTCTCTTGGCACCTTGTCATATGACTTTTCCAAATCGACAAAACTTAAATACAGATCTTTGTTATATTCCCATGCTTTCTCGACTATTTATCGTAAAGTGAAGATCTGATCCTGACAGCCTCTATTTGGCCTGAATCCAGCTTGTTCTTCACCAAGCTTTTCTTCCACAATTCTTCTCAACCGTTTCTCAAGTATACTTGCATAGATCTTGCCAGGAACACTCAGTAGGGAAATACCTCTGTAATTCTCACATTCAGTTTTATTTCCCTTTTTATATATGGGTACTATGAGAGCTCTACTCCAATCATCGGGAATTCGTCCCTCTGTCCATGCTTTCTGAACTATGCAGTGCAGCCACTGTAAGACTCTTATACCACCATACTTCAGCATTTCTGGTCGAATATCATCTACTCCTGCTGCCTTTCCACATTTCAAGCCTTTGATGGCTTTTTCTACTTCAAGTATGGATATGTATTCCTGACTGCATGCCTGGTCAGTGTTTTTTATCACTGTGCTGTCATCACTGCTTGTTTCATTTAGCAGTTTTTCAAAGTAATTACTCCATACTTCAAGGATATCTTTTTCTCCTGTTTTCATTTCACCTTTATCATCTCTAATTCCTTTTACAGCACTCTTTCCTCCATTCCTAAGCTTCTTCAACAACCTCCAGAATATTTTGCCACCTTCTTGATATTTATTTTCTATATTCTTGCCAAAGTCCTCCCATGACTTTTGTTTAGCTAGTTTTACACACTGTTTAGCTTTCTTACAATTGTCTCTGTATTCTGTAAGAGTAAAAGCTGACTTATTTGCCAGGAACTTTTGATATGCTTGTTGTGTGCAAAGATAAAAAAATCAGAACTCCCTGGTGGACACAGGAAGTTAAAGAGGCAGTGAAGGAAAAGAAGAAAGCATTCTACTATACAGGCTTTGTTAATTCTGTTGTCTATTTCCATATTTAATTTATCATCTTCACTGAACATCGTGCCTAAGTAGCAGAAATGTTTTACTTGTTCTATAGGTTCTCCATTCACAATGCAGTTGATATTTTCAATGTTTCTGCTTATTTTCATTGTCTTTGTCTTGTTATTGCTGATTTTCATACCAAATTTATTACAACAGTTATTCAGTTTAGTCAGGGAATCTTGCAGACTTGTACTGGGTTTATTTAAAAAGTATAACATCATCTGCATAAAGAAGGAGCTGAGATTAACATCTCCAATTTTGATATCAGGTTTAATACCACTTTCCTTCATAATGTGATTCATATAGATAATAACAGAGGAGATAATGTACATCCTTGTCTGACGCCATATTTAATGTTAAACCATCTTCTTGTACTTCCTTCAATTCTAACTGCTTACTTACAACTCAAATAAAGACTACATTTTTGAAAATTATGGAGACAACTACCATGTTTGAATAAAAACTTTAGTTTAATATAACTAAAATCTCCATTCGACGTTTCGACCTTTATGTCAAGGTCATCTTCTGGAGCATACAACCATGCACAGGAAACAAGCTAAACTACAATCAAACTGGTTTGTTAAAGACACTGACCAACCGCTACAACGATTGTTGGCCTGACCTCTGGTAAGAAAAAAAATATAAAAAAATAAAAATTTTAAAAAAAAATTTTTTAAATTAAAATAAAAATAAAAAATTTAAAAAAAATTATACATCAATGCTAGAGTCCTATTATTAGTGTTGTCTACTATATACATATATTCACATCTTCCAGCTAGTTGGTATGGAATGGTTTCTAATATTAGCTAAGGATTGGCTAGAGTCCTGACTTATGCTGTATCTTTCATATTAGGTAGGCTGAATGTGTGCCATCCAGATCCTTGGAATTTTCATGCCATCTTTGTTGTTGATATTTGGGTGGTTTATCAGGATTTCGCAGGATTCCTTATGTAGATTTTAGTTATATTAAACTAAAATTTTTATTCAAACATGGTAGTTGTCTCCATGATTTTCAAAAATGCATTCGGATCACTGTGTAAGCCTAAAAGAAAGGATTCAAATAAAGACTAAGTATCGCTTGATATAATGCCCCATTTATACCATATACTGTAGCATTCTGAATAGCTTTTCTCTTGGCACCTTGATATTCCTTTTCCAGATCTACAAAAGTTAAATACAGATCTTTGTTATATTCCCATGATTTCTCAACTATTTGTCTTAAAGTGAAAATCTGATCCTGACAGCCTCTATTTGTCCTGAATCCAGCTTGTTCTTCACCAAGCTTCTCTTCCACAATCCTTCTCAAAAGTATACTTGCATATATCTTACCAGGAACACTCAGTAATGAAATACCTCTGTAATTCTCACATTCAGTTTTATTTCCTTCTTTATATATGAGTACTATGAGAGCTCTGCTCCAATCATCTGGAATTCATCCCTCTGTGTAGGCCTTCTGAACTATGCAGTGCAGCCACTGTAAGACTTTTATACCTTCATACTTGAGCATTTCTAGTTGAATATCATCTATTCCTGCTGCTTTTCAACATTTCAGGGGCTTTTGATTACTTTTTCCTACTTCAAGTATGGATATGATTTCCTGAGTGAATGCCTGTTGAGTGATTTCTACCACAGTGCTGTCACTGCTTATTTTGTTAGCAATTTTTCGAAGTAATTACTCCTACATCAAGGATATCCATTTCTTCAGTTTTCATGTCACCTTTATCATCTCTAATTTCTTTTGCCTCACTCTTTCTTCCATTTCTGAACTTTTTCAACAACCTCCAGACAAAACAAATGCTTTGTTTTCTAAGAAGAATTTTATTTTATTCAGTAATGATTATTATGATCAGTGTACAGTTTTGTTTATATATCTGTAAGTAATAATTTGCTTTTTTTTTATATATATAATAAATAAAAGTAAATACATGAAACAATTTGTGTTTTTATGCAGAACTCACAATTATTACATTATTTCACAAGTTGTAAATGATGTTATATGTCTATGCTAATATTTTGTTGGAAATTACCAAATGCATTTTCTTATGAAATATAGGATTCTGTTTTATTGACAGGAATAAATGGATTTCTGCTCAGTATATTTATTGAGAAGACTGGAATAAAAATGTTCCTTTATAGTGAAAACATCTGCTACCCAACAAACACTATAGTGCAGATGCAAGAAAAACAAGATGCTTTATTTTACCACTATATACAGTACAGAGACAAGTCGAGTATGTTTTATATTTAGTAGTATAATACACATATCATTAGAGACCCTGTAACCCCTAGAGAGCGCGTCCCCTGGGTGGCAGATAGGGGGAGCCCACCGTGTGTGTGTGTGTATGGTGGGGTGGTCTGAATATACTGAATAAGGACTTGTGAACCAACAGGGCCATAAGGGGCAATCATCCTGATTGTAAGGGAAGCGGCACTCCCATGGACCCCCAGCTGGATCTATTTCCTCTCTTTCTACTACTTTGAAGAAGATCCACTTACTTTAATCTTTCCTATAAGGCCTTTATGTTGGAGGTTTAATGGATTTTTTTACAACACTCAGAATGAATTAAATTAGAATTTAATACTCCTATATTTCGTCCTAGTCACTAGGACATCTACGGGGATTACAAAAACAATTAATGTAACATGCACACAAAAACTTACAATACTAAGCCCAACCACGTGGGTGACACTAAAGTCCTATCTAGGTGGAGTGCCCTCTAAGGGCGGTAGTAGGTGGCCTGGAATGTAAGGTGGGACCTCTGGTGATGAGTGTTTCCCAAATCTTCGGAAGCTTAATGCAACCGTATTTGTTAAGATTTGGTTGGTTTCTGAGAGCTGCTGCTGCTTCTAAGAAAAGTCTCTCTTTCTTGAATTTGCTGTGGTGGAGCATGGTGGTTTTCTTGAGGAAGGATGGTGAACACTATCCTCTGCGATCGCTCTACCTACATCCCACTAGAACACGACCCCACAAAAACACAAGTTAAGAAATTAAAAATCTTACTTAAAAAAGTAACCTCCTGGCCCCCTGACATCACGAAAAAACTTAAACCTTCCCCCCCCCCCCCCCCCCCCCCCCCCCCCCCCCCCCGAATATACGGTTTACCAAAAATCCACAAACCCAATTCCCCACTCAGACCTATAGTAGATGCCACCAATGCACCTTGTTACAGACTGTCTAAACAGCTGGCCAACTCTCTGTCCCCCCTCACCGGAAATTCAGCTTCCTATATAAAAAACTCGACCCACTTTAAAACCCTCGCAGAAAATTTAACCTTGAACAATACAGACATATTGGTAAGCTTTGATATCTCCTCTTTGTTTACCAATATTCCCTTAACTGACACTTTATCTCTTAGAACACGTTTTCCCCTCTGACATCTTAGATCTCTTTTCCTTTGCCATCAACTCAGGATATTTCTCTTGGAATAACAAAATCTACAAGCAGATAGAAGGAACCGCCATGGGTTCCCCCCTCTCACCCCCCCCTGCCAATTTTTATATGGAAGATTTCGAAAAACGAGCCATAGACTCAGCCCCACTCAAACCTTCTATCTGGCTAAGATATGTAGATGTGTTCTCCATTTGGCCTCATGGCCCAGACACGTTAGACTCCTTCCTCAGTCATCTCAATAGCCTACATCCAAGAATCCAGTTTACTATGGAAAAGGAAAAGAACAATTGTTTATCCTTCCTAGACACCTTAGTCACGCGCCTGCCTAATGATACACTTGCCTTCGCTGTATACAGAAAACCCACACACACAGGCAGATACATTTACAAACTCTCCCACCACCACCCCTCACAACAATATGGCATCATTAAAACCCTTACCAAGAGAGCCCACAATCTTTGTTCCAATAGAACCGCCCTCACTACTGAGCTTAACCACATACAGAGAACTTTCCTCTCCAATGGCTACAGTGAACACAGTATCAAAAAAATAATCAATTCCTCCCCCATTCCTCGTCCCTCTAGTCAACAAGAATTTAAAAATGCCATCACCATACCCTACATCCGAGGCACTTCAGAAAAAATAGCCAAGATACTTAAAAAGTATAACCTGCACACAGCATACAAGCCCTACCGCAAACTTGCTACCCTTATCCGTTCTACGAAAGATCAGCTCCCCCCTTTCTCTCTGCCTGGAGTTTACAAAGTACCCTGTTCCTGTAAGCTTGCGTACTTTGGACAGACAGGCAGATCAGCATCCATCCGCCTGGAGGAACACAAGTTGTACATCGTTAAACACAACTATGGCCATTCAGGCTTGGCTGACCATGTTTTGGACACCACCCACAGAGTATCATGGAAGAAAACCACCATGCTCCACCACAGCAAATTCAAGAAAGAGAGACTTTTCTTAGAAGCAGCAGCAGCTCTCAGAAACCAACCAAATCTTAACAAATACGGTTGCATTAAGCTTCCGAAAATTTGGGAAACACTCATCACCAGAGGTCCCACCTTACATTCCAGGCCACCTACTACCGCCCTTAGAGGGCGCTCCACCTAGATAGGACTTTAGTGTCACCCACGTGGTTGGGCTTAGTATTGTAAGTTTTTGTGTGCATGTTACATTAATTGTTTTTGTAATCCCCGTAGATGTCCTAGTGACTAGGACGAAATATAGGAGTATTAAATTCTAATTTAATTCATTCTGAGTGTTGTAAAAAAATCCATTAAACCTCCAACATAATGTCCTCACAGCACTTAAGCCTCTACACAAGGACCTATAAGGCCTTATTAGCCAACTCTTCTTATTTTATGACCCCTATGCTATTAGAGTACTCAAGGGCCATGGGGTCTTTTCATTTCTGGCCTTACAACTATGCCCTCTCTATAAACCTTACTATAATTCTTCTATAATCTACTCTTTCCCCCTTCAATATACCCTATTCCTCCTATGGGTTTAAATTCGGAAGAAGGCTAGTTCAGAAGCCTTGAGGTAGCAGCCCTACCACAGAACTATTCCATCGTCAGGCTAGTCCCCTGACATGGAGAACATAATTCTACTTGTAAGCTGACAGAAAAAGATAATCGTATTGAATCTATGGGAAACGACCCTGGAATGGAAAACGTAAAACAAAAATGGAAACTACAAAATATAATACACATAGCAAACTGGAATGTAAGAGGAATAGCATAAAAAGAAATAGAATTAGACTAATTATTAAATGAAAGAAATTTTAAAATAGCATTAATCACTGAAACAAAAAAGAAATTAAAAGGAACTATGAGAACCAAAAATTTTAATGTGATATATAGTGAAGTCGACATAGACCAAAGAGCACAAGCAGGAGTCATGATTTGGATTCATAACTCCCTTTCAAAACAGTTGCAACATTATAAATTATGGAATGAAAGAATGATAGAAGCTAGAATCAAAATAGATAGAGGTTATTTAACAATAATTGGTTTATATGCCCCAGAAGAACAGGATAATATTCGTTTTTATAATCAGCTACAAAACATATATCATAAAATAAATAAAAATGATTACGTCATTTTAGCAGGAGACTTAAATGCTAGAATTGGAAACACGAAAATTAATAATAATATAGGAATACATGGAGAACATACTCTAAACAGGAATGGTAAAAAATTGATCGACTTTGTAGTTTATAATAACCTAAAAATAATGAATTCCTTCTATAAACATAAAAGACATACATAAATATATTTGGGTAGCAAGAGGATGGACATCAATATTAGATTACTTTATATTAAATGAAAAGACATCAAAAATTTCACTAGATGTTAGAGTTCACAGAGGATATGAAATAAGCAGTGACCACTTCCTTGTTAAAATAAAATTACGATTACCACCTAAATGGCTACAAGTAACAAGAACAGAAAGAAAAATTGAAACATTTGTTTATAAAAACTAGACTATTGAATGACACAAATGTACAATGGCTATATGAACAAAGAATTAACCAGTATCTAGATAAAATAAAACAAAATGAAGAAATAGAAATAGAATGGCTTAATATAAAAACGATACTAAATGCAGCAGCAAATGAAAACTTAGGAAAAACCAAAAAATTCAATAAAAGAAAAAACCTGAAGATCTGGGATGATACAATCAAAGAAATAATCAAAAAGAAAATAAAGAAGATTATAACAAATGGTTAAGCAGTAAAAGATTAGAAGATGAAATAGAATATAAAAGAATAAGAGCCATAGCTAAAAGAGAAGTCAGAAAAAGACATAGAGAATCATGGAACAAATTTGTTTCTAATTTAGAACATGATCTATATAAAATAAGACCCAATGTATATAAAATTTTGAAACAATTAAATGCAGATACCAAAGAAAACAAAATTAAACACTGAATTGAAATTAGAAGAATTTCTAAATTACTACATAGAATTATGGACAGACAAACATTTTAAAAAAGACAACTGGCAAACAATTAATGAAAATGAAAAGGAAATAACTAAAGAAGAATTAGAAATCAGCCTGAAAGAAACAAGAAACGGAAAATCCCCTGGAGAAGATAAGTTAGGTTCAGAACTATATAAATATGCAGGAACAAGGTTCAAAGAGAGACTCTTATTATTTTTAAGTAAAATTTTTTCAACTGGTCCCACCCCCAATAGAATGGAAAAAAGCAATTGTGATTCCTATCTTGGAAAAAGGTAATAGAGATGACCCTAAAAACTATAGAGGTATCAGTATACTAAATTCCTGTTACAAAATATATAGCAGAATCTTAAATAGCAAACTAATGAAATATTCTGAAAACTTTATTTTAGAAGTACAGAATGGATTTAGAAAAGGACGATCATGTATAGACCTGGCCTTTTGCCTAAAATTAATAATAGAGAAAAGAAGAGAAGAGAATACAATTTAGAAACACATCTTGCATTTATTGACTTTGAAAAAACATTGGACAAAGTTAAAAGAAACATATTATTTAGCATATTAAAAGAAAGACAAATACCAAATAATATCCTAAAAGCTATCACAAGTATATATGAAAATAATCAAATACAAATAAGATTAAATCATGAGCTATCATATATGAGAGAGATAAACCAACGGGTCTGACAGGGATGTCCCCTCTCAGCAATTCTTTTTAATATCTACTTAAATGGAATGAAAATTTATATCGAGGAATTAAACTTTCTCCTACAGTAAACTTAAACACTCTCCTCTTTGTCGACTACCAAATAATAATTACAAATTCTGAAGATAACTTACAGAAAGCTATTTTAGATCTAAATGAGATATCCAAAGATTAGGGTATGATAATATCAACAGAAAAATCAAAAACTATGCCCTTTAAAGGACAAGATCCAGCAAGAAATAAAATAGTAATAGATAATAAGATCTTAGAACTGGTGAATTCATTTAACTACCTAGGATGTATGATCACATATAAAAATGAAAAAGATATAAATGTAAAAATTGCAAAATATTTAAAAATAACAGGTGTAATTAACTCTATATTTAAACCAAACCTAGTTCAAAAACAAACCAGACTAAAAGTATGCAATACATTAGCCCTACCAGTCTTAATGTATGGAAGCGAAATCTGGACAATAAAACAAAAAGACAAACAAAGATTATCAACAGCAGAAATGAAGTTTATGAGAAAAACTGCAAAGTATACCATATTTGATCACAAAAGAAATAAACCAAGAACCAGTAATAGAAAAAATTAAAACATATAAACATAAATGGATGGAACAAAGAATGAAAACAGAAAGATTTCCAAAACAAGCCTTAAAGTACAAGCTATTAGGGAAAAGGAAACCAGGACGTCCTCTTAAACGATTCAACGATGACTTCTAAGGCCGGAACAGGCCATGCTAGGCCTGTTCCGGCCTTATCCTTGATATCTATGATGATGATCATCATCATCATTAGAGAACTGGAATGAAAATGAACCTACATATGAAAAGTAACTTCCTTTCCACGATCCCTATACTGCATACAGGCAAGCAAAACATTTTCAATTGCAGAAAATCTGAGGTCACGTGTATTTTTTACAAAATTTTATTTTATGTAAAGCAAATTTTCATAAACAAATAAATATTTATATAATATATAGACTTGAAATCATAATTATTAACATATCTGATTGCTAACATGTGTGGATCAATCCGTTGTGTTATTTCAACAAATTTTACTCTGTTTATAGCAAGTAAAATAAGAGGCACAAAGTATAACTTATTGAATAAAGTATAACCTATTGAATAAATTCATATGGAATAAGAGAGAAATTAGTCGGAATACTAAATTAGCTGTATACAAGACGGTGTTCAAACCAGTTTTAACTTATGGATCTGAGAGCTGGGTCAGAAGTAAAACACTTGACGAAAGACTAGAGACTGCAGATATGAGAGTCCTGAGAAAGATTAGAGGTGTGAACAGATGGCATCAATGGCAATATCATATTAAAAACAAGGATATTTAGGAAAGAACTTGACATTGTCAGCATCCAGGAATGCATTAGCAGAGCTAATCTCAGATGGTATGGTCACTTAAATAGAATGGGAGAGGAAAGATTAGCAAAATAAGTGTTCTCTGCCGGGTTGGCAGCAAAACGACCCAGAGGAAGGCCAAGATATAGGTGGATTGATACAGTACAAAGTGCCTTAGACAATGGAAATAGAAGATCTGATAATGTCGGAGTCTTGACAAGTAACAGACTGATATGGAGGAAAATTGCAGATAGGAAGTTAGTAATGATGTAAATTTTTCATGTAGTACTATCATATCCTGTACACCCCTTGAAGGTACATGGCAGGAATTTGATAATGATGATGATGACAAAGTATAACACAAAATTACGGCATATAGCACTGTACAATAATAAATAATGAAACATCAGTGTACAATGCTTCTGTGCACTTACTATTAAAATATCAGTTGGAAACAAATGGAGCAAAAGTGATTCTTCAAAACTCCTGATTTATTACTTGCATGATTCTTCACAGGAGACATGGAAAGCTAAGTAATCAACAACAAATTCTTCAAATTCAGGAATTACAACAAGGTGTTCTGAGGATGGTATACCAGGTGCATATCTTTTGGAAGGTGTAGGTTCAACTTAAGGGGATTAGGTGACAACAGGAGTGAGCTTGTTCAAAAATTTGTGTATTACGTCCAATGCAACTGCATAGTTTGCCTTTTCTTTTCTACATACATTTCTCTGTAGCAAGCAATTGCATTCTGTCTATCTACTTTGCTAAATCTCTCAATGTTGGGATCCATTTCTTCAAATAACTGAACTGTCTTATTTAATAGAAACAAATGCCCTCTGACAATTTTTTTACTGTACTCTTTTTGGGGCTTGGCGTCTTGTTGCTTCTCCTGATTTCTCCCTCTCTCTCTTCTTTTTCTTCAACTTCCCATGCACCGTTGATACACTCTGCTGTCACCTCACTCCATACTGCATCTGTAAGATATTATATTCCTTCCAAAAATGTCTGAGGTTTTTGTCACCCTCAAGAGCAGTATTAATGGGATAGCTGTTATAAGTCAGGTACTGATTCTACTGACATTGTTTTATGGAAACTCTATTGTTTTGCACTATAAGTATAATATCCTACTAAACTTGTGTTTTCTTTTTCTGCTGTAGTATCTTAAAAACGAATCCCTCCCCTGATCATTATTATATTGAGCATATATTTTCAATATAATCAGTCAATATTGCGTTTTTTTTTTTAAAGTTAACAATGTACCCAAACAAGACTACAGTTACAAGACTAGTTCTTTTGGTACACTTTTCTCTCTTTTTCTCTTCATTTTACATGCATTTCCAAAATGAGATATAATATTAAGATATTTGTTGACTTTTTATATTCAATTTAGAATTTGGATGCAATTAAATTACAATCCAAAAAATTTCCTCCTGCTTCAACTGGCATTACCATTACGAATGGACTGGATCAAGCTGAGATAGAGAAATTTACTGCTTTGGTAGCTCAGCAGGTAATAAGTTTATGTGCACTGATAATTATGCACTCATTGTTCAAATAATAATTATTATTTCTATTATTCTTAACCTTGTTAAAACTCTTTTAACTTAGAGTGGAATTACTATGAGAGGATACCAGCAAACAGTTTTAGAAGATAATAACCCATTTTGTTTTTATTTTTAATATCCTTTCAAATAAAATATTTTATACTAGAAACTAATCCTAATATGGTGCTCAGAGACATAGATACAGATGGTTTACAACATATTTATATATGTGTTTGTTGAATATTTGTATACCACAAGAAAAATGTATCTAAAACTTTGCAAATCAACATGATTTCTAGAGATTAATGATGATAGTGATGATCAAATGACATTAGTGGTTCATTGAAAAAAAAAAAAAAAAAACCCAGAATATTTCTATTTATTTCAGCCAGAATTAGGCACAGAGTAAATAAAAAGAAAGGAAATAAATCTAAGTTTTAAAGCACTGATTCAACATTTCTTCAGATTCTGATCATTAACCTGGTAATAGCACATTTTAAGATAAGACGTTCTGTCAAATGGAGAAATGTTAACAGCCACAGAAATACTAATTGATATAATTATTAGGGCACTCATGAGACAAGCGTAGTGGCAGTAAGAAGAGCTCCGGATTCAGATAAGTTATTCTTGAAATAATTAATTGTATATGAGTGTTTGTTTGAGTAAGAGGTGCTATAAAAGTTGTGTACTACTGGTATTAGTGTGTGGGATATTTTGTCTAAACTTAGCTATAAATTCGTTGTTATTAGACCTTAGAGGAAAGGTGGCGGCGGCTTTGTCATTGCATGACTTTAACTTAGACTTTGGTTTAAGTTAAAGAGGTGTGCTACATGTACTAATTTGATTACATAGATGATTTGTGGATATTTAGGGCGGATGGAAGGAGGGTGTGTGTGCGAAGTGTGAGCTAAACAAGGATTTGATGAGTGGTAGTATGAATTTGATGACAGAAAGTGTTAGTAGCGAAAATGTTGTGGGGAGAATGAGTGCTTGTTCAAAAGAGAAGGATGGTGTGAAAGAAAGGTGAAAAATTGTTTAAAAAAATCATTGAAAAAGAAAACGAGTGATTTGAAAACCATAATTGATGGTAAAAAAGGACAAAAGTGAGATGAATGTTGTGGAAGGCAATGAAAGTGAGAGAATGAAACCGGAAATAGTGTGACGCAAGGTTCAAAAGTTGGAAAAATCGAAAGAATGAATGATAGTGAAAGTTGGACACATGGACTGAAAGTACGTAAACTCAAAAGGATGAATTAGAGTGAAAGTGTGAAGCCAAGGATCTTGGGTTGCGTAGGATGAGGCAAGAGATGAAATGGATGCGTAATGAAATTAAGAAAATTCGGATGAAAATGATTAAAACAAATCATGTTGGTACAAAGAGTTAACAAAAGACGAGTGAGTGGCACTGTATGGCGACTCCATTATTAAAGGTGTACTGGATGAAAGGATGTGCAAAGTATGTTTTCCAGGTGGTAAATGAATAGAGTGATTGAGGCATTGGATATGAGGAGGGAGCGAGCAAAGGAGTTAATAGTTTTAATAGGTACAAATGACTTGACAGAGGACAAAGAGGACGTCAGAATGGATATCAGGAAGCTGCTTAGACGGATAGAAGAGAATAGTGCGACAGGAAGGGTAGTACGTGTGTTGCCTAGGTATGACAGTGGTGAGATGAGGCAGAGAGCAAGGATTATGAATATGTTAGCTGAAATGTGTGAGGAGAAAGGAGTAGAGTTTGTTAATGTGTGGAATGAGTTTGAAGGATGAAGTAAACTATATAAGAGAGATGGACTGCATTTGAGTGGTTATGGTGTGAGTCGCTTGGAGAGACTGCTGCTGGAAGGTAGAGAAGTGAGTACAGAGAATGAATCAGATGAAGTGGGAAGTGATGTGGATGAGCAGGAGAGATTGAAGAAGTAGTTATGAATGAGGAAGTGAGTGGTGAGTACGGAAAATGAGAGAATGCGTGTGCAAGAGGAACAGGGTGGACAGGGGTACACAGCGTGAGAAAGGTGGATGTGAAAGCATGTGTAGACAGGAAAGGAATGGGATGACCTGTGATCAAGAGGAAACAATTGGAATTGAAGAAGGTTCTAAAATGAATAAGGAGAAAGGGAAATGGCCCCAGTTGAGTATGGAGAGATTACATCGAATGAGTGGTATCAGTGGAACTAGCTATAGATCCAGAATTGAGCTGTTGTGTTTGTATTACAAATGCTAGAAGTGTAAGAAACAAGGCAGATGAAATGGTTGCACTAATTGAGTCTGTTCACCCAAAAATTGTTGGAATAAGTGAGACATGGTTAGATGAGGACGACATCCTGACAGTAATAGTGATGGAAGAGTATGATGTATTTCGTGAGGATAGAAGGGGTAAAAAGAGAGGGGGAGTACTATTGATGATAGAGAAAGAGTTATGTCCATACAAAGTAGAGATGCAAGAGGGAAATAGTGCCAGTGGTTTTGAGGCAGTATGGTGTGAGATAGATGTGAATGGAATGAAATACTTGGTTGGATGTTGTTATAGGCTAGGTAGTGTGGATGGTAGTGATAATGAAATCTTTGATCAAATTAGCCAAGCAAATAAGAAAAGAGTGATCATTATGGGTGATTTTAATTATGGCAATATAGACTGGAATGAAGAGATAGCAACTGGAAGTAAAGAAAATGAGTTTCTTGAGTTTTTGAGGGATAACTACCTCAGTATGTAACAGAGGGCACGTGACGATTGAGGGTCTTGGATTTGGTCATCTCATCAGAGGATGCAATTATAAATGAGGTGTCAAATCACCCCCCAATTGGTGAGAGTGACCATGAGGTGATTACCTGGGTGGTTGCCAGCAGTGTGAGGACCTCTGTGAGAAAAGGATATATGTGGAACTACAAGGGGGGTGGGTGATTATGAAGAACACAGAAGACAACTTGCAGGTGTAGCATGGAATGAGAAGTTAGCTGGAAAAGAGATCATTGGAGCTTGGGGGATTTTCAAGAACTATCTGGTAGATGCAATGTCTAAATGTATTCCAAGGGTGAGAAGATTAAATATAAAGATTAAGCATGCGATACAGAGAAAAAGGGCATTATGGAGACAGCATAAGAGAAGTGGAAATAACCAGTTCCATGAGGATTACAAAGACCAGGCAGGGCAGGTGACTTGGTTAGTAAGAGTAGCAAAAGTCAGATATGAACAGCAGTTAGCTAATGAAACCAAAAAGAATCCTAAGGAGTTCTTTCGATATGTAGCCAGCAAAAGAAAGAATGATTATGGAAGTATGACATTGACTGGAGAAAATGCTATAAAGACAGCTGTTGCAGAAGGTGTGGTGGAGATACTTAATGAGCAGTTCATAAAGGTCTTTCAATCTTGTGAATGTGACTTCATGAAGAGATTGAGAGCAGTTGATGATGGAGTGGAGAGACTGACTGTAAGTGAGCAAGAGGTGTATGGAGAGTTGAGCAAACTAGATGTTAATAAGGTTGTGGGACCTGATAATGTATCACCACATATTCTGAAGGAATGTGCTAGGGAGTTGATGTCGGCCTTGACATATTTTTTTAATATGAGTCTTGCATTGGGTCAAGTTCCTAAGGAGTGGAAGGAGGGCAAGATTGTGCCACTTCATAAAGGAGGTGATAGAACTCAAGCATCAAACTATAGGCCTATCTGTGTCTCAGGTGTTGTAGTTAAGTTGTTAGAGAAGCTTGTGAGAACTAGGATCCAGAATTGGGTTGACAACAATGGTATTATCTTTGATGGACAGCATGGATTTGCTAAAGGGAGGTCATGTTTTAGTAATCTACTTACTTATTACAATAAAGTGATTGCTTCCTTGGACAGAGGAGAAGGATACACAGTAATATACTTAGATTTTGCAAAGGCTTTTGATAGATTACCGTATGATAAATTGATAGTCAAACTAGAGTGGATGGGGTTGGATATTAGATTAGTGCATTGGATTGGAGACTGGCTATCTGATAGGTATCAACAAGTTGTATATGGGGGAGCGATATCCAGGAAAAGGAAAATCACTAGTGGTGTGACTCAGGAGTCTGTTTTAGGGCCATTACTGTTTAACTTGTATATTAATGATATTGGTGAAGATTCGAATGGAGATATTCAGTTGTTTGCAGATGATGCAAAGTTGGGACGTACCATGAAGAGTAGAGAATGTGTTGTGGCCTTACAAGAAGACTTGAATAAATTGAGTGATTGGGTACAGGAATGGGAATGTGAGTTCGATGTTGCAAAATGTAAGGTTTTGAAATTTGGGAAACAAAGATGGGATGCAGAAATTATGCTTGGTGAGGATATATATTGTCAGAGGTGGAGGAAATGAGAGATCTGAGGATGATAGTGGATAAGGATCTGAAATTTAGGGGACACATATCCAAAATTGGACAACAACAAAAAGGTTTCTGGGAATGATGCTGACGACACTGACTTTTGTAGAAGTAGGGAGATTCTTGTTCCATTGTATAAGGCTTTGATTAGGCCACACATGGACTATTGTACCCAGAGAGCTGTTATAAAGGGTCCAGAGGCGACTGACTAAGGTAGTTTCTAACCTCTGGAATGTCGAATATGAGGAACGATTGAGAAGATGCAATTTGCAGAGCCTGGTGGACAGGAGGAAGAGGGGAGATGATAGAGCCCTACAAGTTAGCTAGTAAGGGTTTGGTATAGGATCAATGTTGGAGAGGTTCTACAAAAATAGTGGGAGATCAGCAGAGAACCAGAGGTTATCCCTGGAAACTGTATAAAGAGGGTGTGAGTAGGTGAGTGAAAAGCATGGTTTTTTTTCATGCAGAGTTGTGAATGATTGGAATGCCTTGCCTGAGAGTGTGGTGTCTGCAGAGAATTTGAGTATGTTTAAAGCACGGCATGATGAGCTATGTGTATGATAAAAGGGTCTCCCAGATGAGTCTTTGACTCCATGGGGTCTTGGGTAATAATAATAGTAATATCTAATACAGTGAGGATATAAATATGAAATAAATGTGCAGAAAAATTAAAGTCCTAAGTGAAACATCGATGAAAGATCCCTAATTAGGTAGAGTGCTCTCTGTGGGCTCCTGAAAGAGAAACAGAGCAAATGGATTCAAATTAAAAATATTATTCTTCACTGTGCAGAAGAACTCCTTCAGTTAACAAACAAAATAAAAAGGCTATAAAGAAACATAATCAGATGAGTTAAAAAAAGCTACATGATCTATCACCAGGAAATGCTGAGATCTAGAGGACCTGCAGAATCTTGACAAGTAAAATACTGCATCAAGAGGAAAGACTAGGAAAGGGAAAAAAAAAAAAATTGAAGAAAATTAAAAATAATACAAATAACCTAGAGATTCTTCGGATGCAATAGGATGCTTAAAAGAAAATATAAACCACCAACTCGAATTCTGACTAACACCCAAGGAGATTTAATTACTCAAGAAAAAGAAATTATTCAGGAATTCAGACAGTATTTAAGATACTACTAAATAAATCATCACCATGCCATCAAACAAAAACTTTGCACCAGAGGTATAATGTTTGGTAAGAAAATGTTGAAGAATCCACATTTGAGGAACCATCTCTGACTGAAGTTGAGAAAGTTATTAAGATTGTGTTGGAGACTTAATGGAGTAAAACAGCACTGAGAAAGGATTAAAAGCTTCCAATATTTCATCTCAGTCACAGAGACATCTTCAGGGGTATAATGTGAAAGTTATAACAAGCACAAAGGCCTCATGATTCAGACACATTTGACTCTTTTTTCTCAAAACTAAGTGAAATATATGGATGAGAGAGCCCTAACTAGGTAGAGTGCTCTCTGTGGGCACCTGTTGTAAACTGGGATTTTGAAGTATTAATGTTTCTCATATTTTGGGAAGTTTTATGCATCCATATTTATTCAGATTCGCCTGAGGTCTGAAGACACAGGAATATTACTCAGTTGCATCAAATTAAAAATCAAGGTTAAAAAAAAAAATCCTCATAACTACAAGCATGCCAGTTTTGCTTTGCTATGAGAATAAATTGCTGGTTTGATATCTCCTTATTGCTTATCAATATTCCTTTGAATTACACTGAACACTTTTTAAAAAATGCTTTTCCTCCTGATATTACAGATCTCTTTCCTTTGCCATCCAGTCCAGATATTTCTCTTGGAAGAACAAAATTTACAAATAGATGAGAAGTACCACTGTGGGTTCCCCCTTCTCACCAACCCCCTTGTAAATTTTTTCATGAAAAATTTTGAAAAACAGGCTCATGACTTAGCTGCCCTCAAACCTTCTTTCTGGCTAAGATATGTATATGATATGTTCTCTATTTGGTCTCATGATTCAGACACATTGGACTCTTTCCTCTGTCACTCCAAAGTTTTAAATGGAAAAGGAAACTAACAGTAGTCTATACCCTTCTTAGCTTGGTAACATTCCTTCCTAATGGTAACCTCTTCTTTATGGTATACAGGAAACCCACTCAACAGACAGATGCATTCAGTAATTTTCTCATCATCTTTCCTCTCAACAATATGTTGTGATAAAAAAATTCTACCAATAGAGGCTACAATTTTTGTTCCATTGAGGCCTCTCTTACAGCAGAACTCAGCCAATATATGCCACACCTTCTTATCTAATGATTACAGTTCCTACAGAATAGAAAAAAAAGTTTTTAAATGCTTCCCCTAATCCATGACCTTCTCTTCAGAAGGATTTTAACTATCATCATTCTCTGCATCTAAAGCACACTGGAAAAAATAGCTGGAATTCTAAAGAAATATAACCTCTGCAAAACTTTCAAGCCCCACTTGAAACTAGATACCCTTAGCTGTTCCACTAAGGACTAAAACTCCCTCTTCTCTCAGTTTCTGATGTATATGCTGGCCTGGTTTTGCCGAGTGGATTGGGTACCTGCTCTTCGACCTACAGGCTGCAGGTTCGAATCCTGCTGTGGGCATGGGTATTTGCGATTGTCTTTGGGTGGGAGATGAATTTCATCACCCAGTGTGAGACTACCTCTCTGTTTATTAGAGGCCTGAAGTTGCTCGAAAATGTTCCGTTTTGAGTCTCTAGAGCAGGATTTCTGGACTATGTAAAAAAATAAGTAAACATACAAAAATATATATATAAAATCACTAAAAATGGATAAAAAAAGATTCATAGCCTGCCCATGGTGCAAATGTACTATAGGTTTTACAAATAAACCTTTTGTGGGTGGGAGCATATAAAAATATATTGAGTCCTCCTATTCCTGTGAACAGACAGGAAGATCATTCATGTAGAAAAAAAAAAAAAAAAAATGCATCTGTGATCACGACTATGGTCAGTCATGCAGACCATGCTAAATTTAGATACTGCTCATGTAATCAATTTTTTTCCAATTGATTATATGAGCAGTATCTAAATAGCTAAATAGCTTGCTCCATCACAGCAAGTTTAGAATAGCAAGACAGTTTTTAAAATCTGCAGCTGTCATCAGAAATCAGCCTATTCTGAATAAATATGGATGCATAATATTTCTCAAAATGTGAGAAACATTAATATTTTGAGATACCAGTTTACAACCAACACCTCCAACCAGTGCCCACAGAGTAAAATTAGGACTCTGGTCTTTCATTCATGTGCACTTAGTTTTGTGTTACATTTCTGTGCATGTTACAAGTTGTACTTCCTGAAGATATCTCTGTGACTGAGACAGTGTTTTTAGTCCTTTTCCAGTGCTGTTTTACTCTATTGAGCTTCTAACACATAGTTCCTCTCGGCATTTAAGTCTTAACACGTGGCTAATGTTATTAAAACTAAAGCTAATATGACATAAAGAAGAAATCCAGTTGATTGGAAAACAGCCATACTGTATCATACTTTTATAAAAAGAGACTCATGCTATCTCCCTCTTGGACACTTGCTACAAAATACTGTCTATACTGATCTGGAAAACAATTAATGTATATGCTTCAAACAGCATTGAAAATGACCAGACTTCTGCAAGTGAAAGTCAACAACTGATTATATTTTCAAACTCCAACAACCTGTGAATAAAATGTTAGCTTTTAAGGAATGCAAAGAATGAATATGGATTTCTAATGTCTAGCTCTCATTTTGCCATTATGCACCATCCATTAGCGTGATGCATAATGGCATCATGTATATATTGAATGAATAATGATTATATGGTGAGTTGAGATTTATTGACCAGTTTGTATTCTCTGTCACCTTAAACCACACATGCACTATAACAATATAATATATATATAAAAAAATCATCTGTGCTGTTTTCATGAAGGACCTAAACAAATCTTGAAAAGTCAGCTGCCGGAACAATCTCAACAAAATCGACAATTAAAACATCAAAATAAAAAAAAAATTTCAGTCCTACCCATGAAAAGGCTTTGAAATGTATATTTATTACTGTGAGTGAGGTGAGGATTAGGTAATCCAGGAGCTTTACTCTAGAGGCCTAATTTTCAAACACATTTTCAAACCAATTTTCAACCCAATTCAGTCTTATAAAGAAGGATAGGATAGTGGTCTCACTAGTGGAAATGACCAAAAAATTACAGAAATTCATGTGAATATTTAATTAGTCACCAAGAAATAATGCTGAAACAGGTGAGATGGTTCTAAGTAATAAGTATAAGATGTTTTATTCAGAAAACAATGATTGGGAAAAGTAAGGAGTAGCAGTAGCAGTATATTCGATAATAAATATGAAAGGAGACTAACTGAAGGGAAAGTATTGTCAAGTTGGATAACTGAGACAAATTTCAAAATGGGATATTATGAAGTGTCATTTATTTTATATATATGGCTCCACTGCAGCTGACAATAGTGAAAATGTAGAATAATTTGGGTGATTAGACATTAGTTTATTAGAAATTATAATAAACAAAAAGATTAAAAAAAAACTTATCCTTATTGGTGGGGTTAGTGAGAGAGGAGGATTTGTGCTCCAATGAAAACAATTTCCTCTGCATCCAAGGCAAGATCAGCTAATAACAATACTACCATGAAAGACAAAAAACATATGCATCATAGTTGAACCATTCTGTCCCTCCCATTTATCTATTTGAAAATTGAAATGGGGGGGGCAGAATAAAAAAATTCATAATTTAATTTTGAGAAGAATGAAAGTGAGTATCACATTTGAAATGAAAACTTTGTACACGTTTTTTTTTTTTTAAAGCTAAACGGCTTTTAGATATGAATTTACTCAAATATTAGTGGAAGAAGATAGAGGAGTTTGCAATATCTGAAGAAATCAACTAACTCAGCCAGTGAATGGAGATATTACCTGCAAAAGCAGAAAGTCAGAACTCTGTGGCAATAACTCCAGAAGTTAGACTTCACCAGGCATCCTTAGTGAATATAGAGGAAACTGTATAGGCAACTCTCACTAAAACAAACTAATGAAGAGTGCTGACCAAAACCCATTGTTACAATGCTATGCTGGAAGAAATTTTAGCATAGCATTGTACTTATGCTATAGCAAACTATCCACTATAACAAATTATTTCTGTGGTCCATACAAGTTTGCTGTATAATAGTTTCACAGATTTTTGATGGTGTGTAGGCAGCTCTGTTTATTGTACTGTGAGTGTATGGGTGTGTGTTGGGGGGAACTGTTGTAGAACTCTGGCAAATTTCAAGACAAATAGTATGTCGAGTTTAAATCCACCACAGCTGCATGACATTTCCCCAGCTTAAATAAATAAATCCACCACAGCTGCATGACATTTCCCCAGCTTAAATAAATATGTCTGCTTTGTGCTACCAATAATCTATGTGACTATGACTGTTGGGCTGATGGTCTTATAATAATAATAATCTCCTTACTAAACCCAAAGGCGAATGTCAGTTAGAAATGTAGGATTATGCCATTTATTTCTCAATCTATTTTTTGCATTCTTTCTGTATTGAACCTTATAATTAAATTTAATTACAAGGTTAGTTATTTATTATTCTTAGATATTTGTTCTTCCATGAAACAATACATTAAATGCAGATTGTTTTAATTCTAATGTATGAACAACTTGAAAAAAATCTTTCCACTTACATCATTATTGTTTATAATAATAACATAGGGCAGGGAAATTTAAATTTAAAAAAATTAACTTCTCTTTAATTCATTGTTTTATATTTATTGGCGAGCATTAATATTTTCACTATAAAGTTCAAAATAGTTTAATGTAGAAGCTCTACAAGCAGAATAAGATTGCTTCATATCTCTTGTCTATTCTACTACAATAGCTTTCATTATATCAGCCATTATTAAGAATTACTAAAGCAAATTTTTATTCAGGTAAAATGACTTGATAAAACCATCACAACACCATCATTGTTAGAAGCCCAGAAAGAAAATGATTTGGATCTAATGAGATGTATATTTAAAAATAGCATGTCAGTCACATGCCTGAATACATACATTTCCTATTGTGTTAGTCTATTTAAAAAAATACTACTTGCAATAAATATAACGTATTTTATGATGTACATTTTAAAATTTCTAGGGAGAAAAGGTACGACATCTAAAATTGAATAAAGTTTCTAAAGAAGAAATAGATAAAGAAGTGGCAGTGTTGCTTGAGCTGAAGAAACGGTTATGTTTAGCAAGTGGTCAAGATCCAGATTGTCTTATGACCCAGGGCAAAAAGAAGGGAAGGAAATAGTGAATGGACTACATAGGCAAAGAACAAATTAAAATTCCTTTTAATAATGTGATTTAAAGATTACCTAGAAAATTATTTTTTTGGGTAACCTTTAAATTGAGTTTTTTTATTTGATTTAAAATCTACTAAGCATTATTTTATGGTAGAGAGGAGACTATTAAGTGTTGAAAGGTTGGTCATATGTGAATACCCTAAGCAGAAATCTATTCATTTAAAACCTTGCTACACTGAACTTGTATGTAGAGAGACTAAATTTTGGCATAATTTACTATGCATTGGAATAAGCATTGCCAGTTATTTTTTTTATGTGCTTTCTAGAAATATACTTGTTATTTATTGATTATTTATTGTTTGATTGTCTATACACTGCTACAGAAACAGTTCTTGTGTTATTTGTTTTTATTATGTGACTGTACTCTGCAACTATAACATGTTCATTCCAGAAACAGCATATAATCATTTCCATAAATATTCAGGGTGAAAAAAATAATCAGGTATCTGGGTGATGCATGGATCACTTATGAAGTGCCTTTTGAGTTTTTTTTTTTCCTTTCTTTCTTCACTCCTTCCTCATGGAAAAGTTGTCTTCATCACTTTTTTTTTCCCTTACAGTGTGTCTGTAAGGAAAAAAAGTTCCTTTATATGAAATGCAGAAAGGAGGATTTGTGGTATATGTCCTAAGGCAAACCAGCATAGCTAAAAAGTATCATCATATGTAACTTTCTAGAGAAATGAAATCTAGGATCCATTTGTGTCTAATCTTTAAAAAAATAAAATAAAAGTATCAGATCTTTTTTTCTAGACAGCTGAATTTGCCATCTAGGTGGATATTTTTCACCCAGGAATTCAAAATTTTCCACTTGGAAAAATTGCCAAACTGGCCCATCTACAAATAAAATATATGCCATTGGCAAAGTAATAGGTTGCCAAATTAAGTTTGATCCCATGTAAGTAGAATGGCATCAAGGAGATAAGATTAGAATATTCACTGGGGGAACTAAAGTAGTAGCTGAATCTGTAGCTTAGTTATCACTGTTTTAACAAGCATCTTTTTTATCTAAAAATGAGAATGGGTGATCTTGCCCTAGGAGTAGTCATGCCTACTTAAAATTTCTCTCAGCCCTACACATGAAACTATAGAACACTGATACTTTAAGTAGGCTAACAATTGTGAATAAAAAATATGTCTGTGTGCATCTTTGCAAAAATTAAAATAAATAAATGTCCAGCATGGTTGGCGAAGTGTTAGCATATTCACTCCCTAACGAACAGGCTGCATGTTTGAATCCTGTTATGGGCATGGATGTTTCAATTGTGTTTAGGTGGGAAGTGAATTTTATCACCCATTGTGAGAGCATCATCGGCTTATTGGAGACCTGAATTGGCTTCAAAAAAGTTCCATGTTTGGTTTCTAGAATAGCGCTTCTGGATTCTGTGTAGTATTTGCCATAAATAAAATATAAACAAATTTTAAAAAGAAAAATTAGTTTGCTCCTTTATCAGAAGTATTTTTTTTTTTTAAATGTACTTTCTCATAGATTATATAGTGTAATATTTGCTGAGCACATTTTAAATGATAGTAGTGGTAGATGAATAAAAACACAACACAATAAATTATGCAGTTTATGCTGTTATTGTTATTATTATATTTTCATTTTCAAAAAAATGAAGTCAACAATATATAGCAACAACATATTTGCAATAGTACAGAAAAAAATATAGGAATTTATAATAATTCTGTGGTTTTCGTTTTCAAAAATGCACTGATATTTCAAAAATGCTTTAGCAGTACAATAAAGTTAGATTAGAATAAAATTTTTCTTCAACATAAGATGTAACAGGCACTGGTATGCCAGCTTTATACAAGAAAGGGTTTTCTGGTTTTTAAAATTTAATTTTAAACAAACATTTGTTATATAAAAGAGCTGATAATTATGCATAACAGTTATTTAACCTAGTTTAAAATGCAATCAACACTCACTATAGTGAATTTGTGGGGACCAAAGAGTTTTCTTTGTTGACTTCATTTTTTGAAAATGAAAATATAATAATAATAACAGTATAAACTGCATAATTTATTGTGTTATGTTTTTATTCATCTATTATTAGTGGAAGATTTCCCTAGTGAATTTTCTTCATAAATAGCATTCATGTTATGCAGTTGTGGTCATCTCTGATATTTGCTATAGTAAGAGTTGACTGTTCATGTAAATAAAACATTTTCTATTTTAAAACTGTCAAAAATGAACAAAAAGTAATGTAATTTGACATTAGAAAGCAAAAGTTTTTTCCCCATCAGTATTACCAACTGATATTAAAAAATACAAGGCACATTATTTTACTATAATAATTTTGTTATAGGTAACACAATTTTATATTTGACATGGAAGTAATATTTATATAGTTCTCTGAGAGATTTGGATAATAACATGGAAATCAAACTCTTATTATGAAATCATTTGTAAAACACAAGTGTAATTTATTGTTATTCAGCAGTTTGTCAAAAAAATGTAGAGAATGAAGAGATGCACAAACGACAGAATAGGTATCAATGTAAAGGGCCACAAACCTCTGAAGCCATGTGATATGAAGAGCAGAAAGTCAAGTACCAATCCTTGCACAGTTGAAGGTATTGACAGTCAGCATTATCTCTCCCCCCCCCCCCCACAGGCATATGTAAAATGCCAAATCAAAATATGAGATAAGACATCCTTTTCTCCACTTAATGTCATCTATATTATCATATTTTTATTTTATACACATAATGTATTCTTATTATGGTCAGAAGCTAAGTTGTAATAATGAGACAACTAAGTAGTGAAGCGAGTATTAAGAGCAGGTACATAAGAGAAGGAATGATGACAGCATTATTTTAGAGTTTACTGCAGTACAATGAAAATCAAATTATGATTTTAAGCGACAAAAAATTGAATACTTGAAACAGTGTATACTTGTTTTGTATATGTTCCATGTAAATAAATGTTTAAGTTCAGATAAAGTTCTGTAAGAATTAATTCTAATTAAATAATTATTTTCATGTATTAGATAAATGTAATAATTGATATATGTGATGTTTATGTGTATAAAGAAGTAAAATTATAAGTATTTTTTAATTGAGGGATAATAGTCAATTATCTTTTAAGCACTGTATATCAACAGCTTAATTTTATAAATCCAACATGAACACTTTGTTATCTACTATATGCATAAAAGTAGCTTTATTATGTTGTGATGGGGAGATGATGGTGGGAAGTCATTGAAAATTAACAAAAACACATATCCACAGTAAAAATGTTTAATTAACAGTTTATAATGTAGTTACAATATAAGTTCTTTATGAAGATTTCAATTCATTTCTCACAAATCAACATCAGTTTTATTAGCCTTCAGAGTATTCCCCCCCCACCCCTCTCTGATTTTATATCAAATAATTTATATCATATTTTGTATCTTCAAATTAAGTAATCCTTCAGTTATCCAACAACAGTGGGAGAGCAATTTGTTT